>NW_027555736.1:60070104-60660104 GCF_003287225.1 Phascolarctos cinereus
CTGATTCCCTAGGATTTTCTAAGAATAACGTCATATCATCTACAAAGAGTTTTGTTCCCTCATTGCTTATTCTAATTTATTTAATTTCTTTTAATTCTCTCATTGCTGTAGCTAACATTTCTAGTACACCATTAAATAATAGAGGTGGTAGTGGGCATCCTTGCTTCACCCTTGATCTTATTGGGAAGGCTTCTAGCTTATCCCCATTACAGATGTTTGCTGATAGTTTTAGATAAATACTATTTATCATTTTAAGGTAAGTTCCATTTACTTCTCTGTTCTTTAGTTTTTTTAAATAAGAATGGGTGCTGTATTTTGTCAGAGGCTTTTTCTGCGTCCATTGAGATAATCATCTGATTTCTGTTGATTTTGTTATTGATATGGTCAATTATGCTGATAGTTTTCCTAATATTGAAGTAGCCCTGCATTCCTGGTATAAATCCCACCTAGTCATAATGAATGATCCTTGTCATATATTGCTGTGATCTCTTTGCTAGTATTTTATTTAAAATTTTTCATAAAAGTTAATTAGGGAAATTGGTCTACAATTTTTTTTTCTTAGTAAGGCAATTTGGGGTTAAGTGACTTGCCCAGAGTCACACAATTAGGAATTACGTGTCTGAGGTCAGATTTAAACTCAGGTCCTTTTGACTCCAGAGCCAGTGCTCTATCCATTGCACTACCTAGCTGTTGTAGGTCTACAATTTTCTTTCTCTGTTTTGGCTCTTTCTGGTTTGGGTATCAGCACCATATTTATGTCAGAAAAGGAATTTGGTAGGACTCCTTTTCCTATTTTTCAAATAGTTTATATAGTATTGGGATTAATTGTTCTTTAGGTGTTTGGCAGAATTCACTTGTGAATCTGTCTGGTCATGTGGAATTTTTCTTAGGAAGTTCATTGATGGCTTGTTCAATTTCTTTTTCTAAGATTGGGTTATTTAAGTATTTTATTTTTTCTTCTGTTAACCTGGGTAATTTATATTTTTGTAGATATTCATCTATTTCATTTATTTTTCTTATTTTTTTTTACTTTAAACAAATGCTAAAACTTAAATACATAATAAGAAAAGAAAATGAAATATTACAAATTTAAATATAAAATAAGAAAGAAACAAACAAGATGTCATATGCACAGCAGAACATAGGAGAGGATTCAAAAAATATAGCAATAACTTTTCATTTCAAGAAAGCCTATGTGTTAAATACTGTGCATTATATTGAAAGCTGTCCATCTTTTCTTTGCTTCCTTGTAGATTTTCTTTTGCTGCTGTACACTTTTTGCTTTGTTTTTTTCCCCCTTCCCTCCCCCCAACTACCACCCTAAGGCTACAGTTGAGCATTAGATATGCTTATATATAGGTATTGAGATATATATATATCTATATCTATATCTATATATATATATAGATATATATAGATATAGATATATATATATATATATATAGATATATATATATATATAGATATATATATACACACACACAACACACACACACACACTTATACATATATACATACAAATATAAACATACACTTTCCCTAAGAGATTCTAATCCCAATCTTTTTTATGTTTGTGCATATTCTTTTTTTCTATCTCTCCTAACTCCTCTACTTTACTTCTACCTGATACCTTACACTCTTGTTACTTAACCTACCCTCACTCCAGCAACTCATCCCTTATCCTCCCATTCCCCTAAATCTAAAACCCCTTCTTTATCTCCCTTTTATCCTATTCCCAAACCCTCCTCTCTAAAGTTCCCTCCTTTATCCTCTCTGCCCTCCTTATCCCCTTAGAGTTTTATTTCTTTCTAAATTTAGAAGACTTTTATACTCTTCTAAATGTGTGTGGGGGACACACAGTGTCCCTTCCTCATCTAATTCCTCTGTATTGGTTCTTCCTCTTGCACTTCATTTGTAAAAGATAATTATTCTTTTAGCTGTACTTGAATGGTTTTACTTTTTGAAGTCGTATCATACTCAGGTCTACCCTAATCTTCCTTATAAGTAACCTAATTACTAGTAACAATCTTAGACATAAGCTTTACATTTTTCATACATAAAAGGTAAATTCTACCCTTATTTAGTCCCTTGTAATTGGTCATTGGTACGTACCTTATATTTCTCTTGGCTTTTGTATGTTAAATCTTCTATTGAGTTCATAGTTTGTTTTTTTTTTAACAAAGACATGAAAGCTTACAATTGATCAAACATCCATTTTTTTCATTCAGAATTATGCTTAGCTTTGCTGGATATGATATTTTCATCCAGAAGCCCAGTTATTTTGTTCTTTGATATATAGTGTTCCAAGATCTGTGATCTTTTAGTGTTGCCACTGCTAATTCTTGTGTGATTCTAATTGTGGTACCAGCATATGTAAATTGGTTTTTTTTTTTCTTGTTGCTTGTAATAGTTTGTCTTTGATCTGGGGTTTCAGAATTTGACTATAATATTCCTGTGAGTTTTCCTCATAGGATCTCTTTCAAGTAGTGATCAGTGGATTTTTTCTATTTCTACTTTACCCTCTTGTTCTAATGCCTCAGGACAATTTTCTTTATTTATTTTCTGTGTTATTGTATCCAGATTCTTTTTTTGATCAGAACTTTCAGGTAGTCCAATTATTATGTTTTCTATTTTTGATCTGTTCTCTAGATCCATTGATTGTTTTTCTTATGAGATGTTTCACATTCTCTTCTATTTTTCATTCTTTATATTTTTGTTTCTTGATTTCTTCATCTCTTATAACTTTACTTGCTTCCCCTTGCCCAATTCTGATTTTCAAGGAGTCATTTTCTTCCTTGAGATTCTGGATTTCCTTTTCTAATTGGTTGACTTTCTTTTCATAATCTTCTTGTTTTTTGTATTATTTTTCTTTTTCTTTTTAGTTTTTCCTCAATCTCTCTCATTTTATTTTTAAAGTCTTCTTTTAAGTTCTTCAATGAATTCTTTTTGGGCAGGTGACCATTTGACATTACTCTTTGGGCTAGAAGAGAATTTCTTTGCTTCAGTATCCTCCTCTGAAGACAAACCCTGATCTTCTCTATTCCCATAGTAGCTCTCTAAGGTTGGATTCTTTCTCCTTTGCCTGTGCATTTTTTTTGGTAATAACTTAGTTTTTATAATCACCTGGGGTGTGGGGAATAGTGCCTCTAATCTTCTTCAGTTCTCCCTTCTGACCTTGAACTCTAACTAAGACCACCAGAGAGTGTGCTGGTTTCTTCCTACCCCCATTATGTCTCCACAGCAGCACAGCTAGGTCTGATGTTCCTTGTCTACAGAGGTTCCCTCAATCTTCCACAGGTAAGATGCCCAACTCCCCTCACTGTTCTGAAGGTAAAAGTTCCTGTGGATGGGGCCCAGGCAGCCTCCAAGCAGCTTGTTACTTATTGTTAAAGTGGACCCTAGCCTGTTTACTCTTCACTGGGAGGAAATCTCATCCAGGATTTTTCTTCAGATCTTCTCCAATTGTCCTAGGAGGACCCCTCTTCTGCCCCTACTCTTATTTATTTTCATGGCTCTATGTTCACCCAGAGGCACTATTTTATCTCTTTTGTAGAGGAAAATCTTGAGAGCTTGAAATTTTCTGACCTACTCTGCCATAGCCCCAGAATCCTCCCCGCCCCACCCATTTCATTTAGATTGTCAAATTTATTGGCATATAATTGGGCAAAATAGCTTTTAACAATTGTCTGAATTTCCTCTTCATTTGGTGGTGAATTCACCCCTTTTATTTTTGATATTAGTAATTTGGTTTTCTTCTTTCCTTTTTTAAATCAAATTTTTATTTATTTTATTGGTTTTTTCCCCATAGAGCCAGTTTCTAGATTTATTTATTAGTTCAATGGGTTTCTTACTTTCAGTTTTATTAATACACCTTTTGATTTACAGGATTTTTTTATTTGGTGTTTAATTGGTGATTTTTAATTTGTTCTTTTTTCTAGTTTTTTTTTGTTGCATGCTCAATTCTTTGATCTGCTTTTTCTCTGTTTTATTATTGTAAGCAATTATATATAAATTTTCCCCTAAGTACCACTTTGGCTGCATCCCAAAAATTTTGGTATGTTGTCTCATGGTTGTCATTTCCATTAATGAAATTATCAATTGTTTCTATGATTTGTTCTTTGACCTACTGGTTTTTAGGGATTAGATTATTTAATTTCCAATTAATTTTAATCTCTCTTTTCATTGTCCATTATTGAATGTATTTTTTTTTTTTTGCATTATGGTCTGAAAAGGATGCATTTACTATTTCTGCTTTTCTGCATTTGGCTGTGAGGTTTTTATATCCTAGTACATAGTCAATTTTTGCATAGGTGCCATGTACTGCTAAGAAAAGGCATATTTCTTTCTATTCCCATTCAATTTTCTCTAGAGATCTATTAGAGCTAACTTTCCAGAATTTTATTCACCTTCTTAACGTCTTTTTTTTTTTTAATTTATCTGGTCTGAGAGGAGAAAGTTGTGGTTCCCTACTAGTATAGTTTTATATAGATTTTCTTCTATAACTCATTGAATTTCTCCTTTAAACCTTTAGATGCTATACCATTTGGTACATATATGTTTAGTACTGACATGATATCATTATCTATGGTACCTTTCAGCAAGATATAGCTTCCTTCTTTATCTCTTTTAACTGAATCTATTTTTTGTTTTTGCTTTGTCTGAGATTGTGATTGCTACACCTGCTTTCTTTGCTTCAACTGAAGTATAATAGATTTTGCTCCAGCCCCATACCTTTACCCTGTGTGTATCCCTCTGATTCAAGTGTATTTCTTGTAAACAACATATTGTAGGATTCTGGTTTTTAATCCATTCTGGTATCTGCTTCCATTTTATGGGTGAGTTCATCCCATTCACATTTATATTTATTATAACTGTGCATTTTCCTCCAAGCTATTTTTCACTTGTTTATCCCTATCTCTCTCTTACCCACCACCTTTACCCTCCTCACAAGTGTTTTACCTATGATTACCACTTTCCCCAATATACCTTCCCTTTTATCAGTCCAACCTCCCCCTTCTATTATCCCCATCCCTTTTTATTTCTTTATAGGGTAAGATAGATTTCTATATCTAACTGAGTGTGTATGTTATTCCCTCTTTGAGCCAATTTTGATGAGAGTAAGGTTTAAGCTTTGCCTGCTCCACCCCTATCTTCCACCTCAGTATAATAGCTCTTCTATGCCTCTTTTATGTGGGATAATTTGCCCCTTTTAATCTTCCCCTTCCTTCTTTTTCTAGTGCAATTTCTTTTTTATACCCCCCCCTTTTTTGGGGGGTATCATCCCACCAAAGTCACTTTATATCCACACCTCTGTCTACATATACTTCTAATTGTCCTTATAGTAATAAAGTTGTTAAGAGTTACAAATATTTTCTTGCCAGATAGAAATATAAACAGTTTAACCTTACTGAATTTCTAATGTTTTCTCATTTCTTTTTTTCTTTCTTTTCTTTCTTTTTTTTTTAACCTTTTTATGTTTCCCTTGAGTCTTATATTTAGAGGTTAAATTTTTCATTCAGCTCTTGTCTTTTAATTAGAAATTCCTGTATTTTGTTAAATATCCATTGTTTCCCTGAAAGATTATATTCAGTTTTACTGAGTAGGTGATTATTGATTATAGTCCTAACTCCTTTGCTTTCCAGTATATCTTAGTCCAAACCCTCTGGTTCTTTAACGTGGAAGCTGCCAAATCCTATGTCATCCTGACTGTAGCTTCATGATATTTGAATTGTTTCTTTTTGACTGCTTGCAACACTTTCTCCTTGATCTATGAGCCCTGGAAATTGGCTATGATGTTCCTGGGAGTTTTCATTTGGGGATCTCTTTCAGGTGGTGATCAGTGGGTTCTTTCAAATTTTATTTTGCTTTCTGGTTCTAATATATCAGGGCAGTTTTCTTTAAATAATTTCTTGAAAGATGGCTAGGCTTTTTTTTAATTTAATCATGGCTTTCAGGTAGTAAAATAGGTATTATGTTATCTCTCCTGGATCTATTTTCAAGGTCAGTTGTTTGTCCAATGAGAAATTTCACATTTTCTTCTATTTTTTTTACTTTTTTGATTTTGTTTTATATCTTGATGTCTCATAGAGTCATTGGTTTCCACTTGTTCAATTCTAATTTTTAAGAAATTATTTTCTTCAGTGAGATTTTGTACTTTCTTTTCCATTTGGTGAATTCCATTTTTTAGGGAGTTATTTTCCTCAATAAATTTTTGTATTTTTCCCCATGCTATTGATTCTTTTTTTCATGATTCTCTTGCATTACTATCATTTCTTTCCCAATTTTTTCTTCTATTTTATTAATTTGCTTTTTAGTAGCCTTTTTAAGATCTTCTAGGAATTTTTGGGGGGCCTGAAACCAAATTACATTTTTCTTTGAGGCTTCACATGTAGCCATTTTGATACTATTGTCCTCTTCTAATTTTATGCCTTGATCCTCCCTATTACCATAGTAACTCTCTATAATCAAGCTCTTTTTTTTTTTGTTCATGTTTTTCCTGCCTTTTTGTGACTTGGTGTTTTTATGTAAAAGTTGGGATCTAGTCCTTCACTGTCCCAAGCTTTTTGTGCTAGAACCCTGGATCTTACTGGGCTTCATGGCTTAGCTGCTTGCTTTATCTGGAGGGTAGGCTTCTTTTCTGGCTGGTACTGGGAGGTGGGGCCTCCCTATTGTCCTCCCCTGGGTGTGAGAGTTAGCTGCTGGCCTGCTCTAGGGTGGTGCCTCACTGCTGGGCTGCTATGCAAACAGGGTCTTTCTGGTGGCTGGTCCTGGAGGAATAATTTTGTTGTTCGTCTGCCTGAGGGAATGGGACCCCACTGCTGAGTTGCTATGGAAATAGGGTCTTTCTGCTGGTAGGCCCCAGGGATGGGGTCTTGCTGTTGTTCAGCACTGGGAAGAGGCTTCACTACTGTTCAGCAATGAGGTCAAGGCTGCTGCTGCTGCTCTCCTGCCAGGCTGGTGAGCTGCTTCCCTGCTGTAGATCAATTCTGAGGTGGTTTTCTAGTTCTTTGAAGGGGAATTTGGAAGGGCTTCAGAAGGTTCTTTCCTCACCCTGCCATCTTATCACTGGAAGTTTCCTTCTCTTTTTGTGTTTCTCCCTCTCTACTTTTTTTCTGTCTCTCTTCCCCACTGTGTCTCTGTCTCTCCCTCCCTACTTCTTTCTCTGTCTCTATTTCCTTCTCTGTCTGTCTTTCTTTCCCTTTTTGATCTTCACTGTTGCTTCAGCATTTGTACTATTGGCTCTAAGGGAAATATACTATAGTGGAAACCATGTTGAATTTAGAGTCAAAGAGCCTGAGTTCAGTATCTAGCCTTTCTCATTACTGTCTTTGTGACCATGGTCAAGTCACACTTAGTAGCATGAGTGACACTATTCTTGGCCTCAGTTCCTCATTTATAAAATGAGGAGGTGAGACTGAATGGCCTCTAAGTTCTGTCTCAGATCTAAATTCATGATACTATAATACTTGGGGCATGTGGGAGAAGCTGCTTTGATATTCCTAGAAAAGTAAGCTCATAAGAGAGGCATTGTAGGTAGTATAAGGGTGGGAGATGAAGCAGATAAAGCTAAAAGTTATAACAAAGCACCACCAGACCAACCCTGGTACTACTCTCTCCTGTTCATAAATCTGCCTCTACCAGGGGCACTAGGGGTTAATTTGGGGGAGGTTTAGTGGATCTCTCATGTTGTCATTCTCAAGAGTCTGGTGACCATGTCAAATGTCCTTTACTTCCCTAAATATTGCTTTATGGATTTGTCAACTACAAACATTATCTAAACATTTGTTTAAATGAAATTTTATTTTTAAAGTTGTTAAACATTTTTTTCCTTACTCCTACCTTCCCTCTACTGAAAAAAAAGGAAAACAAACATTCCCAGTCAAGTAAAACAAGTCCCCATATTGGCCATATCTAAAAATGTGCCTCAAGCTATGTGTTTTATCTTCACCTTTTTTGAACCTCATAGACTTGGAGAATATTAGAGCAAGAAGGCCCCTTAGAGCTCATTGAGTTCAATGCTCATATTTGTCATTCTTCTCCATCCTCTTCATGACTTCCTAGTCTTCAGTTCTCCTCTCTTGGCCTACATGTATCCAGATTGCTTCTCTACTAATAACACATGAATCCCTTCTTAACTAAGCTTAATATTGACTGATTCCTTGGTCTTTGGCAGAAATTTGCCTCTGAGACTCTCTTTTCAGGATTAGAGAAGCTAGAGAACTAGGAAATTTGTTCTCTATCCTAGAGAGACTTTCCTCTCCCAGTGGGTATGAACAGTGATCTCAAATACATGTGCTACAAGCTTTGTTTATTCACCTTATTGAAAGGGTTTTTGATCTTATTACAAAGTTGTGAGTTATTTTCAAATAGCCTTATCCCACTGGGAAAATCACACCGTGTCAGTATATGGTATAGACTCGCAAGGTCCCAGGAATATTTTTAGTTCATCCCTGATGTTAGTCACTTTGTCATGCATTGGGCCTTTATTTTTCCATATGTAGAATGGAGACCTTTTTAAAGTGCCCTCAAAATAAGTGCAGCCAAAGGGATGTAAAAATCATTAGGATGGGAGTCAAGACTCATCCCAGTCAGGTAAGTAGAGTGTTAGAGTCAGGAATACTTAGATTCAAAACCCACCTCCAACACTAGCTGAGTAACCTTTGACAATCCACTTGATCTCTATGAGCCTCAATTTTCACAACTGCAAAATGAAAGGGTTGGACCAGTTGGCCTCTGAGATCCATCCCCACCAGCTTGAAGTCTATGTTCCTATGATCCTATGAACCAGCTTCTTCATTTTCATGGGCTCAGTTTCCTCATCTGTAAAGTGAGGGAATTGGACAAGATCATCTTCAAGGCTCCCTCCAATGCTCATTCTTTGTGACTGATGGAAATAGACCTGCCACTCTTATGCTTCTTCCTTTCTTTTTAAGACATTGGAGCCTCGCCTTCCTGACCATGTTCAACCTGAGGAGCCTAAGAAGAAAAGGCTTCTTCCTCTGGACACATTCAGAGGGTAAGACTCTTCTTCCCTCAGGAGAACTTTGGAAATGAAAGTTAGAGGGTCAGTGACAGGGACTGGGAAGGTGTTAGTTGTGTTAAAATCAATGGTACCTCTTGGATTAGAGCTCTGTGATTTCAATCAAATGAAGCATCCAGTATTCTAGATGTTATAAGGTTGTGGGAAATTTCTAGTGGGCTTTAGACAACACATGCTTTCAGAAATAACCCTTGTGGTAAAACCAATGTAGGTAATATGTTTTAAGAAACTGAGTCTTTCTATCCTTCTCAGGGCTATGGAAGTTGTGTTGCATTTCAAATTGTGAGGCTGTCTACCATGTTACAGTACCAAACCTCTCTACCCATGTCATCAGTATATCCTTTGCCTTCTGAGTTCTTTTTCATTACTATTCTTGGACATCAAGGCACAACAAAGATTAGCATGAAAGGAGAACATACTGAAGCAGAATGACTTTAGCTTTTTTCTTACTCCCTATTATCAAAGAATTTCAGAGCTGGAAGGTCCCTTAAAATTCGTCTGGTCTAAGCCACTTTATTTACAGGTGATCAAACTGAGATGACACAGCTGGGAATGATATTGAGCATGACTTTTGACAGAAGTGGATTCTAAGAAGCTCTCAACAGGCTAGAATGATAGGATAACTCTAAAAAGGTGACACTTAATGGAGATAAATGTAAGCTTCTACATAGGGTCTAAGAAATCAACTGAAGAAGTATAGGATAGAAAAGGTATGGTTACAAAATAAAACTTGTGAAAAAAGATCTGGAAATTTTAATGAACTGCAGGCTTAATATAATTGAACAGAGAGATATGGCAACCAAAATAATAAAATTAATTCTATTGTTAAGCTGAATGAATAAGGGAACTGTGTCAAGAATGGAGGAGCCAAGGGCCCCACTGTAATCCATCCTCGTCCAAGCATGTATGGAATATTATTATTATGTTTGGTTATAGATGCTACATTTTAGGACATAAATTAACAAAACAGAGCCCTCATCCAGAGGAGGGTAATCAGGATGATGAGAGGATTGAAGACTATACCAGATGAAGATTAGTTAAAGGAAATGAGAATATTTAGCCAGAGTCTCCTGACTGAGCATTTTGTCTTGCTGTCGCCTGCCTGGAATGCTCTCTCTCCTCATCTCTGCCTCTTGGCTCCCCTGGCTTCCTCCAAGTCTCAGCTAAAGTCCTACCTTCTAAAAGCCTTCCCAAGTCCTCCTGAATGCTAGTACCTTTCCTCTGAGATTATCCCCAATTTATCATGAATATAGTATGTTTGTACATAGTTGCTTGCATGTTGTCTCTCCAATTAGACTGTGACCTTCTTGAAAACTGAAACTTTTCTTTTCTTTGTATCCAAGGCATTTAGCACAGTGCCCAGCACATAGTAAGTACTTAACCATTGCCAGCTAACTGACTGATGGAAAGAAAGATGTGGGTGTCAAAAAGCAATGTGTAGTAATTACAGAGAGGCAAATTTGGACTCTAAAGAAAATCTTCCTAGAGATTAAGGGAAATAGTAGAATGGGATAGCTAGATAGGTTCCAGGATTTGCTATCACTGGAGGTCTTTAAGCAGAGACTGGGTTACCACTTGTTAGGTATATTATAGAGGGGCACAGTGCCCAATTCAGAGGTTCTGGGATTCTGAGGTGAATTAAGTTGGCAAGTTGAAAGAACAAGTTTACACAGGGCAGAGCCAAGCTTAGAACCCAAGTTTCCTGATTCTGTGTCTAAGGGTTTTGTTTTTTTCTAAACTAGGATGCCTATTTTCTTTTCCTCACTGTGACTTTCTGTGTAGAAATACTTTCTGAAATATTGAAGTGTGAGTTTTATTGAGTCATTGAATATTGAAGTATAAGTCTTCCTGTGTGAAAAGACCCTCTCTCCACCTCAGGCCCAGAACAGCACAGGTCTCCTTGAAAGAGCTAGAGTTTGCAAATGATTGTAGCAGAGGTGTCAACTTTGTCACTGAAACAAAGAGCTGAAGCCAAGTTTGCCCCTTTCAAGGCACCCTGGTCCCAGTCTGCTTTCACATAAATGCTTCCACCCTGTGGTGAATCAGGTAACTACACCATCACCATCATCTGGTGATTTGGTGGTTCCTGTTTAATCATTATCATCATTCCTTACATTTGTATAGTGTTTTTTCCATCTATTATTTCCTTTGAAGGGCCTAAAGATGAATCAAAAACTGTATCGGGGCTACAAAGTTTGGGGATTCCCTCAGTGACCCCTTGGGGATGTGGGGTGTCTTGGAATATTTACTGAGTTGTTCTAGTTCTTCCAACTGTGGCAAAATTTCAAGCAGGGGAGAATGGAAGAAATTAGAGTAGGCAAGTGGAGCACTCTCCTACGCACATTGTTCGAGTATCTCATCCTCTGTAACTACAAACCTTATGCATTTTCTTTTTTACTATTACACTTTTGACAAACATCAATGAATGTAAGCATTCCTTATGTGACAAATAGGAAAAGAGAGTTGTATGTGACACCATGGGTCTCTAGTATTTTATGCTACTTATTTTTTAAGAGACATATAAAGATAGGTAAGTGGTCAGGTAGGTAGGTAGATATGTAAGTAGGTAGCTAGATATGTAGGTAGACAGATATGTAGGTAAGCAGATAGATATGTAAGTAGATAGACAGACAGATAGATGTGTAGGTAGGCAGATAGACATGTAAATAGATAGATAGTAAGTAAGTAACTTAGTTGCGACCTTGCCCTGCTTGTCTGGGTCCCTTTTGAACTTCTTTCTGTTCTCTCCTGTGAATTTTTAGCACTTCACTGATGTTCTTTCTTTGTTGGTGTCATTATCATTAAGCTATGCTTTTATAGCTCACCTCTCCTCCCCTGCCCCAAAGCCTTCTTTTGTGACAAATAAGGACAGAGAAGGAAAGCAAAATGATACATTGTCTGTTTCTCAAAACGTACATCTTCTCCTGCATTTCTAGTCCATCATCTCTCTGCCAAGCTTCATCATTAGTCTTCTGGAGTCATAACTTGACATTGTATCCAGTAGAGTCTTTTCAGCGTTTTTTTCCTTTTCAATGACTTAGCCATTATATAAATTGTTTTCCTGCTTCTGCTTACTTTACTCATTAGTTTACACAAATCTTCCCAGGGTTCTCAGGATCCCTTCCTTTTATCATTTCTTATTCCATTGTATATAAATACTATCATTTGTTCAGCCTTTTGCCATTCACTACCTTCTACAAGAAGCCTTTCCTAAGCCACCTTAGTCCTAGTGTTTTCTCTCCATTTTTTTATGACTTTGTCCATCTTCCCTCAATCTTCCCCTCTCCCCCCGTCTCTCTCTCTCTCTGTCTCTCTCTGTCTCTCTGTCTCTGTCTCTTTCTGCAAATGGTTGTTTTCATGCTGTCTCCTTCATTAGACTGTGAGCTCCTTGAGAGCAGGGACGGTCTTTTTTGTCTTGCTTCTTTCTTTCTTTCTTTCTTTCTTTCTTTCTTTCTTTCTTTCTTTCTTTCTTTCTTTCTTTCTTTCTTTCTTTCTTTCCTTCCTTCCTTCTTTCTTTCTTCTCTCTTAGCACAGTGTCTTCATTTTTAGCTCTTTCCTTCAACAAAAAAGAATCATATTCATTTTAAAGAACCAATTTTGACTCCATGTCTTCTGTGAAAACTTTTCAGCCCAGAGCGATCTTTCTTCCTAATCTAAGCTACATCACTCACTTAATACTTAGTATAGTCTCTTAGAGCACTTTAGGCTTCATCTAGGCCAACTCTCTCTATTAGTTTTAGAGGCAAGGAAAGAAAGACAGGTAATCAGGTCAGTCAACAAGGCTTTATTAAGCACTTAAAGGTACTGTGCTAAATAGTGGAGATACAAATACTAGCAAAAAGATTGATAGCCCCTGCCTTCAAGGAGATGATATCTAGTGAGGAAAGACAACACATAAAGGGAGAGCTGAGAAGGGGGTACTGATGGAGGCAAGGTGGCAAAGTCCTGAGAATGAGGGATAAGTTGGTCTGGGCCCTTCCCCAAAATTGGATGTTCCTGGAAGAATTCACTAATAGAAGACTCCCGCAGGAATGGAGAAAATTGCGTCATGGTGGCAAAGTCCAGAGAAGCAGTCAAGGTAGTTAATGTAAGAGCTGAGACTAGAACTCAGGCTTCCTGATTTCCAGTCCAGATACAAATAAATTTTTAAAATTAGAATCTACCATAAAGATCGTTTAGTCCAATCCTCTCATTTTAAACACAAAGAAATTGAAGAATAGAGCATTTAGGTAACTTGCCCATGGTCACATAGGGAGATGGTGATAGAGCTGGGACAAAAACTCAAGTAGCCCAATGCCCAAATCCAGTGGTCTTCCCACTGTGCACTGGATGTGTGTGAAGATACACTGCCTCAGAATCTTTGAATCAGAAGAGAACTCAGAGATCATTGAATCCAATCCTTACCCAAAAGAGAATTTACTTTTCACCATGCCTGTTAAGAGGTTCTCCAGCCTTTTCTTGAAGATGCCCAATGAGAGAAAACTCATTTTCTCTTGAGGCTTCTCATGCCATTAGTAGACATCTCTAACTATCAGGAAATTCTTTACATCCAGCCTAATTCTGTCTCCTCGAGGCTTCCCCCAATGCTCCTCAGTCTGCCAACAGAATGAATTTTTTCCCTCCCCCACATAAAAATCCTTCAAATGCCTGAAGTTAGCTATGATAGTATCTTCTCTTCTCTGGGGCTAACCGTCCTCATTTCCTTCAATGGAATTTCATAGAGCCCAATCTCCAGACCCTTCACTCTTTTGGCCACCCTGTTCTGGGCACTCTCTTTGTTGTTGAATCATTTCAGTCATGTCCAGCTCTTTGTGACCCCATTTGGGATTTTCTTGACAAAGGTACTGGAGTGGTTTGCCATTTCCTTTTCTAGTTCATTTCACAGATAAGGAAACTGAGACAAAAAGGGGTAAGTGACTTGACCAGGGTCATATAGCTAGAAGTGTCTGAGACCAGATTTGAACTCAGTTCTTCCTGACTCCAGGACAGCCATTCTATCCACCATGCCACCTAGCTGCCCCTTGATCTGGGTACTCTTTCATTTATCATTATTCTTCCTAAATATGCCTAGAACTCAACACAATACTACAGATATGGTCTGATCAGGACAGACTACAGGGCAGCTATCATTTCCCTAGCCTTGGATACAATACTTCTCTTAATGCAGTCCAAGGCTGAGTTAGGCTCTGAGTGATTTCTTATTTGGAAAAAGGACCCACAGTGCTCAAAATCTTTGTATGCTGTCCAGTCATCTGTCATGGCGCAGAGGGGTAGAAGCCCAGAGAACCCAGTTATCATGGGGTATAAAAACCTTATTTTCTCAGCGCTGGTGCTTCTTATCTGAGGCCAGCTCTCCAGTGGAGGTTGCAGGGGGGAGAAGAAGGCTCTGGGTAGGAATGGGTTTGCTGGTCCCCCACCCCCACTGCCTTATAGCCTCCTGGGCAGCCCAGGCCCTAATATTTCTAAGAGTCAACTTGCCTTAATGAAAAGACAGAGAGGTCATGAGTTGGTTAGGAGGCAATTTACTTGTGTCCTGCGGGCTTGTTGGGTCAGGGGGGAGATGGGCCTGTTTGGGGATGTGAACAATGAGCTTTTATTGGTAACAAAAGGGGATGAAAATGAACTTGCTGCAGTCCATGACCACAGCAAACTATAATTAAGTTGGGGGTTGAGGGGAGTAGGGAGGAGAGCTTTGAAGGGTGAGCACCCACCGGGCAGAGCTGAGCTGAGAGCATCACCTCTTCAGCCCTGAGGCTGAGACCATGGCAGTCTAATTCATATCTATCCTTAAACAAACATAGCCCTACACAACATGAAACAACAATATTTGGGATATTTCCCCCACTATTCATAGAATTGGCAGCTGGGTGATACGATAGATGGAGCTCCAAGCCAGGAGTCAGGATGGTCTGAGTTCAAATTTAGCCTTAGATATTTACTAACTGTGTGACTCTGGACAAGTCACTTAATCTCTGCTTCAGTTTCCTCAACTGTAAAATGGGGATAATAATAGCACCTACCTCACAATATTGTTGTGAGAATCAAATGTGATAATAATTATAAAGCACCTAGCACAGTACCTGGTATGTCACAAGTGCTACATAAATATTAGCTATTGTTGTAGTTATAAGAAAACTATGCCTTTATTAATAACTATTCTGCTTCCAAGGCATCATGGTATAGGGAAAAGAGTTTTAATTTGGAGGATCGAACTTGGAGTCATGGGGTCTGAGTTCAAATCGAGCTCTGCCACTTACAACCTGTGTGAACATGAACATATCACTTAACTTTTATTGGTCTTAATCTTTTCATCTGTAAAATGATTTGGGCCAGATGACATCTGAAGCCCCCTTCTGGCTGCAGAGGTGGAATCCTGTGGTCTGTTATTATTTCATTCTGTGAGGAAGTCAAATGAAGCGATTAAATGGCCTCTACATTTTTGTACCATGACCCTAGGTCTCTCTGACCTAGGCCCAGGACTGTTCCCACTAACTCTGCCATCTCATAGATGCCTGATGCTGTGTAAGAGGTGGCTTGGCTGAAAGAAGAGGTCGTCCAGGGTAATTTATGCCCACTTACTCTTGCAAAAAAGAACCTTGACAGATGAAGACTAGCCCACTAAGGCCCAGGGAAGTGGCTGGTGGTGGCTTTAGAATCTCTAAGTTTCTCTCTTTTGCTGCCCCAATGCCTGGGGACATAGAGTCATGTCAGCCTGGCTCCCGCAGGATGCCCACGTGCCCACCTCTTCTATGCCCATCTTCATTCTCCTGATGATCACTTGTACTCTAGTAAGCACCTGACTGTTGGTGGGGCAGAATGACCCTGCCTGTGGTGGAGTACTCCAGAGCGCTGGCCCTGACCACACTCCATCCTCAGCAGAGCATGCCCTTTCCCCCACTTGGGGGACGAGAGGTTGGGTGGACGGTTGGCCATTGAGTCTCACTTAATTAACATCTGGATTCTCCTGCTCAGGCAAAATCTGAATAATTGTGGATGGGTGGAATCATTTATCCATGAGCTCATCATTGCATAATAAACCTATTAAAGTTGATCTATTCAAGTCCCTGAAGAATCCTAAAGGAAAGGAAGGCAGGGATAGGAACTGTTTTCCCTTCGTACCAGTGACCAGGAAGCTTGACCTCAGCTAGAGCAGGGAGGGAGTGCTAAGTTAATCTGACACTCCGAGAGGGGATGCCAAAGTCGGGGGGGGGGAAGTCAGTGACCCAGATGCCCCTCTCCGCTGTGGCTCAGAGACTTGGCCCAATTCTTCTGTTAGGCTGTAGTTCCAAAGAGTCTCTTACCTTGTTATTATTTTTTACATCCCCCCCCTTTTACCTCCTACTTCTAATTAATTAGCAAGTCCTATCAGAAGCTTGCTAAATAGATATTCCTAAAACTCAGATCTGAATACATCCGACCCCTCCCCATACTCAAAAACCATTGTTGGCTCCTCATTTCCTGTAGCATATAATACAAAATCTTTTGGGGTTCACATTTAAAGCCTTCCACAATCTGGTTCCCAAGTACCTTTCCACTGTTACTTCACTTTACCCCCTTCACTAGCTCTAAGTTTCAGCCAAACTGACTTCCTCATTCCTGGTATGTGAATCGCAGCTGCCATGTCTGCTCCATTCCCGGGGTGCCCTTCTGACTCTTAGAACACCCAGCCTCCTTCAAAGCCCAGCTCAGGTACCATCTTCTACACCAGGCCTGCCTTGAAACTCCTGGTTATTAGCACCAACACTTGACTCTGGAACCCATACTGTCCTAGTCTAATAATACTTCTTGCAATGGCTTTCTCTTCATTTGTATGTTTCTTATGTTTATTGACTTGTGTATTGTCTTGGCATTGTGAATTCCTAGTATAGCCCTTGGTACATAGCAGGCTCTTCATAAATGCTTGTAGGTTGGTTAATAGATGATGTCTCAGGCCCCTCCCAGCTTTAGAGACTATACTTCTAAGGACTTCAGAGGTCATTCAGTCCAGCCACCTGCCTGAGGGGAAATACCCCACACAATATCCAGACAAAGGAAGAAGCCCATTGAAAGACTCCCTTTAATCATCAGCATATTAGACAGAAGCAACAAACCACAGCAACAAGAGCCCTGAATCCAGACTGAGAGGATTCTGGGTCTGCCATTTAACCAGCCTGCTACTGGGCAGGCTGCTTCATTATTCTCAGACCATAGTTTCTTCATCTGTAAAATGGTGGCATGGGACTAGCTGATTCCTAAGGGCCTTTCTTGCTCTAAAAACAGGAAGGAATTCCTGATCTTTTATTTTTGTTTATTTTTTGGTACTTAAATCTCTTGGCTTTCAGTAAAACCCTTTCATTTAAAAAAAATTTGAACTCAAAAATCAAATAAAAATGAGCATTTACATATGCAAAATAGAACAAAAAATAGATTTGTGCATGAAACTATAAATCTTATTATCTACAGCTTACTTTTCTTTTAATGTACATGGTAAATTTGACTTGTAACTTTTAAAACTGTCCTGTTTGTCTTTGATTCTTTCTGGCCTCCTTCTGTTCTCTTATGTGCATTTTTTAAATGCTTCCATTATACTCTTTTCTTCTTCTTTAGGCAACCCCATCTCTAGTCCTTCTGCTTGTCTCTCTCACCACAAAAGAAAACCCAAACCCAATGTAAAAATATGCCTAGTCAAACAAAATAAATCTGACATTGGCCTGGCCTGAAATTCCTTATCCTCTATTTAATATGAAAAGCAAAAGTTCTAAAATTTACCATGTATCTTCATATAAGAAATAAATTAAAAAGATGAATTTCAGTAAGGTGATACAGTTTTTAACAAATTATCTGATTCCCCTTTGACAAGATTGTCATATCCCTGGGATATGCATGCCCCGGGGCGGGAATCCCTGATTTAAACACAAAAAATATATTCTGAAGAGGGTCACTCTACTTTTAGACAGCTCTAAATGTTGCTGGGTGGTTTTTGTTTATTTATTTTTTTTATATTGAGCTGAAATCTCCTTCTGTAACTTTTATCCATTGCTTCTCATTCTACCCTCTGGGACTAAATAGAACCGATATAATTCCTCTTCCAAAATATCCCTCCAAAGACTTGAAGACAGCTGTCTCGTGCCCCTTAACCCTCTTCTGGTCTAAACACCTTTATTTCCTTCTCTTAGGCTCCTTCCAGCAGGAAAAGTCTAGGCTTCTGTCATTGGCCCTTTCACCCTGTGAGGGATGACAGCTTAAAGTAGAGTAGTAAGAGCCCTGGGCTTTGAATCAGATGTGGGTTCAATCCCAGGAGCTGTGCCACGTACAAGTTATGAGGGGTATCGGACAAGGCACTCCCTCGTTTCAGTCAGTTTCCTACTCTGTAAAGTGAAGAGCCGGACTAGGTGACCCCTCAGCTCCTTTCCTGCTTTAATCCATGATTCTGTTGTCTTCTGTCCCCTTCCTGTAGCTGAGTAGAATGTAAACTCCATGAGAACAGGAGCTGTTTTTTTTTTCCTCCTTGTTTCCCAAGACCCTAGTACATTGTCAGGCACACACTGCATTTAGTGGGCAGCTAGATGGTGCAGTAGATAGAGTGCCAAGATTTGAGTCAGAAACTCAAATTCAAATCTGGCCTCAGACACTGACTAGCTGTGTGACCCTGGGTGAGTCACTTAATCTTGTTTGCCTCAGTTTCCTCAAGCATAAAATGAGCTGGGGAAGGGAATGGCAAACCACTCCAGTATCTTTGCCAAGAAAACCCCAAATGGAGTCAGAAAGAGTCCGACAGGATTGAAAATGACTGAACAACAAAAAAGGCACTTAGTAAATGTTCATTGAATTAAATTGAATTGACCTGTATTGGATGTATCCTTTTTACTCCTGCTGCTAGTTTAGACTCTTACTACTGCTTGCCTAAGAGCACCGCAATAGCCCAGAGTCGTTCCCTTGGCCTTGTGCCTCTCCCCCCTCTAATTTCTCGACTACACAGATATCAGACTGATACTCCTAAATCATTTTTCCTAAAGCCTAGGTCTGTCTATGTCACTTCAATAGCTTTTAGTACCGAATACCAGCTTCTCTGGCATTAGAAACCCCTCGCTGTCTGTCTCTCACCAACTTTCCAGGCTTGTTGTCCATTTTTCCCCTTCACCCACTCTTTGTTCCAGCTAAGCTGGCCTCCTGCCAGCTCATTTCCTGTGCAAAGCATTCATCTGCCTCTGCTTTTTCACAGGCTGTCGCTCAAGCCTGGAATGCTCTTGTTCCACCCCTTGTCTCCATTTCTTGGACTCTCTAGCTTCCTTCAAAGCCAAGTTCAAGAGCTCAAGGCTTACAAGAATACCTAACACTTCTATGGAGTTTTCAGGTTTGCAAACTGCTTCACAAGATAACTCATTTGATCGCCATTTTACACAAAACTGAAGCTAAATGTTTTGCCTGGAGCCACATAACTTGTTAATGTCCAAGGCAGGATTTGAACTCAGGTCTTCCTGATCCCAGGCCTCCTGTTCTAACCACTTTGCTGCCTTTATCTTCCCTGTTGCTAGTATCCCATTCCTGAAATTACTATCTATATTTTTTGAATTTACTTAGTCGTGTACATGTTGTTTTCTCCTAGGAGATCCTGAGCACAGAGACCTGTTTTGTTTTAGTCTTTGTATCCCCGACACCCTAGCAAAGTGCCTGGTCCATAACAGGCACTTATTAAGTGCTTTTTGGATGAATGATAACCCTGCAGTGGCTCCCTATTGCTTCCCAATTAAAAACCTGGCATCCACAGCTCTCTGTAATACCTTCCCAGACTTGTTTTTCTCCATTCTTTTCCAGATAATTTATATTCTAGCCAGATGACTACTTTACAGTCCTTAGACATGTCTTGGGCCATTTTGATTGATTACTTTTGCTCATATCATTCCCTATGCCTGAAATTCCCTCCTCCTCATTTTCTCCCTCCGTTGATGTCAATTGAAATACAATTTATCTTTTAAGGTCCAGATAAAATGTCAATTCCACCATAAAGCCTTTCCCAGTCACAGGAGTTAGTAATGGTCTTTTGTCTCAAAATTTCATGCAGCATTTTATGTGTATCTCTTACATGTATTTATAATTTCTTTTGAAAAATAATTGCTATTTGCAAATAATTATACTAGCTAACATTTTATAGTGCCAATTACATGCTAGGTACTATGTTAAGCACTTTATGATTATTAACTCATTTGATCTTCACAAGTCTGGGGAGGTAGGTGCTATTATTATCCCCATTTTACAGATGAGGAAAACAAAGGTTAAGCAGCTTGTCCAGGGTTATGCAACTAGGACATGTCTGAGGCAGGATTTGAACTCAGGTCTTTCTAAATCCAGGCCCAGTGGTCTATCTACTGCCCTACCAGCTGCCTCACACTACTGAGGTCAACCAGTGGTCTTCTTGGTGTGAACATTTTCTCCATTAAAGAAGAACATTCCCACTCCCACCAAAAACCCTTTCTTATCCTTTGCAATCTTTATCTGTCTTTCGGAATTCCTCCATAAAGCATCCACCTCACACACCAGTGGACTTCTTAAGGCCTTTTTAGTATCTCTAGGGTCCTGATGCAGCAAGCTACCCATTTGTTTTCTCTCATGCGGGATTCATAAGTAGCTAGCTTCCCTTTCCAGTGGCAAATGTCCTGAATAATGTTTTTTTGTAACAAGTTAAGTCAAGTCAACAAGCATTTATTAAGTTCTTACTATATGCCAGACATTGTGCTAAACACAGGGAATAAAAATCAGGGGATACACAAAAAAGGGAAAACAAAAACAGGCCCTCCCTTCGAGGAGCTCAGAGCCAACACATTAAAAAAATATATAAGAAAGGATGGGGGCAGAGAGGGAATTCTCACACCAAGGCATGGAAGATGGCTGACTTGGATCTTTTTCTCAAAATAGAGGTTGGGGAAAATGCTCACTAATGGGAGAGGGGAGCCACAGAGGTGGAGAGGGAGCCACACCTCTGAGGTGCAAGGGATCATTGGCAACATCCTACAGTCAATTTAAACCCACCTTGGTCCTTTGGGTCACCTGTAATTCTGACTCATTCCAGATGGTGGTATTCATGCTTCCCAACTATGTAGCACCACTAGAGTGAACACACACAAGTATGTTTATGTGCATATGCACACATATGCACATATATAAACATATACACAAATATACTCATACACAGATTTTAATACTTTAATGGATTATCATCTCGACACATACAACTCCTAGATCTACATATCAAACCTACGTCTCTTGCCTAAGCTCTAAGCTTATGTCACTGTTTCCCGGACTTTTAAAGCTAGAAGTTCCATAGATACCTCAAATTCAATGTGTCCAAATGGGAACTCACTATCTTTTCCCCAAGATTCTGCCCCTTTTCCAAACTTCTGTATTACTGTTGAGGGCACCAGCATACTTGAGGACATTCAAGCTCAAAACCTTTATGTTATTTTCCACTTCTTATTGACACCCACCCTTAAATATCCAAATCATGTTACCCAATCTTGCCATTTCTACCTTCATGACATCTCTTGTATGCATCCTCTTCACTTCACTCACATAACCACCACCTTAATTCAACCCCTTGTCACTTCTTTCTTATTCTATTGCAATAGCATGCTCACTGACCCTCTAGTTATAGGTATATTGAAATAGTTATAAAAATATGCGTTTTAAAAAACAAGTTCATGGACCCCAAGTTAAGAACCTCTGATCTATAGGGAATCCTTCTTTTATTTAGAATGGACATCCTCCAAAGTCAATCATTTTGGTGAGCATAAATCTCCCTGTTTTATGCTATGCTTGATATTAATAATATGGAGAAAATTTAGTTATCTTGTGTGATTTTTCAAGTAATCTTGCATAAGTCTGATGTGTACATGTGAGAAACCTTTTGAGAAGAGAGCCTTTAATGTACATTTTTACTGTTATATTAAATGCTTTTTTATAATAAAAAATATAAGGGCAGATGGCTCTTCCATCTGCCACATCTTTCAGCCATTTAGGTAGTTGTAAACGTGTGATTGGCTATAGAATGTTGTTTGAGAAAAGCTACCTCTTCCCTACTCATGCTTTTCATTAAGGATTCCTGCAATATGTGGAGTGTTCTGTTAAAGATCTTCTAGTGATGAGAAAGTAGGCTTGTGGGTCAGTAGTCATTGATATTTTAAATCTTTCAATTTTGTGTGTCTGAAGCCTATGTGCTCCCTTTCCCTCTGAATCCCCCATTTTGCCACCTAAGTTCCAAGTCTTTTGTGGGTCAGAATCTCCTTTAAATTGTAGCTTGTGAGCCCCCACTGATGCAGCTATATTTTACCACTCAGCAAGATGACATTCTTAATTCATAACGAAGGCATTTTCATTAACTAGCGATGCAAATAGAGTTAATAATATAACATAACAAAAGCATTTTCATTAAATAGCAATGCAAGTAGAGTTAATAACATAACATTTCTCTTCTCTGCTTCCCCAACCTCATTAAACCTTGAACTTATGCTCCTGTGAATATATCTATACTCATTGGAAAGAGTGGACATTCATAGAAAGTATGGGTGGAGCATGGAGAACACATGTAGCCAGGGCCAAAAGGGGTATAGAGAATCCTTGAAACTAAACCTCATTTTATCATTTTTCTGGGAACCAGACTGGCAAGGATTATAGAAGTTTGCCTAGTTTTTGCACACAGTCTTTGTCAGTGAAAGACCTTGAGTTCATGCCTATGGATCGATTGAACAATTCAGGGTTGTTTGACCTGCAGAAGATAAGACTTAAAAGAAGATGTAGAGACTGGATGAGCACTTGTTAGGTGTGCGTGGCAGTGGAGATTCTTTTGCAAGTCTCAGTCAGAGTAGATGTGGATCAGATATCATTTAATTCAGAAATTCTGTAGTTTTCTACCCCTTCATCCTTTGCAACAGATGTTCGCACCTATGCTGCAATTATCTACACTGTAGACTTTTTGCGAATGTTTATTATGAGTTCTACAATCCAAGATGTCCAGATGTCCCATTAAATGATATTTTTCGTTGTGTTGTTGTTTTGGGGTGTTTTTTGACACATCTTAAAATCAACTCTGCCAACTCCTTTATTTGCATTGCTAAGGAGAACAGCAAGCCAGCCTTCCACTTAGGACCAACTTCCTTTTGTATCCTACTTTCGTTCATAGCAATACTGTCAAGATTGTAATGATTCAGTTCCTCTAGTCATATGAACATGATTTTTTTTTGTCCCTGAATAAAGATTCCACATTTAAGGGACAAACAGCAAAGTTAATGTTCACTGGCAGTGTCTTAGCACCCTGTGCCTCTCTTTCTGCTTCACTGCTACCATTGCTGCAGAATGCATAGACATGAGGGCCATTGTATATTTTTCTTTGTTTCATGGGTCACCATGGCCAAAACATTCATTGCCAAAGCTAGTCTACTGGTGGTGACTTTCTCCATATTTATCTGGCAAAGTCCATGGAAGAGGACCTGAAGTGCTGCGGTGTAGTAGAAAGAGTTTTGGATTTTGAATCAGAAGATCTGAGTTCAAAGCTTGACACTTATACCTTCTTCTTTTTGAGGAAATCACTTGAACTCTCTGGGCCTCAAGTTTTCTCATCTGGAAAATGAGGTGGTTGGATTAGGTTAACTTTAAGGTGACTTTCAACTCTAAATCCATGAACCCACAAACCTTTCCAGACTAGTAAACCTGTCAACCCTTGTGCTTCTCTGATACAGCATTTGACAATTCAGTCGTCTCTATACCACAATGAAGCATGAGACTGGACTATCACCTTTTAGCCTGGTAAAAATTAAAAGCAAGCAAACAAACTTTGGACTTTCCTCAGACTGAAAGGAGGTGTGGAGTTCATCAGGCAACAAAAACTTTGTAAGAAAAAACGTAGACCAAAGAAGTCAGTCTTGCTTCTCTCCCTGATATCCCAGTGAAGTTGTGTTAGCAGAGTTGTGATTGAGAAGGAATAAAATCCTGGTCCTTATCCCACTCTAACTTTGATCTCTGTGTTTTGTCATTTCTTCAGTTGACTCATCCTCTATGACTAGTTCTTTCTCTTCTTCCACTTTCTTGTTCTCAGTCAATCAACAAACATTTATTAAGTGCTTTCTATTGCCAGACCCTGCACTAGTAGCTAGGGATAATAACAACAAAGCAAAAACATTTCCTGCCCTCGAGAGCTTTTATTCTAAGTGGGAGAGGAAACATATACAAATCAGTATACAAAAATGAGTTGGGTTATCTCAGACTGGCACCTCAGTAGTCAAATAGTAAAATTCGCAGCACACATGTGGTGGTTTAATTTCTTTTGCTAAATGCTTTACATATATTATCTCATTTGAAAATGGATAGTGTATGGGTAGAAATGAAATTCTCTGTGTTAGCCCCCTGGGCATTTAGATTTTTAAACAAATGTTCACAATGCCTGGAAACAACACTCTGAAAGGTAGAGCCTGATAATTTTATATTAAGCATTGATCATTCACTGTCAGCTGATGGATGAGTAAGCAGACTCTATGGTCTCTTGGTTTACATTAGGAGTTCAGGCTGCTTTAGGCTTCCAGGCAAACTCCCTGGTCACCTATGAGCACTGAGACTGCTTTATACCTGATCCTCATTTCTAGTCCCCACTCAAATTGTGTCAAATTAAATTCCAATTTCTCTCATGCTAAACTCTTTTAGGAACATATTTAATTTACTTCAAAAGAAAAACAACCTCTTTGTAACAGAGAGATGATCAGAACATCTCCCATTCTTTATGTTGTAGAAGCTGTGAGCATGAAGGTATCTTCTATTCTTGGACTTCTGGTTTTCACTCTGACTTTGACATGGGACAGAGAGTTAACCTTTGCTGTGAGAAGAAACAGCAACATCTTACATTTCTTTTCTGCATAAGCAAGGCTGATAGGCTAAGAATTGAGGATTGGCCCTGACTGATCCCCAAACCAATGGCAGCTATCTATGACTGGTTTAGAGATATCATAGGGTCAGAGTCCTGCATGCTCAGCAATTGTGAACTATGTAAATTGGATTTGTTTGACTCTCTTTTCCTTAGATACTAACTAGCAAACTCCTTACTCTGTAAAACCCAACCTCGAGTCTTAGGTGAACTAAAAGAGGAAGAAGGGGAGAGTGTCCATGCTTAAGAATTTGGAGAAGTAATCTGTGGCCCCCAAAAGCCAGCCAGTGGAAAAGTGGTAGTGGAAAAGAGATAGTGATGCCTGCCAGTTGGGCAATTCTGGGGGCATTTTGTATTAGAGAATTTGTAAACAAAAACCCCATGTAGGGCTGCGTCTAAGGCACACCTGGAATGTTATCTTTACTGGAAATAAATCTTACCAGTCTAGCAAGGAAAGCGATTACTCTGATGTCATGCATAGGACAATAGAAACATTTTTTAGTTTATTCCAAGGATTATAGGTGAGGGGGTGTTGTCGAGTCTTTACATGAATCTCTTTCCCACTCATTCATCTCATCTGCATTTTTTTCCTTTTGGATCATTCCCAAGCTGACTGCTTTCCTCTTTCCCCTAGTTATACCTTTTAGGCCAGGGCAGTTTGGAAGCCTTAGAATTCAGTTGGAAACAGTGCAGAGTGCCTAAACCCCAATCCTCCATCTCATTTTAGGGAATTGTTGGAGATTGTATCCTAGAATTATCTTTGTCCTGTAGTTCTGGGGAACCCAGAGCTTGTTCTGCTCACAGTCCCTGGTCCCCCAAGCCCATCACTTTTGCCCTGCTTGTCTCAGGCTGACATACTCCAAGTGGAAATGGATGAGTCTCCCTGGGACTACATAGAATAGACTGTCAGCCTCAGAGCCAGGCTTAGGAGTGCCGAGAAGATGATTTATTTTGCATTTACTGCTTAGAGTTATTAATGTTCTCCAAAGTAATCTTTGGCTTATACATCCAAATGCAAATAGACAAACACCCAACTGAAACGGAGGCTACCAGTGGACTGAGGGGGAGCACCTAGAGAAAATAGAGAAAGGAGCCAGTTTTACTTGGCAAATGGTGAGTTTGATGGAGTTTGTTTTGGGAACCCCCCAGCCTCCCCTGACTTCTGCCTTTGTCTCCTTTCAGGAGCCTTTGTTCTGCCTTTTATCCATTCTCAAATGTATCCAAGGGTCTCAAACTCCTTCTTTAAGAGAGGAAAACAACCTGATAAACTTACCCATACTGAAGTATTATGGACTTAATGTGTGGTCTGGCAAATAGGGATTTTTACTCTAGAGGAAGAGCCTAGAGAGTACATTTCTTAATCCAAAGGAATAAATCACTAATTGTGGAAGTTTAGCCATAAATGGGAGATATCGTTTTTATTGGGGGATATATTGATCCCCTCAAATCATACCATGTAGATGACTGCTTTCCTTATTTGTGACTAAAGTTAGCCCTGCTTAGCTAAACTAAAATACCAAATTAATATAATTTTAAAGCAAACCAATTTGGCAGAGAAAGAGTTAATCTTTCCCTTTAGGGGAAATTAGTATGCTCCCAGACTAATTTCCACTTCTTGTCTAATTTTTGGTTATTGGTTGATCTGCCTTTGCTTGCTTAAGATAAAAGAATGTAAATAGCATCCTTACAGATAATTTAGTCTAACCCCTTCATTTTTATTCCCACTGATGCCTTGTGCACAAGAAGTAATATGAAGTATATTATTCAGGAGACAGATAGAAAAAGAGATGTAGGCCAGTGAAGCAGTGAGAGAAAGTGCTAATGAATTTAGAGTTTTACTAGGGAAAGACAACTTGCCCCAAAGGACCAAAATTTAGAGGGTGCAAGAATTTAGCACATGCACTTCTTCAGTAGAATAGAAGCCACAATACTAATTAATTTCCATTCAGGTTCAACTGAATTTATCTTAATTACTTCTTGGTTTTATTTTCATACAATAAATTAAAAAGCTGATTTGAGGGTATCAGTCATACTGTTTGCCCCACTCATGTTTCTTGCTACTTGTGCCAAGCTTAAAAATTGCTAGTTTTACAGGAGGATAACCAAAAGCATAGAGGCAAAGATGAGTATGCATTCAGGGAACAGTAAGGAGATCTAGCTGGCTAGAACAGAAGGGAGATGTTAGGGACACAAAGAATTATAACAGCCCAGGAGATTCCAGGTTTGATAATGCACCAGTTTTCCTAGGAGGGAGAGAGAGCTCTTGGCAGCTTGGAGTTTTTATAGAGATGATTTATATATTGTTTTATTATCCCCTAGGTGCACTCTGGGGCACCAGTTATGAAATAATCCCCAGGGTACCTTTAAATTCCAGGAGTGTCAGCTTGGGAGGGGCCAACAGGGATGGAGCCAGGTTACTCCCATCAGGGACTAAGTATGTCTGGAGAAGTCCTCACCAGCAGAATTGGCTATAATGTGGGATTTGCCCACTCTCCAAATGTTTTTAATTCAGTCTGACTCTCAGAATGAAGTTGAGAGTGCAAATTAAGAGCTGGTTACCCACAGCTGGTTACCCTCCCCAAGATAGGATACAAACTAAGCAGGAGAAGCTGTACGGGTCAACCCCCTCCCCCAAGCCCAGGTCTACTGCCCATCTCTAGCAAGGTCTCCGAAGGCTAATTGAAGATATAATATTAACAGTTCACATTGATTTTGTGCTTTATGGTGAAAAAGCATTTTATATATACATTGTCTCATTTAATCCTCACTGCAACTCTATGACGTAGGGCAATGCAAATGTTATCCCCATGTTCCAGATGAGGAAACTGAGTTTCATGCACATTAAGTGATATATTTAAGGACACTATTTAGTAAAGAGCAGAGCCAGGGATGGAACTCCTATCTTCTAATGTGGAGCACAATGCTTTCTCCGCTACACCTTGATGAGCCTACAATAACGTTTGCAAAGAAATATCGGTGAGTGAATGGCTCAATTGTTGCTTTTATTGTTCAATCATTTCAGTCATGTTGGACTCTTTGTGACCCTGAATGGCTGAATTAGAGAAGTAGAAATGAAACTATAATCCAAAGGGGTCCGGGGAGGTCTCAAAACCATATTTATCCTAATAGCATTTCTTTCCTCTTAGAACTAACCATGACAATAATCACCAAAGCACAGCTTCTGTCCTGGCCCTACCCCTGATTACTCAATCACTAGAGGTTTAAATAGCAATTCTGGAACAAATTCAGTTGTGTAACAGATAGTCAGTTTGTCCCACTCAGGTGCCTTCATGCTAGGGGACAGCTGGTCATTCTCCAAAAGATCTAGCCAAGGCACCTATGCTATAGCCAATGGCCTCTGACCCCTTCACTTATAATGATAGAAAAAGTCGAGGATTGAGGCTTCACATGGAAAACTCCAAGGAGAGGGAAGGGGAACCTACTGGGAAGGGCATGATGGTGAGAGGACGTCAGTGGAGAGTAATTTGGGGCCAGGAAAAATATACTAAGGATGCAGGGCACTGTGCTATAGGACCTGAGGGGGCAAGGTATTGGGATGGCAGATGCAGAGAGAAAGCACTGTCAGTAACTCAGGAAAATCTAAGTGCCCCACCCCTGGTACAGTTCTGCTAGAGTGCCTTATCTTCTCTTACCCAACCAAATCTTATCCATTCATCAAATGCTTGTTCAAATCTCATCTCCACCAGGAAGCCTTCCCTGTCCTCTGCAGCGCACACTGATCTCTTTCTCCTTTGAATTACTTACAGTCTATGACATCAATTCTCAAAGTGTGGTCTGTGGACCCTTGGGGATCTCCAAGACCCTTTCAGTGGGGTTGAAGATAAAAACTATTTTCATCACAATACTAAGACATTATTGGCTTACTAAAATAGTCCTCCTTTTTCCAATTTCATATATGTGTGCCTGGATTTTCTTTATATACTTCCACTAAAACAACAAACTCATGGATTGAATGAAGAAGCAGATATGAGAATCCAGTTGTCTTTTAACAATGTCGTTCTTCTCCCTATTTCTTTTTGTTTTGGAAAATAGTTATTTTCCATAAAAATGTTATTTGTGTTAACACATAATTGATTCTTATTGTTATATTAAAATGTATAGATATTTTATAAGTTTATCAGTTTTAATTTCTAATATAGCAAATATCAACAGGTATGTAACTCAGATAAACAAAAGCTATTTGGGATCCTCAATAATTTTTAAGAGTATAAAAGGTGGGTTTAAGAACTGTTGGTCTATGTTATTCTTTTTGCTGCCAGATGGCTAATGGATAGAACTATGAACTTGGAGTCCGGAAGACCTGAGTCCTACCCTAAAATACTAGCTATGTGGCCCTGGGCAAGCAACTTAACCTCCATCTGCCTCAGTTTCTGCATCTGTAAAATGGGGCTGATAATAGCACCTACCTCACAGAGTTTTGTGATAATTAAATGAGTTAGCACATGAGAAATGCTGCTTACTACTATTGTTATTCTTTTGGGTACCCATGGCATCTAGCATAAGGCTGGATAGATGGTAGGTTCCAGCCTATCTTTCCAGACTTATTTCATCATCACTCCCTTTTGTGTATACTATATCCCAATCATTACTGGTGACTCAATGTTCCTTGGACTTGGCATTCTATCTGCAGCTTCTATACCTTTTAGATATTTCTTTTTTTTTAATTAGGCAATTGGGGTTAAGTGACTTGCCCAGGGTCACACAGATAATAAATGTTAAATGTTTGGTCTGAGGCTGGATTTGAACTCATGTCCTCTTGACTTCAGGTACAGCGCTCTATCCACTGAGCCACCTAGCTGCCCCTCCAGTCTCTATACTTTTGCCCAGGCTGTCTCCATACCCAAATGCCCTTCCTCTTTACCTCTGCCTCTAAAGATCACTAGCTTCATTTGAAGACCAGCTCATGGTCCATCTCCTTTGTGAAGCCTTTGCTGCTACTCTAAGCCATTATTACTCTCTTCCTCAAATTCTGGGTTCCTGGCTATTCCATGAACAAGATGCTCTATCTCTTGGCTCTGGACATTTTCTCTGGTTGTCCTTCAGTACCTAGAATGCTCTCCTCAGCTTTTCTATTGACCACCTGACTTCCTTTAAGTTCCAACTAAAATCCCATCTTTTGCAGGAAGTCTTTTCCAATGCCTCTTATTTTGAGCGCCTTCTCTTTGATAATTATTTCCTATTTATCCTGTATATGCTTTCTTTGGATATATTTATTTGCATGTTGTTTCTCCCATTAGACTCTAAGCTCCTGGAGGGCAGGGACTGCCTTCATGTAGTACAGTGATTAGCATATAGTAGGCAAATATGGAATTAATATTGGGACCTTTACCTTTGTGGGAACCCACTAGAGAGATTCTCCACCTGGGACTCTTTCATAAGATACTTTAGTTTTCAGGATCTGTTTAAGAAAAGTAGGGTTTTTTTTCTCTCTTTTGTTTTAGACCATAATTATGCAGTATTTACCAGTGTGCTTCCTTAGAAGTCAGACCTGTTTCTTTGAGATAACCTTTGTTTGCTTGAATGCCTAAGTCAGGACTGGGGAATCTGTAGCCTCAAGATCACATGTGGCCCTCTAGGTCCTCAAGTGTGGCCCTTTGACTGAGTCCAAACTTCAAATCAAACAGAACAAATCTGTGAAGTTTGAATTGAATCAAAGCGCCATACTTGAGGACCTAGAGGGTCACATGTGGCCTCGAGGCTGCAGGTTCCCCACCCCTGACCTATGTACCAATATCTGTGGTATTACTGAATCATTTACAAATACTGTTAAGGAACAATATAGATTTTTTTTTTTGCATTCCTAAAATGCTGGTGCCTTGTGGTTAGCCTAAAACACTCTCTCCTAATCTATAATTGTCCATTTTTCCTTTTTCTATTTAAGTAGTTTTAGGCTGTTTGCTTTATTTGTGACATGAGTCTAGATAGCTTGTCTGAGATAATTGTGGACTTGAAGGTCCATTGGATAAGGTTTCTGAAGAAGGAAATGGCAAGCCACTCCAGTATCTTTGCCAAGAAAACCCCAAATGGGGTCACAAAGAGTCAGACATGACTGAAACAATTCAACGACAACAGCAAGAAAAGGATAAGATTTGTCAGCTGGCCTAGAATCCCTCACTAATCAACCCAGAGTGCTTAAATCTTATTTGGGGAGCCCTGTGCCTCTTTGAAAGCTTTTTTGAATTTGTTTTCTTTTTTAAATCAACTTATTTGTTTTACAGAGGGATGAATCAGAAACTAAATTTGAATTGGTAGGGAGTGGTAGGGAGCCTTGGGAGAAATTTCAGGTGCCCTTTGGCATAAAGGATGCAGAAGAAATTCACCTGGACCTTCAAGGGGATTGCCATTCTTAGCTCCCAGTATTATGGTGGTGTGAAACAGTAGAGACATCCATTCCCTCACTGTTCCATGGCTCTGTTGACCACATGGTGTAATGACTTATTACTGGGACATGGCATTTTTTCAGCTTTCAGCATTCCCCAAGTGAAGCTCTCCTTTGCAGTCCCTGCACACATTCCCTAATCCCTTGGAACGCAGTGTGAGGAGTGATAGATGCTAGTTTCCCAAGCCCTCAGAGACCCTTTGGGGAGAGATCCTGTGTCCACAGGCACCTTGAAATCGCTTCCCACACATCAGTACTGGGGCAGCTTCCAAGAGAGGAAAACTCAGGGTAAATAAAAAAAAAACCCTGAAAAGGAAACTGCTTCTGGGATGTTTCATTGCTGTCTGGGGTCATTTCATCACTGTCTGGTTAAAGAAGATGTTCTGCTAAATGAGAGAAAGAGAGATAGGGAGAGAGACAGACAGAAAGATGGAGGGGGAAAGACAGAGAGACAGAGGAGATAAACAGAGAGAAAGAGGCAGAATGATACAGAGGGAAAAAGAGACAGAAAAAGATGAAGGGGAAGAAACAGACAGAGAAGTAGAGAGACAGAGACAGATAGAGAGAGAAAGAAACAGACAGAGATATATAGACAGAGAAGGAGAAAGAGAAAGATAGAGGGGGAGAGAGAAAAGCAGAAGGCAGACAGAGAGAGATGGAGGGTGAGAGACAGACAGATAAAGAGACAGAGAGATGGACAAGGAGAGACAGAAAGAGATAGAGACAGAAACAGAGACCTAGAGAAACAGAGGAGAGACAGAGACAGAGAGGGATTGAGAGGGAGAGACAGAGGAGAGAGAGGCAGAGATGGAGAGGGAGAGAGAGAAGGGGAGTGAGGAAAAAAGAGGGAGGAAGAAGAGAATATGAATATATATTGCCAAGTGTGAGATGAGAAGCATTAAATCCACAGTGAGTTAGAAATTTGCACTAGAAAAATATGAAAGAAGGGAGAGGTTTGTTGCATATCCATCAAGAAGATAGATATTTATTGATTCCCCATTGAATGGCTGGCCCCCACCCTAGTGTCTGTGGGGGAATAGAATAATAACAATAAGAGTAGCGATAACTGACATACATACATACATACATACATACATATGTATATATATATATATATATATATATATATATATATATATATATATATATATACGTATGTGTATGTGTGTGTGTGCTATGTTGACATAAGGTCTTAAGATTTGTAAACCACTATTTGTGCATATCACCCAATTGGAGCCTCATGGCCTCCCCATAAGGTAGGTGCTGCAGGTATTCTTACAGTCCTCTTATGGAGGAGAAAACGAAGCTCAGAGAAGTTAAATATATTACCCTGGTCACATGGTTAGAAGAAAAAGACGTTGGTCTCTCCCCTCAAGGGGCTTTTACTCTAGCTGGGGAGTGTGCTGGTGAGTGTGTGACAATTGACTCTTGGAGAGAAACTATACCAACAACACATTTTTAACTTTAATCTTTATTATTAACATGTTATCAAGCACCTTCTTAAGCCTAGATAATCTACAAAAGAATAAATTAAACCCTGATTTGTAGAATTTGCCAATATTTGAGGCGTAAATACACTGAAAATTTAATAATATACTCTGTAAGCCTCATTACCGCATGTATGTGTGTATAAAAGCGCGCGCACACACACACACACACACACACACACCCCAGTATATAATTAAGTACTGGAGTCCGTGGTAAAGTTTGGTGCTTTGAGGGGCTCAGAGATGAGAAAGGTCTCCTTCCTATGACCACCTTAAAATGCAGAGGGGAGGAAATGAATTTTGGAGTCAAGACATTCCATTTTATCTCCAACCACCTGTGCAATGATAGAGCCAGGGAATTCTTCAAAGAGGAAGTGGGATATGGGCCATAAAGTGGCTGCCTCTTTCTCTAGCTCATGTCTTCTGACATGTTTATTGAAGAGAATAAGAATATTGTTACCTCCCACATCCTCTATTGGAATCAATCAATCTTTATTTCTTCTGTGACTCCTATGTGTCAAGTGCTGTGTTATGCCTTGGAGAGCCCCCAGGAAGCCAGTGTTTTCATCACAACAAAAATGCTGCTGCTTGCTGCCTGGAGGCAGGTCCCCTCTTTTGGTGGACAGTGGGAGAGCCAAATTGCCTGTCCCTTTTGCTTACGAAGATGAACAGTAATAGAGAATGACAGGTTTATGTCACTGGATCATTGGCCAGACTCATCTCCTGTGTGACTGGCATCATGGACCATATTCAATTACAGTTGCTTAATTACATTTCACCAGCTTGCAAGGGAGCATGACAATGCAGAAGGTGATTAGCATTGTGGCTCATGATCCAGTTTGAAGATGGGAATAGAATTGGCTAAGTCTTTAATCTAGGTGACAGGTGATTCGGAGTAAAATTGATCTTCGTTCCATTCCTATTATAAGACAAGACTTGGGAATATCCAGGGAATCTCCCCCATCACCCTTGTTAATCAAAACACCTTTTGTAATTGGACCTTGAAGAGGGCCTGGGGCTTTAAACTACTTGTCTTAACTTGGATTTTCAACTTGCAAAACATGACAACTAGCAAGACCTTAGAATAAGCAGCTCTTGATATTGAACGATTGAAAGCGAGGAAAGCCAATTGTGCAAAAGGTGGTTGGTTTACTCCCAACTCACCCTACAGATTGTTGTGTTTCATAAGTCAAGTTCAAAATGATGGCTAGAATTCACAGCAGCGTTGTTGGTGGTAGCCAACTGGCCCCCACACCCTAATGCTGCAAACAAAGAGCACGCTCATCAATTGGGGAGGCCGGCTGAGAAAATTGTGTTGTATGAACTGAATAGAATATTAGTATACCATATCAACTGAAAAAATACGAGGAATTCAAAGACATTTGGGAAGACTTGTTTGAAGAGATGCAGAGTAAACTAAGTAGAATCAAGAGAACAAATACACAAATGAGCCCAATAATATCAAGGCAAATGAAGCTGAAAACTATCAGAACTCAGATCAATGTGATACGATCAGTTTTAGGGGGCTGTTGGTAAAACAAACCGCCCTTCTCTTGAGAGAGAGAGGTGATGGGCTATGACTGAAAAATGAAGCATAGATTATCAGACATGATGAATATGTCTGTTTTGCTTAACTATATTTCTTTGTTAAAGGGGGACATTCTTTTAGGCAGTAATAGCTATGTAAGACATCTATCAATAAAATGTTTTGTTTTAAAAAGAACTTTTATGTAACATAATAGTATGGTATACAGAGCACGGCATAGGACATGTGAATTAGTCTAGCCTTCATTCTTCCACTAATTCATTGTGTGAGCCTGGAAAGTCACTTCTGAGAAGCATAGAATTTGAGAGTGGAAAGAGACCTCTGTGATCTGCTAGTCTAAATTTGTGCCTGAATGATATAGTTCCTTAACAACATTGCTGACAAGTGATCACTCTTGTTTTTGGAAAGACTTCCAGCAATAGAGAACCTGCAACCCAACTCCCAAAGCAGCCCATTGAACTGTTGGACAGATCTAATGGTTAAGGAAGGCTATGTTCCTTATATCAAGCTGAAATCTACCTGCTGATGCAAGTTCTGAAGCCTCTGGGGACTAGATTGAATAAATCTAATCCCTGCCACAGGAAAGCCCTCCAAAAACTTGCATACAGCTCTCATGTTCCCCCATTAGCCAGCTACTCTTCAGGCTAAACCTCCCCAGTTCTTTCAATAGCTTCTCAGATGGCATGATCTCTAATCTCCTTTACTTGGTTGCCCTACCCTGGACTGGCTCCAATTTTTTAGTGTTCTTCTCTTTGGGATTGGGATGTGATCTCCATCTGTCAAAAAGGGGACAAGAACCTCTGTTCTACCAATGTCTTAAGGACATTGTCCTAAGGATCCATGAGGAATAAATGAGAAAAAATAAACGTGTAAGGTTTTTGAAAAAGCTTAAAATGCCTTACGAATGGAAGAAGTCAATCCTAAAAGGAGACAATTGGATTATATGGCACCTGAGGCCTCTTCCAACACTAAAATTCTTTGATGCTTACTTCATTTGTATTTCAGAGACATAAAGTCCAAAGATAAGTGAATCATAATTTTTTAAATGAGTAAAAAAAATTTACTCAATAAACTCTGTTTAACAGGACCTCGCTATTCCATGAATGTGGTTAGTCCATGAGTCAGTCAACATCAACAAGCATTTATCAAGGACCTACTTTGTGCTAAGCATTTTTGCTTAAAATATAATGGATGAGACAACAAGGACGCGACAATGTACAAACAAGGTATACACAGCATAGGGCAAGGCAGTGGTGTTAAGGGGGATTGGGAAAGATTTCTTGTGGAAGGTGGGATTCTGGCTGGGACTCTAAGGAAGCCAAGAGATAGAGATGAAGAGGGGGAGAATTCAAGGCATGAGGGGCCTTGCCCGGGTACAGAGATGCAGCATCTTGTTTGAAGAGCAAGAAGGTCGTCATTGGATCGCAGAGTTCATAGAGGGGGGAAGGTAGTGGGGGATAAGGTGTTAGAACACTGGAAAAGTAGGAGGAGCCAGGCTCAGTTTTGAATCTTCTCATTTCTTTATTCGCCACCCTTTAGTAGGGGATTCTTACAGGAACAGAGACTTAGAGACAGAGAGGACCTAAGCAGCTATCTGGTCTACCCTCTTCATTTTAAAGATGAGGAAACCGAGAGCTAGAGAACGTAAATAACTAGCGCAAAGTCAATCAGATAATAAATAGAAGAGGGAGAATGTGATCCAGGTCTTCAGGTTCTGAATCTACTGCTTGGACTAGATGGTCTCTCAGGTTACTTCCAACTCTGAAATTCATCCCCCATACGTGTTGGTATATGGTGCCTCTCCATTGGTAGAACATAGAAAGTTAGTAATACAGATATTGTTTGTGTCTCGTATTGTTACCAGCATCAGAATGGAGTTCTGCTGTATAAACATGACCCCATTTCTGCATCTTGGATGACCAATTGCCATTAAAAGAAAATACTGGAGAGGCAGTTAGGTGGCAAAGCGGCCCTAGTGTCAGGACCTGAGTTCAAATCCGGCCTCAGACACTTACTGGCTATGTGACCCTGAGTAAGTCACTTAACCCTGACTGCCTCCAAAAAAAGAAAAGAAAAAGAAAATATTGGAGAAAGATGCCCAACATTTAAAGGCCTTAAATAATTGAGAATTTTCCTTTTGTTGGTTTTATTAAGTAGCAGCAGTAATGGTGAAACATTTATTTCTGTGTGTAATGAAGTAGAGCTGTTTTTTTTTCCTAGCCTGACTATACAGATGGGTTCAGTGAATTGGATATATTGATTAAAATTCTCACCAGGGATAAATCTTGGGTAGATGAAGAATTTCCAGATGTCTTGATGACTGGGGTCTATGTTACACCATATATCAAATGGGAGATACCAACATACTGAAAGGAAGAAATGGATGCCTTCTTGCTGACGGCTTTCCCACTGCCTAGGAGTACCTTGTTTTCTGCTTTCTGACAGCTGCTGCTGAAAGTGCGATTGATGGATTGTCCTGACCATTACCCCAGTCTGCTTCCTATGATCGCCTTAAAACAGAGAGGGAGAATTCCTGGCTGGGAAATGAATCTTGGGGTTAATGCAGTCCGTCTTATCTCAAATCCCACTGGGGGAATACACTTTCTGTAATTCAGCTGCAGGTTATCCCCTTCTGCTGGCAGATAAGATTGATGGGGGGAGCTACATGCCTTAAAAAAAAAAACAAATGGAGGTGGATGGTGGGGGCACATCAGCAATGGTTGAGAGGAGTAGGACAGGGAGGTCTGAAGATAAAAAAATTTGATTCTCACTAGATAGTGCAGAAGAAGTGCTAGACTTAACAAATGATAGTGATTTCAGAAAAGATGATTTGAATTTAGAGTAATGGGTATAGGGAGATACAAAGTTACGAGGTTGCTGAATGGCACCAGAATACTGTAGTCAAGTTAGGTTATGTTACCTCCTTGGGTTGTTCCACCCATTTGCCACATGCAGAGTGGAATTAAAGTAAATGGAGATACTCATGTTATTTTGGAAATTCCCCTTTGGCCCTGGAGTTCTAATTGTGAGGGCAATAACTTGGTTTATACTACTAAACAGGCAACAAATAGAAAGCAGAACCACAGCTAGTACTTCTGACACCTTGGGAAAGTGTGAGTGTAAGGGCTTCAGGAAAAGTTGGCAGGGAGAACCTCCTTAGGAGCAAGTCCCTGTGGGGAGAGAGATCCTAGGCCACCTTTGAGGCCACTGCTAGGGAGACTAATGGTAGAGGAGGAATCAAGGATGGTGGTCATGCTGTTCTGCAGGGCTGGACGAGGAGAAGGATTGCTGGGAGCAGGAGACATACCCTCTAAATGTTGTACACCTGGGGAAAAATTCTGATTGCCCTACTCTAGTTACACTCCCAGATATGTGTTTGATATATCACACACATACATACACATTTGGCATACATCACACACATACCCTATGAAACAGGGTAGAAAGGGGAAAAGGGAGGAAGCAGAATGAAAACACAAGGATGTTTTAGTTTTTTTTTCTTATCCCATTTATCCCTATAAACCTTCCAGTTGCTTCACAGGACACCAGGAAAACAGCTGATGCCTAGAGCCCAAGAGGAAGGTGGGGGAGGAGAAGGACATGTATAGTACAGGATTTTCTAGTTCTGTTCTAAAAAATGCCTGAATTTTGGACTCAAAAACTAGAGATGCAAGTTATTATTGCTTGTTTATTGCCATAATGCACATAAATCCAAAGTGTTCTTCTGTTTCCTTTCTATTCCTATCTCTACCCCCAGCTCTCTAGCCCCTTTTCAGGCCATTTCTTCCCTCTAGCCTTCAGATCTCCACTCTTCCAGAAAATAAAGTGGGGTTGGCTTAGCCTGGAAAACTTCAATTGCATCTGCCTATGCTAAAAGACAGATGGGTAATATAAAGGCTAGATTTGGAGGACTAGATTTGAAGTCAAGAAAACCTGAGTTTGAATTGTGTCTAGTGTATTTACCATCTGTGTGACCCTGGGCAAATCACTTCACTTTTCAGCATCCTAGACAACTCTCTATACCCTTATTTTTTAGATTTTACTTTTAGTACAGCACCTAGCACACAGTAGATGTTGAATAAATGTTTATTAGCTATCATTTATTGACTTTGTCATTTCATGTTAACCTGTCATGTCATGTTAAGCTGTATATTGGAGACACATTGTTGGAGAAGAGTTTTTCAGGCTGTTTTGCCTTACTATTTTATAATCATAAACAATAAACCCAATGAGAACTTGTAGAAACCTTTCATTTAATTGTAAGACCTCACCACCTCAGTTTTTTTATTTGTAAAATGAGGATAGTAACAGGACCTACCTTATAAGGTTTTTGTGAGCATCACACTTTAAAGAGCTATTTAGTAGGTGGTATTATATTATTATTGCCACTGATACACTACAGTAACTTCCGTGATCTCATCGATATAGAAGCTTTCTTTAATGGTACATATTGCAGTCCATTCATACTTTGTCATCTTTTGAAAGTTTTGTCCATGTTTTACCATACGTCTTTTATGGAAATTCTCCCAAGACACTGGAGACCTCCTCTAATGCTTTTTAGCACTCTCTGAATACCAGTACAGCACTAGGGTTGCCATCTTTTTTTTTTTTACTTTGTTTTTTGGGGGTTTTTTTTGTTGAGGCAGTCAGGGTTAAGTGACTTGCCCACAGTCGCACAGCTAGTAAGTGTCAAGTGTCTGAAGCTGATTTGAACTCAGGTCCTTCTGACTCCAAGGCCAGAGCTCTATCCACTGCGCCACCTAGCTGCCCCCAGGGTTGCCGTCTTTTATCCCTTGCTCTCTCTCTATGATCAACCCGTCTCCTTTTATGATCATATCTTCACTGGATGATATCTTTGACAGAGGCACTGGCATAGTGAAGAGTCAGAAGACCTGTGTTCAAGTCCCACCACTGACAAACTGGCTCTATGACCCTGAGCAAATCAAACCTCTCAGTGTCCTAGGCTACTCTCTTTATTCGCAACCACCCCTACTTTTTAGATTGTAAGCTCCTTTTGGTCAGGTACTATCTTTCTTTTCCTTATTTATAGCCCTAGCTCTTAATACAGTGCCTAGCATACAGTAGATGTTTAACAAATATTTATTAACTATAAATCATTGACTTTGTCATTTCATCCTTCAAAGACTCTTTATGTTAACATGTACATTGAAGACATTGTTGGAGAAGAGGTTTTGAGGCTGTGTTTTGCCTTACTATTTTATAATCATAAACAATAAACCCAATGAGAACTTGTAGAGACCTTCCATTTAAGTGTAAGACTGTGAAGTGTGGCTGCTGTTATTTATGAAAGCCTTCCTAGTTCTTTCTCAAGTTTTCATCAAATTTACCCATACCCGTGCCCATTTATGTGTGTAAAAATAATCGTAGTTAGCATTTATGTAGTACTTCGAAGTTTGCAAGGATTTATGACTATTATTTTATTTTACCCTCACCACAACCATGGGAGGTAGGTATTATTATTATCCCCATTTTGCAGATGAGGAAACTAAGGAAAACAGAGTTTAAGTGACTTGCTCAAGTTCACACAGCTAGTAAATATCTGATGCTAATTTTTAATTCAGATCTTCCTGGATACTAGTACAGCCCTCCATCATTGCACCACCTGGATTTTATAAAGGCGACAAAACCTGACATATGGGTGGGTTGTTACTGATGTCCCCTCATTTGCCTTTTTTCTAATAATAAAAAAGTGCTAGCTAGTATCACCTGTAATTTTCCAGATATGTAATCCCTTCTTCTCTTTCGGATGCCATGTAAATTAACTCCTCGGTGCTTTCAAAATTATATCACCTTCCACAGAGTTGTTGGTTTTTCCTTTCCTGTATGTACTTGATCTAGCCCAGCTGCTCTTTCTGACTTCATTACTTTAAGTACCCTTTCCACTTCCTGATTTAGCAACATCATGTCGTGGTTACATAGTCAAATGGTGCTAGAAAACAGATTATACTACAAGTATAGGTGGATATGCTACATTTCCCTCTATTTGTTGTCCTCACAGCTCTACCTACAAGTCCTATTGGGATGATCTGGCATCACTGAGTTTCATGCCATACTTTCTGCTCACTTGTTCACATCTCTAAAGCTAGCATATTTATCTGTTTGACCATGAGATCAACTGTTAACTGCCTGAGATGATTTGGGGGCCATTTTGGTCTCTTCGTTTTGATAATTGATCTATTGTCTGTAAAAAGTGATGATAATCAGGGTCAATTTATTTTTCCTTCATCCATTTTCCATTTTTAACGTTAATAATTGGTTTGAATGGGGTCAGTTGGATTCACTATGATTGCCTGCTCTGTCTTTTCAACTTTATTCTTTTGTTTATGTTTGGTGTTGATTTTGACTTTTATTCTAATTAGCCAGTGCACACAGACACTCGATTTGGGAATGACTCCAACCCTGGTAACTTGTCGTGTTTTGTTTTTTAAGTCAGTTTGGTGATGCTAAATTCAGCTCAACAAGCATTTCAAAAATGTTTACTTTGTGCACTTGTGTACTCTGCATCAGTTAATACAAGTCTTCCCAGGTTTCTTGGTACCTGTCGTAGTTGTCCTTTCTTAGGGTGCAATAGTTTTCCATTACACATGTAAATTTTGGTGGTAATCCCTGAGAATTTTGATACCTTGAAAGATCTGTGATTTCACCAGCTTGGATACTCCTTTACTAATGCTGATTGTTCCATTTCTCTCTTCATTCATTCTACAAAGTTCTTACACATATTCTCCCTTAAAGCCTCTGCAAAAGAACAAACTGACACATGGAATATTTTCCTCTTGTTCTTTTAGTGTCTTGGGGGCATGCCTTGATCCGTCTGTTTCTTGTCTCTGCTACTCACTACTGCATTGCTGGCTTCCTTTCTTTTACAGGTATACACATCCCTGATAACATATTTTAATTCTCTTCTTTGAAGTGAGTCATCACTGACAATAAGCTACCACCTCCCCGTGCCTATGCCTATCATGCAACCTTCCATTGTCCTTTGGGGTTGTTTGTTCTTTTAATTCTTCTGAGATCATTTAGTGCTCTGAGTCACAGTCAGACAGCATCATTGGGAGAATATCTATATTAAATAAATGGACTTTTGAAGCCATTAGCAGTTTGGGATATTGAAGACAAAACATAGTTTCTGAAATACAATCCAACCTCATCTCCTTCCTCCTCCTTTTCAATTCTGGATCTAGCTTGTGATCATCTATAGCTCTATCAGAAGATGGATGTCATAGCCAGGGAGATACACACTTCTCTCCAAATTTGTTTTCCGAGTGTGGACAGTTAGGTCAATACCTATTGCATTGCCCTATAGATGATTTAGGAAGGTGAGTAGTGTTCTCTGGTTGGACAGAGTTAGTAAGATATCATCTGTGAAGGAGAGCTTTTAGAGAACCTTAACATAGGGAATAATTTTATTTTTTGTCCAGTTTTTCAGTCATATCTGACTCTTTGTGAGCCCAACTGGGGTTTTCTTGGCAAAGATAATAGAGTGGTTTGTCATTTCCTTCTCCAGCTCATTTTACAGAAGAGGAAACTGAGGCAAACAGAGTAAAGTGACTTGCCCGGGGTTACACAGCTAGTAAATTTCTGAGGGTGGATTTGAACTCAGGAAAATGAGTCTTCCTAACTCCAGGCCTAGCTGCCCTAATTTTGCTTAGACCTTGCTTTTTGTAAGTGGGGAAGTTTCAGATAATTTTAATCACTACTATTCTAGAGGTAGTGTGACATAGGGGATAGAGTATTAGACTTGGAGTCAGGAAGGCCTGGGTTCAAAACCTAACTCTGGCACTTAACTTACTAATGATGTGACCACAGACAAATCACTTAACTTTTCTGAGATTCAGGCAGTTCTCTAAAGGAAGGTGCTATCTGCATGCAGACAAAGAAGTGATAAATAGAAGTATGCACAGAATGATTTCATATTTACATATGTTATGTGTGTGTGTGTACACATGCACATATTTGTGTCTAACGGTAGCCATCTCTAGGGAAGGAAGGAAGAGGGAAGAAAAAAAGAAACTCATGATAACTTTATTGTATATTTAAAAGAAACAAGCAAGTTGTACACAATAGATTTGTCATTTCATGTGCAATCATCTTTTTTTCCTATACTACCATGTTATGAAAATGCTTGTTTTGTTTCTATAAAGTTCAGAATAAAATAAATTTTAAAAAAACCTTATCCACTAAATTGTAGCTGGGTTGAGGAAGGGAGTTTCCACACTGCCAAAATCTGAGATCCTTCAACATGGCATAATGGAAAGATCATTGACTATAAAGTCAAACGTCTTAGATTTAAAGCCCTACTTTGATAACTGCTACTTTTGTGCCCTTTGTCAAACCTCTTTTAACTTCCATGATCCTCAGTTTCCTCTACCGTAAAATGGGGACATTGGGCTACATGGCCTCTGAGGTCCCTTTGAGTCCTAGATCTGGTTTTCTATGGTCCTTGACATATTGATGTCTTATTATTATGAATAATAGTCAAGTGTATACTGACAGCACTTCTTCCCATAGTTTTCTTTACTGAGTTACAGAGAATCAGAAGGGAGATTAGGAAATAGAATTAGGCTGAGTTTATTATAGTGAAAGAAGAAATATGGAATATGGTTTGGGTTTGGAGTGGGATAAGAAGGACTCATGATCTTTTCTTTCTGTCTCTTTCCCCACACTGAACAGAGACATCACTACAAATTCTTCTTAACCTTGAGGCTGAAGGTTGATGGTGAAGGGGCTGGGAAGACAGCTAGGTTGAAGAGAATGGGCAGGGCCAGCAATAGAGGCCCAGAGAATGTCAAGATGTATTAGGTGTCAGCAGGGGATGGAGGTACTATTTATTGTCCCTTTTAAATAGCATTTTATGATGTGTTTTCTACACGTTAGAAATGCAGAGTGCAATGGTGTTGACCATAAAGTATTCTGTCATTTGGTGTCCAGGTTGACGGGCCCAGTAAAAGCGTTGAATTATGGACACTGATTATTGGTGCAACAAAGTCCACCATCGGGGAAAAGCCTTCTTTGGAACCTGGCTGGAGCAAGGCCCGAGGAAAGGAAGGACATTGTGCAAGTTGGAAAGCACCAATGGTTGCGTGTTGCCATGTCAAGTCCAGGACAGTGGTATTCAATAGGGCTTCTTTTCACTAAGTTCAGAGAGTAATTTGAGATGGAGAAACTGGGAAAGGGCATCTCAGAAAGCTTAGAAAACAGGCTGAGCCAGTCTTTGAATTGAAGGACTGGGTTGTATAAGTGAGGCTCAGCAGTTATATGTTTTTATCTCAGTGCAGGGGCAGAATTAGCACAAGCACATGAGGCTTTGCCTCAGAGCGCCAGTACCCAAATGGATATATTTCCTCCTCAAGAGGGTACATTTTCTCCTCACAGTGACAGCTATCCTCAATTCTCACCTCATGATTCCCTGTTGTCCTGTACCTCAGTGGTTCTTTTGCCCCCAGGCCATCATCCCCAGGGTCCCATCATGGTGGTGCCCTTTCTCTTTCTTGTTGCTTTTCAGTCATTTTTCAATAATGTCTGACTCTTTGAGGTTTTATCAGCAAAGATAGTGGAGTGGTTTGCCATTTCCTTTTCCAGCTCATTTTATAGATGAGGAAACTGAGGCAAACAGGGTTAAGTGATTTGCCCAGGGACACACAGCTAATAAGTGTCTGAGGCAAGATTTGAACTCACAAAGAGGAGTTTTCCTGACTCCAGGCCAAGCACTGTATACACTGTGCCACTCGCTGCCCACCTTGATTCTTGATTCTACCTTCTCCCTGATCTCTAAGCGGCTGTAGGTAGGACTCTTGGAAATGAAGCTCATCCTCCCCAGTGAGATAGTGACCCATGGCTGGATTGTCCTTTCTGCTGCCATCCTTGAGACACTTGTTAAATTGCCCCAGGCACAAGAATTCCTAGTGACAGTTCTTCTTAGCTCCACCACTTACTAGCTATGTGCCATTCATTGTAAGTCACTTAACCTCATTTCGGAAGGTGGTGAACTATGGCTGTGGAATATTGCATGCACTGTCAGATTTGGTCAATGAATCAGTTGATCTTGCTGATCTGATTTTTTTCTTTCAAAATGTTACAAGGGCAAGCTTACTAAGTAGGAGAATAGGGGAAAGGAGAGGGATACATTCTTGAATGTAAAAAACAATGGCATCATTCTTAAAAAGGTCTCAATTATTCTGGGCCTCAGGTTCATCAAAAACAAAAAATAAATGGAGGCGTAATGGTCCTTTTGCCTCTTTTACATGATTAAATAAAACAATATACTATGTAATACCATGAATATTTAAAGTAATGATGGTTTCTAGGGGTCATTCTGTTCATAGCAGGGGTTCAAACAAAATCCCATGTTCAGTGTCTGGGGCACAGGGTGAAGATCAGGTTCCCTGAGTGTGAAACTGATTTTGTTTTACTTCCTTATCAAGTTGATTCAAGTCAGTGCCATGCCTATTCCCGACCCTGGTAATTGTATTGCCAGCAGAGGCTTTAGGTGTGTGGCTGGCAGACACAGACAATCCCATTCCTCCAACAATTTAAAACTCATCAACCTGAAAGCTGATGGAGAAGGCTTTCTTCTGGAACTCCTGGCTTCCCAGCAGACATCAATAGACTCATATTCAAACAAGGGAACAGGTGTTTCTTTGGATCAGGATTTTCTGCTTTTCTTGGCTAGCTTGATGTCTTCAGGATTCAGTCGTTTTAATCCCTTGAGAGTTTTGTCTGCCTCTCTCTTTTCTCCCAGTAGAATGTAAGGTCCTTCAAGGGGGAGATTGCTTTTCATTTTGCCTTCCTAAGTCCAGTTGTACTCTTGTCTAGTACAATGCCTTACATAAAGTACACATTTAATGCCTGTTGAATGAATAAATGAAAGATTATACCTAGAGCACAGCTACTCACTTCCTTCAAGTCCCTCCCCTCTCAGGTCCATCATCTATTCAGTTGCTAATATGTTCTTCCTAAATTGCAGATCTGTCCAGGTCACCCCCTCCCTTCATTCAATAAACTTCAATGGCTCCTTATAACCACCAGAATCCAATAGAAAATCCTCTGTTTGGCTTTTAAAGTCTTTCTCAATCTGACCCCCTACCTACCTTTCTAGTCTTCTTACACTTTGCTCCTGTCCGTGTATTCATTCCTCCAAGGAGACACTCCATCTCCTGACTCTATGGTTGTCCTCCATGCCTGGAATGATTTCTCTTCTTGTATCCACCTCCTGAATCCCCTGGTTTCCTTCAAAACTCAGCTCAAATTTTACATTGTGCAAGAGTCCTTTCCTAATCTCTTCCCTACCTTTCCTACTCCCTTAGTGCCTTCCCTCAGAGATTGAAATTTACCCTGCATATATCTATTTTATATGTACATAGTTATTTGCATTCTGTTTCTCCCATTAGACTGTGAAGTCTTTGAGGGCAAGGGCTAGTTTTCCTTTTCTTTGTATCCCCAACATTTAGCACTGTATAGGTACTTAATGTTTGTTGACTGATACGAGACACTTCTGATCACCTACTTACCACTCCCTCAAATAAACTACCTACACAGTTGATCTTAGGGTATAATCAACTTTCCCCCTACACATATATTTGTGATAGTGTTGAGGGAAAGGAGACCTCATGAAAATGTCTGTGGCTGGTTGCTTTATTTGAGCCACTCTAGCAGGGACGTGGAACTGAAAAAAAGATGGAAGCAGCCCAGGGCCTGGAGCAGCCTCCTCCTTAGAAGCTACAAAGCAGAAGCCCTGGTCAAATTGGTCCTTGTGTTTCCAGGATGGGATCAAGTGATTGATGGACCACAGGTCTATGGGGCGAAGTGATTTCAAGACACTGCACAATGGATCAGTGAGATTTACGTCTTGAGGGCAACATCCCCCATGTGGGAACATGGAATCATAGATTTAGAGCTGGAAGAGATCTCAGAGGTCATCTGGTTCAATGTCCTCATTTTACTGGTGAGGAAGCTATCATCTTCAATAGCTAAAAGACTCGACCAATCTCCTGTTCTGAATAAGTGGCAAAGCATGGAGTAGAAAGCACTCTTTCTTTGAAAAAAAGTTTTCTTTCTTTTTTTAAAATAACTATCACTTGTCAATGTCCTACCCATTATCCACTACCAGAAGAAACCTCCATTTTAATGGAGTCTATGGTTAAATGAAACAATCCAGCACACTGGCCACATCTGATATCCTATGCCTCATTCTGTAGCTATAGTCCACCACCTGTCTGCTGTAGCAGTGACAAATACTTTACTATCAGTGCTCTGAAGTCAAGCCTGGTCCTTGAATAGATCAGAGTTCTGATGTTTTTCAATGCTGTTTTCCATTATTGTAGCCATTGTGTAGACTGCTTTCTTGATTCTACCCTTTTCACTTGGCATCAGTTCATATATGTCTTCGTGAATTTCTCAGTAGTCTTGTCATCTGTTGCTTCCTGTGGCACAACTATATTCTGGTACTTTTATTGCTCAGTGACATTGTCAAATGTTAGGCAGGGGAAATTTGTGCCTATGTCCCTTTGGGCCAGATGTTCAAATATAAAAGAGGCAAATTTACTGTAGAAGAAGCAGAGAAACCAGCCTGTTTCTAGAGGTAGTGGGGTAGTCTCTTAAGAGTCTTCAGCAGATGTTTGTTATGTTAGCATGTATAGGTTGGACTAGATGGCCTCTGAGTGCCCTTCCAACACTCAAATGCTGTGATTCTGTGGGATCTTGTAGGGCAAAAACTTATTAATTAACTTATTAATCTAGGGCCCATTGAGGAGTAGGAAGAATTAGATATTATGGAATAGGGAGTAACCTGCATTTCTGGAGAGTATATACAGATCTGTATTGGGAACTGACAGGCAGCACTCTGTGTTCTCGGGAGATGAGTCCTTACCACAGTTGAATATTTGTCAGAGGGGATACAGTCACTGTCACTCCCCAGTCCCTAGGGGCTAGTAAAAGGGAGGCAGTAAAAGTGTCAGGCCTGGGTGTTAATTGCCCCATCTAAATTAATGCAGTTGTAATATTTATTGGAATGCAGCAATCAAATCCTCTCCAGCTTGATGAGGGGAAGGGGAGGGGAGGAGGGATAAGGCAGTTAGCTGAGGATGGCTCCCAGAGGGATAGCACACAAAAGAAGGTTGGGGAGGTGGGAGAGGGTGATAGAGCTGAAGTCTCCTTGTTCCATTTTGGCCTTAGTGGGCCAGCGGGTGCCTGATCACTCCTTCCCCAGAAGTCTCTCCTGTTGCATCATGTACCTTTGCGGCATTGCGGCCACAGCTGGTGATTAATGAGAGAGCAGGCTGACTTCTCTGCAGGCAGCTGTCCAACTCAATGAAGTAGAAAGCCATTTTAATTCAGGATTATTAGTGCAGCCTCCAAAGGGCTCAGTGAAGGGAGGAAAGCAGGGTGACAAGGTCAGCTCTCTGTGTGTGTGTGTGTGTGTGTGTGTGTGTGTGTGTGTGTGTGTGTGTGCTTGCTTGCACTTGTGTATTTGGGGGAGAAGGAGATGGTGAGACAGAGGATCATAGATCCAGAGATAGAAGGGATCTCAGAGGCCAATCAATCCAATCCCTTCCTTTTACAGCTGGGGAAACTGAGAACCACAGAGGTGAAGTGATTTTCCCCAAATCACACCAGTACTAAGTAGGATTTAAACCCAGATCCTAGGATCATTGAATCTCTTTCCATTGCATTATAATGTCCCCACAGGCATTAAAGTGGAGCTAGTCATGATTTTTTTTTAAGGCAGGAAAAGGAAGGAAAAAATTCAAACACACCTTCTTAAAAACTTGGTATTCATCATGTAGAATGAATCAACAGTGGTTCCTTACAGATAACAGAATAAAGTCCAGAATCTTATTCTGATATTTAATGCGCCCCATAATCTTCCATCTCCCCTCCTTCTTCAATCTTACCTCCTAGCACTCTCCCAAATGTACTATTTTAGTCAGTCTGCTCTCCCTACTGGTACCTCAACTCTGTGTACCCTCCTCACCCCTCCTACTTGCCACCCCACCCCATGCTCCTGTTCTGTTGGTCATACCATTCCTTCTTACTTCAAGGAATATGCTCTTACCCTTCCCTCCATCTCTCTATCCTGCTGAAGACAGAAAAGTACAGAGCAAAAGAGGCTGGCCTTAGGAACTAGATAACCTGGACTCATCTTGGTCCTGCAACCTACCAGATATTGCCCTGGATCATCCTTGCCATCCCTTCTCCCATTGTTGGGCTTCTTCCCAAAAGTCTATTTTGAGGAAGGGCTTGGGACAGCCATCTTCATTCCTTTCCCAGCTCTGCCTCTGAGTCTCCAGACTTTTCCTCCATGCCCCCCACTCTATTTTTTGCTCCTTTTCACATGTTGATTTCCCCATTAGAATGTAAACTACTTGAAGGTAGGAACTGACTTTATTTTTGCATGTATTTGTATCCCTGGCATTTAGCACAATGACTGGCACATAGTAAGTGCCTAATTAATACTTATTGCTTGCCTTGCCTACCTGCTTGGTGTGTGATGATATCTCCTTGGTATTAGAATTGGATCCATCTTGTAGCCAGGATTAATTAGTTCAACAATCAATCTAATAGTGAAGACACTCTGGTAGGAGCTAGGGATATGATGGCAAAAATGAAACAGTACTTGACTTCAAGGAACTTGCGTCCTGGGGCAAGGGAGGGATTAGAACCTAGTACCCAGTATCACTGAGTTAACCCCAGATGGATTAAATTCACAGCTACTTATTTCCCAGGTAACACAGCACTGATGATTAATATGTGACCTATAGCTTTGTACTTCACACACATATATATGGATGAGTATATGTGTGTGTGTGTACGTGTGTGTGTGTATACATACACGCACATACACACACACATATGGGAGAGAAGAGAGAAGAGAGAGAAAAGAGAGAAGAGAGAGAGGTGAGAGAGAGCAAGATTGACCCAGACAGGAATCAATTTATGATGCTCCCAGGAAAAAGCTTGAGTGGGGGCATGAGCCAAAGAGGGTGATTTCTGAGAAGCCCTTTAGACTGAACTCAGTTCTCCTAGAACTTTGGTTCTTGGCTGCAGGTTATGCTGTAAACCCTTGAAAGGCAGATACCAGTTTTGATGATCTTTTATCCCCACCCTCCTTTGTGCCTAGGTCAGGGTCTCTGTCTAATTTTTTTCCCCTTCAGACTTGTGATTTAATTTGTGTGGGGAATCCTGGGTGGGGGTGGGGGAAGCTCCTTCTCCCAATGTTGCTCAGCCCCTGTTCTGCACCTTATGGTCTCTACTTATTTTGTTTGTATTTGTTTGTTTGTATGCATGTATGTCTTGCCCACGCCCTGTAAGGTCCTTGAGAGCAGTGATGACTTCATTTTTGCCTTTCTATACCCTTTGCCTAGCATGTTACAGGCATTTAATAAATTATTTTTGATGGATTGAAGTGTCCTGAAGGCATTGAAAGGCTGAGAAGGTTTACTCCATCAGCATATGTTAGGGGTGGGATTTGAACCCAGGTCTTGTCTCTGAAGCTGGCTCTGTATCTACTGCACCACTCTGTCTCTCAGCTGTCAGTTGATAGCACAGTTGCTGCTTAATGTTTGTTGGATGAATGCACATCACGACAATGGCCATGTTTGGAGTCCATACTTGCTCAGAGCAAGGGGCTGTCATATAGCAGATGTAAGATCAGAACTCACTTCTTTTACAACCTCTTAATCACGCTTGCTACTGATAAGCTGGCATCCTAACAATAGAAGTAATTATAGCAGAGTTGTACCCGATTAGCATGCAGTAGAACAAATGAACTCTACCCTGGACTGATATGGAGGAGAGATTCCCACTCATTTTCCCTGATCCCCTGAGCAGGCCACCTTCCTTCCTCTTCTAGGCTAAATTCTGCCCAGCAAAAGCCTTCTTTGCCATAGAAGTAGCAGCTTGAGGGTAGGCTGGCTTGACAGGAGCCACAGGAGATGAGGAGATGCTCATATGGTGGAAATGATATCAGACCCAGGGCTGAGCCAAGCTGCCAGGCTGGGGTCCTGCTTCTAATTGAAGGGTAAGCCTAAACTGGAGGAAATGTCCAAGTGCCTGGGGAAATACTGAGGCAAAAAATCCCTCTTCCCATTCATAGCTGGTGGCCCATGGCACAGACTCTTAGGAAAAAATCATCTACTTCTTGGTGCTTTAAAAGTAATTGTGATGCTGCCCTACCTTTGTATAGTGTTTTGTGGTTAATAACAACCATCTCATTTATTCTTCTTAGGAAAGAAGGGCAGGTATTAATATCCTCATTTTTAAAATGATACTAAGACCCAGAGGACTCCCATCTGGGCCTTGGATCAAAATTATCTCCTAGCCTTCAGTTTGGGATAGGATATTCAGCATTTAACTTACTTATGTATATAACTTTATGTATATAGCAAAGTAGGTAGCACCTTATGTACTGTGATTAAATGAGATAACCTAGGTAAAATGCTTTACAAACTTAAAGCATAAAACATAGAAATATGAGTTGTTGTTGTTGTTATTAACTGCCCCATTTGCCCATCTATCAATTTCATTATAAATGGTTCCCATTAAAAGTCAAACATCCCTGAGAGGGGACATTTTAAGACTGGTTATCAGCTTTTAACACCTCCACACGAGTTAATGTATTTATATTAGTTTCCAGTTTGATAATTATTTGAAGTTAGGCTAATGGGGTACAGCAGGGGGTGTAAGCCACAATTTGGAGCAGGAACACTGTCCTTTCAAAGGCAGGCTTGGATGGGGTGATAGGCAGAGAGGAGTATGACATTTAAAGCTAGTAGCAAAGGAGGAGAGGACCTCCCCTGAACCTTTCCAATCACATAGATGTCTTATAAGGAGATAGAGGGATGCCTCTTTTGAGCAGCACCCCCACCCAAACTTTCACACCCAATCACACTACCTCAGAGTCAGAAGCAACCTCAATGGTCACCTATTCTAAACTGTATCTAAACAAGGATAGCCTCTGGGTCACAAAATTTGAGAGTTGGAAAGGACCTTAGGAACAATTTAGTGTAAGATTTGCATGCAAGGAATCTCCACTATAACATATTTTTCAAGCCTTTGCTAAGGCAAAGACTTCCCAGAAGGGAGAATGTCCTACCTCTAGAAGTAGCCTCTTGCTTTGGAGCAGTTCCAATTGTTAGGAAGGTTTTTCCTGACATTGAGCCTAACTTGGACTCTTTTCACCTTCTACCCATTATTCCACACTCTAAGGCCAAATAGAACAGATCTAATCCTTCCCTCCACATAACAATCATAGCTTCATGTCCCCGTTTGGTCCTCTCTTCTTTGGGCTAAATATGTCTCCATCTGATCCTCAAATGACATGGCCCACAAGTCTTTCACCCTCTTGGTTGCTGTACTGTGGACACTTACCAACTTACCATCTTTCTTAAATTGGGGGCCCAGAATTGAACACAGCCTTCTAGATGAAGTCTGATGAGGGTAGAGTGCAGCACAACCATCACCTCCTATTCTTGAAAGCGTTGCCTCTCTCAGTGCAACCCAAGAGTACGTTCTGCTGTTCTTCTCAGTCTCCCCACCTGAACTTCACTCCAACGAGTGCTTTCTGCCAAAGAGCGTGTATAAAGTAGGCAACAAAAATACTTGTAGCAGCTCTTTTTGGGGCGTCTAAGAATTGGAAATCAAAGGGATGCTGTGGTATATGATTATGATGCAATATTATTGTGCTATAAGAAATGACAAACAAGATGATTCCAGAAAAATCTGGAAAGACTTACGTGAACTGATGCATAGTGAAGTGAGCAGAACCAGGAGAATGTTGCACACAGTAATAGCAATATTGTTTGATGAAAAGCTGTGAATGGCTTAGGTATTCTGAGCAATACAGTGATCCAAGACAATCCCAAAGGACTTATGATGAAACACATTATCTACCTCCAGAGAAAGAACTGATATTGAGTGAATACAGACTGAAGCATGCCATTTTCACTTTCTTTCTTTCGTTTTTTTTTCTTTTGAGTCTTCTTATACAAAATGACTAATACAGAAACATTTAATATAATTGCAAAAGAAGATTCTATGACCTAAAAAAATAAAGCATGTAACATTCATTGCATGTTTGTCTTCTCCATTAGCATGTGAGCTCCTTGAGGGTAGGGATCATGTTTTTGCCTCTCTTTGTATCCCCAACTTGTGCCTGGCACATAGTAAGTGCTTAATAAATGCTTGTCGACTGACCTCATAACTGATGACTCGTATGGAGCATGCAGTCCACAAAAACAAACAACAGGTTTTTTTTTTTAGGACTGTTTAACTCATACTTTCTTCCCTCCTTTGTACTTTAGATTTTTTGAATACGAGTATAAGACTTCACATGTTTTCTTACTGGATTTTCTTACTTAGATTTGGTTCACTGTTCTAGTCTATGAAGATCTTTTTTCTTCATCCTAAATCCATCATCCTGACTCCATAGCATCCTTGACAAGTGGCCATCTAACCTACACTTGAAGATCACCATTGATGAGGAACTCACTATCATCTCAGGCAGAACTTGTCACTTTTGGATAATTATAATTGTCAGGAAAGTTTTCCTTATATTGAGCCAGAATCCTCCTCTTTTTAGGTTCTACTAATTACTTCTGGTCTGGGTACAAACAATAACAGCCCTTTCAACTTTTAAAGACAGCTGTCATTCCCTGCCCCTCTGCTCCCCCCCTGCCCCAATCTTCTCTTCTTCAGGTTAAACATCTCCATTTCCTTCCATTGATCTTCAGACAGCATGGTCTAGAGGCCCTCATCATCTTGGTTTTCCTCCAGACATACTCAAGCTTGTCAACATACTTCCTAAACTTTGGAAAGTGACCACAACACTCTCCTTGCCTTCTTGCTGCTCTCTATTCATTCAAAGCTAGATCTCATTTCACTGATTTTATTGATCTTTACACTTGCCTGGTTGGGGGAGGGGGTTCTATTTAAATGATGGTATAGTGGAAAAAGTATGACACTAGGGGTAGTTAGAACTTAGTCTTTACTCTTCCAATAGTTTTGTGACCTTGAGGAACTTTAACCATCTGCTTCAGCCCTACTGTAGCTCAGAACTCCCCAAATCAACAGATCACTGTCCTCAGTCTCCCTCACTGGCAGGTATTATAGGCATGTGCCATCGTGCCTGACTAAATGAATTTTAATGATCATTAAATCCAACCCCCTAATTTTATGACTAGGTGGAGTGACACAAGGTCACACTATTTCAGTAGCCGAGTGCTGTCCATGGTCCATGTGCTGTTTTTCTTTAGGACTCAAGAGTTCTTTTTACAGGGCTAAAAATGGCATGTGCTTATAATAGATGCATGTCATTCCCATCCCCCACTTGCCAGCTGCAAGAAATTAGGCATAATTTCACCCATCTAGTAGCCTGTGCAGCTACTATGAGAACTCCATGGAGAGTGCAAGACTCACCAATCATATCTTTTTATAAAAAATAATTTTTCTGTTAATTAGCATTTATTTTTGGAGGTCTCCCTCTCACATTCTACCTCCATAAAACTCTTGTAACAGATATACATAGCCAAGCAAAACAATGACTACATCAGTCATGTAAAAAATATGTCTCATTTTGCATATTTGATCTATCATCTCTCTGTCAGGAGGTGGGTAACATTCTTCAGTATTTGTCTTCTGGAATCAGGGCTGTGTTGCTAGTGTTAAGCCATCATTGGTCATATCTGCATTAGCCACTCCTTCAGCTTACCCAGGGATTTTTGAAAGCATCACTCTGATTGTTGATGCAACAAATGAACTCTCAGCAGAACTACTCACCTAGGAAAAACCAGTGTCACTTTGGTATCTAGCTCTTGCCCATTCTTTCAAAGTCACTTTTGTTCTGCTTATAGTGGGAGATTTGTGTGTTCTACATACTCAACACTTGGGGGGAGAAGGCAGTGCTTCTGAGCAGGTTGGTGTACCAAAAAGTGGTGTCTTTGATGCTGATTAGACATACAAGAGCCAATGCTGCATGAATCTTACTCCCCTGAGACCCAGCTTGTGGTATAGGGTAGGTAAAATGCAGAGCAATAACACCTACTTGTTGCTGTCATGACTTTTGTTAGTGTTCTCTTGTCTTTGAATACAATTATTTTTCTCCAAATTATGTTATGTTATATTACATTATATTACATTTAGGAATGTTGAACAATCAATCTTAATAGCTAACTTATATAGAGTGTTTTAAGGATGCCAAACTACTCTTCCATAAATTATCTCATTTGATTTCTACAACTCTGAAATATATAATACCATTGTTATTATCCCCATTTTACAAATGAGAAAATTGAAGCTTGGAGAGGTTAAGCCACTTGTCCATGATCACTTGTGGTAAGTGTCAGAAATGGGACTCAAACCCAGATGCCCACTGGGTCTAGATTTCCAAGTTCAGCATTCCTTCTATTACAGGAGCTAAGTAGTCATCAAATATTTCTAAGCACATATGCCAGGCACTGTCCAAGGTGCTATGGATACAAGACAAGAATGAAACAGTCCCTGTCCTCAAAGACCTTACATTCTATGGAAAAGACAACACGCATAGGTATAATCACATACAAAACAAATACAAGATGACCCTGGAGCAGAAGGACCTAGCATGTAGAGCTTGATGCAAAGGCCTCAAGCAGAAGGTGGCTCTTGAGCTAACTCTTGGTGAAAACCAGGAATTCCAAGAGGTGGAGGTAAGGAGAGAGTACATTTCAGCCTTGTGCGGACAGCTTCCTTGATCCTGTCATCCCCTGTAGTGCAGACAGGGTAAAAGTAGTCTTCTCATTTCAATGCCACTACCAGCCTCAGGAACCAGTCATTTTCTATCAAATGACTTAGCAGCCATCTTTCTGGGCTCTTGGATCACTCTGGCCATCAATACTTCAGGCTTCCCCAAGGAGCAGTAGGCTTCTTGCTACCAAAATGGGAGGAAATTTTGGAGTCCAGGGAATCACCTTGGGGCTTTTACAGGATAAAGAATTGTGTATTCAGCACAATCCCTGCCCTGGCTCCCTGAACCCCTAATGCATACTGTTTACTGCTGCATTTTCAAAGAGCACTTTAACTGTGATAAATTTCAGGGGCTGTCGCCTTTTCCTCCTCTTGAAAACCAACAGCTTAGCTTTAATTACTAGTCAGCTAAAAGCAGGCTTCTTCTGTCTTTAAAATATGTTTATTTCTCTAGCAGGGGTGGATTGGCCTCAGTGTATCTTCCCTAAGTAGCCAGTATTTGATATGAACTATTCTTCTGCTTAGGACCTTTCTGGTGATGTTCCTTTAAATGCTTAGCATTTTGTATCAGTGCACTTAAAACCTAATTGAAACATAATGAGGTATGTTGTAGTAGAAAGATACCAGAACTTGGAAGCAGAAGGAACTGATTGGACCGGGATTTATGAAGACTTGAGTTTGAATCATAAGTCACTCACTATAGCTGTGTGACCCTGAAAGTCACTTCACCTCTCTCAGCCTCAGTTTCCTCATCTCTAATATGAAGATAATAAAACCTACCTCATAGGGTTATTGTAAGGACCAAGTGAGATAGCATGTGTGAAGCACTTTACCAACTTAAAATCACTACCTAAATGCTAGTGGCAATGATGACAATAATGACAATGATAATTATGATGACTTCCTTGCTCTATCTCTTAAGAGCCATGTGACCTTCCATAAGTCATTAGCCTCTGTGAATCTCAGCTCTCTCTTCTGTAAAATAGAGACAAAGATAATTGTGCTAATATAGAGATTGTGCTCAGGGAAGCCTAGTCAAGGTTAAAGACTTATTAACATGGTTCAAAAGGGTTAAAGGAGGAACTCTTTGTTCTAGTACTGAAAATATCTCCCTATGCCAGGTATAAACATTCCCATTGCTCTGGCATTGGCCATGTCTTGTTAATAAGATATGAGTTTGCCTTGCTATTGGCCCACTGACACCACATTAAGAAATATTGAGTTATAGCTAGTCATGCTTATGAGCATGCACCTCCCTTTGGATGTGACCTTTTAAACAAAGAGCTGATGAAGAGTACTTGAGTTGAGATAGAGAAAACCTGTTGTTCTCTCACAGACTCTGGTTTTCTGGAGGAAAGCTTCTGTGGTCTCCTGGCCCTTCCAGGGAACCATGTGTTCCCAGAGATGGTAGCAGATGGTAGCAGTGGCAGAGTGGTGAGGAGTGCTTGGGCCGGCCAAGCAAGGACTCAAAATGGCATCAACAAGGGGAGGAACTGAGGTGATGCTAAAATGGAAAAAAGAATCCTGGCCTGAGTTACCTTAGCAAGGATGAGGAATTCTTTGGCTGTCAGGTTCCTGCACTACGCTTCCTGGATACAGAGGAGTTCACAGCACTGAATTCCTGGACCAAGTAGGAGTTGGAAAAATAGTTTACCTTGACCAGAGTACTCCTGAATATATCCTCTACATTATCAATCTCATAGAATTGTTGCAAGGATAAAATGAGATAATGCATATAACTGGAAGGCACTTAATAAATGTAAATCACTACTATTAAAACACAGCAAAGGACTTGAAGGGTGAACTTTTTGGAAACTGGGAGTCATGGAACAGGAGATGTCTGTTAGGCATCTTGAGATTTATTCTTCATTTTCATTATTACTTTGGTGATGCCAGGAATTGAAAGGGTGAGGTAAAGCTTTGGCCTTTCAACTGTTGTGGGGAAAATGCATTCAAAGGACACAGAATGATTGAATTTTAGATCTGAAAGCATAGGAGAATGGAAAGAGCAGTGACTATTGAGAAAACCTGTGTTTGGGTCTCAACTCTATCACTACCTAGATGTCTGTCCTTGGCCAAATCATACAATTACTCTGAGGATTAATTTCCTCATTTGTACAATAGAGATGCGGGGCAACTAGGTGGTGAAATGGAGTGCCACATCCTTGTGTAGGCAAGGCAAGTATTAGTATCCTCATTAGACAGATGAAGAAACTGAGGCACAGAGACATGAAATATAACTAAGACCACACAGAAATTTTTTACATGTGAAATCATGCAAAATATATTTCCATATTAATCTATGATTCCATATTTCAAAAAGGCAAGAAAAATAAAATGAGAAAATTATACTTCAATTTGTATTCAGAGTTCATCAGTTCTGTCTCTGTATATGGATGGCATTTTTTTCATCACGTGTCCTTTGGGATTGTCTCAGATCATTGTATTGGTCAGAGTAGCCAAGTCTTTTATAGTTGATCATCATTACAACATTTCTGTTATTATGAGAAATGATCTCCTGGTTCTTCCCACCTCACTTTGCATCAGTTCATATAATTTTCATCATATTTTTCTGAAACCATCCCTCATCATTTCTCATATCATAACAATCATATGCCACAACTTATTCAGCCATTCCCCAATGGGCATCTCCTCAATTTCCAAAAGAGCTGTTAGAAATATATATATATATATATATATATATATATATATATATATAGATAGATAGATAGATAGATAGATAGATAGATAGATATAGATATAGATAGATAGATAGATAGATAGATAGATAGATAGATAGATAGATAGATAGGTCCTTTCCCTTTTTTCTTTAATTTGACCACACAACAAGTTAATGGTAAAACTAAGTAGTGAGAGGTAGTGTGGTATGGTTGGGAAAGTGCTGGCTTTGGAATCAGAGGTCCTGAGTTCCATTTCTAGTTTTATGATCATGGCCAAATCATTTCTCCCTGAGTCTCAGTTTCCTCATCTGTACAAGAAGGAGGATTAACTAGATGGCCTCTGAAACCTATGTCCGGCTCTAAATCTATGATCTTCTGAATTCGGGCACTTCTGATTAAACCTCTTTGTAAGTATCTAACATTCTAGTCTGAATTTGCTGGTGATCTTGGTGGATGTATCTAGAGTGACCCTGATAGTGGAGTCAGATATATCTGATGCCCTGGATCTATTAAACAAGCAATCACTGGTCCAGACCAAAGTCCATAGCACTCTGTTAGGATCCAAAGACAAAATGAAACAATCCCTTATATTGTGTGGGTTAGGAGGCTGAAGAAAATAATTTATACAGAACAAATATCAATACAAACATACTTATAAGGTAAATACAAAGGGTTTTTTTTAATGTTTTTTTAGAGAAGGCAATAACAATTGGACACTAACAACTGGTGAGGAGTGAGGTTTGCAGAAAGGCTTTAGGCAGGAGAATACACCTGATCTGAGCCTTAAAGGAGTCTTAGGGATCCTAACAGGGTGTGATGAGCGTGGGATGCAATCATAGGCATGACAAATAGCTTATGCCCATGCAAAGGCTGGGAGGCAGGAGTTGTAATGTTTAGTATAGAAAACATGAAGTTAGGTCAGTTTATTGGAAACACTGAGTGATGTGAAATGAGTCTGGAAGGATAGTTTGTGTCCAGATTGGAAAGGATTAGGCACAGATCTTATCTGTAGCCACTTGAAGGGATTTGCTGCATTCACCAATGGTCAGCCTCCAATAATACTGCCTGAGTATTGCTGTTGCCCTAGTGGGAAGAGTTCTCCAAGGGAAGTCATAGGATCATAGAACCATGGAATTCTATGATTTTAAGATTTTGTTTTGTTTTGTTTTTGCTAGGCAATGGGGTCAAGTGACTTGCCCAGGGTCACACAGCTGGGGAGTGTTATGTGTCTGAGGTCACATTTGAACTCAGGTCCTCCTGACTCCAGGGCTGGTGCTTTCTCCGCTGCACCATCTAGCTTCCCCTTAAGATTTTTTTTTAAGTGGAAGGAAGCATAGAGTTCACTTAATCAGGGTTTAGTGGGAAGAGAACTAGTCAGGAGGTCTGGGTATGAATTCCAGTCCCACATTGAACAACGTACATGCCCCTTCACCTCTCTGATCCTCATTTTCCTGAGAGATTTGAACCAGATGTCACTAGCATCCCTTTAAACTCTAAAATGCTATGTTCTCACTTTTACACTTTTACAGAGGAGGATACTGAGACCCATAGAGGTTAGAGTCTTACATTCACACAGTTCAGCTAGGTTCGTGGTAGAAGATGCCTTCACTCATGTATGAATTGTAAAGGTAGTTTCTAGAGAAAGGACAATTCATTGAAAAAAGAGCTAAAGTAAGTCCAGGATAATTTCCATTATGTTGGGACACTAAGTAGAGTTTCTAAGAAGACTGGAACATGTCTCTCCTCTCTTCATGTAACTCCACAGGTCAATCAATAAATTAATCAAGAAGCATTTATTAGGCACTTAATACGGGTCAGATGAGATGGGTCAGATGGAGAGCTGTGTCAGGGCCAGAAAGACCTGGGTTTGAGTCTCACCTCTGACACATACTGGCTATGGGACTCTGGGCAAGCCACTTACTTTCTCAGTATTCTAGATAATTCTGTATAAGTTGAGAGAAGGCGGCAACTTGCATGGTTGAGGGACTTTCCTTAATAAGTAGTTTGCTCTACTAATGAGATCACAGGTGTTCTTCTCCCTATCCCTCTGTTCCAGGTAATGTGTAAGGTGCTGGGGACAGGAATACAAGGCTAAACAGAAACAGTTCTTGCCCTCAAGAAACTTACATTCTATTGGAGGAGACAATATGTACACATTTAAGTTCATATAAAATAAAAATAATGCAATTTTGTTGGGAAATACTAACAGCTGCGGGATGGGGTAGGAATCAGGAAAAGTTCATGTAGAAACTGGCATTTGGGCTGAGATTTGAAGGAAAGTAGAGATTCTAAGAGGTAAATATGAGGAGGGAGTGCATTCCAGGTATGAGAGATAGCTTATGCAAGGGCACAGGGTCAGGAGAAAGAAGATTTTGCATAATGAGGGAATGTCCAACTTGTCAGAAGGGTCCAAGCATCACTGGTTGTTTGAAAGGTGATCATTACAGAGCTGTGAAATGGGGTAAAATTCAGCGTCTAGAACTCCTCATCCTGGCATTTAAAGCCTTCCCCAACTTATGGGGTAAGAAGAGACCAAGGGACCACAAAGGGGTTTACTTATTCATCCTGAAACACCAAATCCTATAATTCTCAGCATGTATATACTTAGAAGTGGCTAGGGCATAGGCTTAGAATTCCATGAGAAGTGCCCCAGGCAGATCACTTATCAAAGAAAATGATCAGAGCCTAGACCTATTCTCATGAATACTTCATGGCAAGCTTGATGGGAGGGCCACTGTTAGAAATACAAACCAGTAGAGATTGAGGAAAGGAAAGCTAACATGGTTTAGAGGTAGTGCAGAAATTTCACTTTTTGGAAGAATTCTTTTGAAACTAGCCTTGATAGAAGCTTAGTTTCATAATTACCACTAGCTAGGAAGTGGCATTTTTTTGTTGGGAGCTAAACTGGCCTAATGTGAAAGCATTGGCCATTGAATCTAGGCTGTTAAGAGATTTCTTGGGTGTTTGGGGTGGGGAGGTTTGGCTTGCTACATTTTTACATTTTTCACTTATGTTAATGGTTCAGATTACCACAGCAATTAGTGAAGAAATAATGTACCTTTCTTAATGGATGTTTTCTTTTTCTGGGTTAGACTTTAACCCTCTTCCTTGGGGTCTGCTTTTTCAACTAAATAGGGTCTTTTCCTCCCCTTACATCCAAACAAATGTATGTGGTCTAGTGAAAAGAACATTGAATTAGGAGTCATGAATTCTGGGTTCTCTACTTTGTTCTGGACAAGTTAGAACCCCTTCCAACACATCTGAGAACTATAGAATTTCAGGTAGAAGGGACCTCAGAAGCCAGTCTATATACTCCAAACAAATTCCTTCTACATATGCCCAATGAGCTGTCATCCATCCTCTGCTGGAAGATTTCCAAGGATGAGGAGCCCACCATCTCCCCAAGCAGCCCATTCCATCCTGAGAAAACTCTAATTTTTAGGAAGTTTTCCCTGATGACATTAAGCCAAAATTTGCCTCTTTGCTACTTCTACCTTTGCTCCTGTTTCTTCCCTCTGGGGCCAAATAGAACACTTTAATCCCTCTTCCAAATGATAGCCCTTCTAGTACTGGAAGACACTAGCATCCTAACTTTCTCCTTCCTCTATCCAGGTTAAATGTTCCCACTTCTTTCAATGGTTCCTTCTGTGGCATAGACTTAAGTTCCTTCACCATGATGGTTGTCTTTCTCTGAATGTTATTCAGTTACTCAGTATCTTATGGCCCGGAACTGAACACAGCCCTCCAGATGTTCTCTGGCCAGAACGGAGCACAATGAGATTAACCATCTCTTTATTCCTGACTTTCTTAGAGCAGCCCAAAATTTGCTTTCATGTTTTTAGACACCACGTCATACTGATGACAGATGTTCAGTGGGCTGTAATTAACTAAAGCACCCAAACTGTTTTCAGAGCTCAGATTCCTTACCCTTAAAATGAAGGAGTTGGACCCAATGATTTCTTCGACCCCTTCCAACTCTAAAAATAATCCCCCTATAAATTCTTTAAAAAATCCCCAAACAACTAAACAAACAATAAGAACAAAAATAAATAACTCACTCTGATGCATGCCAGTTTTGGTCACTGGAAGTAAATATTCTTAATTTTTAAAAAATCTTCATAAGTGGATATGCTGGATTAATTTCTTAGGAGAGGTTAGTTTTGGTTCCACCATTTTACAAGTAGCAAAATCTCTGTCTCCTGCAGTTGTGATACCATTGATGCTTGACTCGGGAAGGAATTTAAGTGTCTGGTCATGTACTTCCTGGTCTCTGCTTTATAGTCATGCAAGATTGTTTAGGCTAGCATGGCATGACTTGTTTTTGATAAAGCTGAGAATCAGGATATATGTCCAGATCTAGAAATGTGACATTCAACATGAGCTCTCCTTTGCCCAGGTCTCATCTGTAATATCCAGGTCAGTTCTCTGTGCCATCTTTTAGGAAGCACATTGGTAAGCAGGAGAACATGGAGAGGAGGGTCACCAGAATGGCTAAGATCCCAGAGGTCATGCCATATGAAGATTAGTAGAAGGAACTGGGGGTATTTAGTCTGTAGAGAAGACTTTTGAGGCAGGGAAGAGTTGTTGAGGGTGTGGGATGACATGAATGATAAACTACTGAACAACAATCAGTTGTTAGCACTCACACTCTTCTCATATTTCAGTGTATTTACTTCTCTTGGAATGCGGTATTCCCTCAGTAGAAGGTAAACTCCTTGAGGGCAGGGACCTTTTTGTTTTTGTCTTCATACCCCTGTACATTGTAGGAACCTAATAATTGTTTATTGTTTTATTTGTTTAAGAAGGAAATACTTTCTTCCTCTTGCTGCAACATCAAAAAGATTTCCCGACTTCTAAAATCTCAGTGTTGGAAGGAACCTTAGTGGTCTACTATTCCAATCCATATTTGATACATGAATCCCATCCCTAACAATTGGCCATCCATCCTCTGCTTGAATATCTCCACTAATGGGTGGTTTACCAGCTCAAAAGGTAGCTCATTCCATTTTGTGACATTTCCAGCCTTTAGGAAGTTCTTCCTCACATTCAATCAAAATCTACTTTTCTAAGACTTCTAGCCTAATTGCCCCCTCATTATCCCCTCTGGAGCTGAGAAGAATAAAGCTAATCCCTCTCTAATTTGAAAACTATTCAAATATTTGAAGAGAGCCATCCCGATCCCACCTCCAGGTCTTTTCTTCAGCCTAAATGTTCCCAATTCCTTTAAATGATGTTTAATATAATATGGTTTCAAACATCCCAGTCATCTTCCAATGGGCCTCACCTGATTTAGAAATGTTTATCCTCAAATGAGCTGCCTAGAACTGAAAACATATTTCACATGGGGTACAACTAGGTCAGGATACAGTGGGACTGTCACCTCCTTTATTCCAAACATGATCCTTCTACGAATGAAGCCTAATATCATATTGCCTCTTCTGGCAATTGTCATGCTGTGACTCCAACTGAGCTAACTGTGAAATAAAATCCCTACAACATTTAGGAAAGGAGTTCATATGAGTTCTGTCTTCCAATACATTGTGTGAAAGGATGGAGTCTCTCCTAAAGAAGATCACAGACTACAGTTGCTTTGAGGGACAGTCTAGTTTGTGGAGCCAGCTACTATGAAATAAGTCTGACACCAGCTCCTGGCCCCAAGATAGTCATTCCACCAAATGGAAGGTGGACATACAGCAGCCATGTGAATGCACAACACCAAGGATTGAAATAATCAGTTTAACAGTTCTTTGTACACAGTTGAGTTTTGAGTCTTCTTAATTTAAATAACTTATTTAATCTTAGACTTTTTATACTCCATTTGATTAGTGTTACAGGAGGCCCCAACCTTGGTGTATTAACTCTACCTGCCTGTTAGCAATTATTCCCTTTGACGCATTGCTATTTTACCAGTAATTAAGCTATACTGGGCCTTTTGAAAGATGGGAGGGTTTAAATACCAGTAATTCAATATACTCTGTTTACTGATCTCTGCCATTAGCTGAGTTGAAAGCAAAATGTTTTAATTAAAAAGACTGGCAATAAGTTGGTATAATGCCATAATTTGCCCTGGGCCTCTTCTAGAAAATGACTTAACCTCTGTCTTGGTTACTATGACAACTAATGGACGTAATTGTACCAGTGTGTGAGACAGAATATGCGTAGAGGACGTAAAGCTTTATTTTAAAAAATGGCCCTGGTAGGATGGTGCTAAAAATGAAAATGCAAGATCATTGTCCAAGAGCCCTTTTCCTCTTTTGATCTCAGACTGGTAAAGTTTTTATTTCAGTATGTTGTCTGTCGGTCTTCTGGATCATCTCATATGACTTCATGTCTTGATACCTAATTTGGGTTCATTAATCCATCAATATCTGTAAGATAACCCATGATGGAATCTGTCCATTGTCAAGGCTCTCCTTCTGGGATCAAAAGGAATTTGTTTAATGACATCCTAGCACAAATTCATCTTAAAACCCCATTGAAAGTCCATTTAAGAAATAGTTCACCCAATCACAGAGGTGACTATTGCATTAGAGACCTGGAGCCCATAAATAGTGTTCACCATATTATGGTGACATAAATGTAACTCATCTGACCTTAGTGACTTGGTGCGAGATTGAGCAGGCCGTGTTTAAAGAATGAGTGTTCTATTTCTGAGAACCTTCTTTCAAATGATGGGAAATTGAGAGTGGTTTGAAGGCTCCTAAATATGGCTCATGATAAGAACTGGAGATGATTATATCATAATAGAATATTAGAGGTAGAAGGGACCCCAAAGAGGATCCAGTCCAACCACCCCTCATTTACAAATGAATAAAGAGCAGCCCAGAGAAGAAAAGCAACTAGCTAGCAATTACATGGCTAATTGGTGACAGAGACAGAACTAAAGCTTCTGTGTCACAGGATTATAGATCTTGAGCTACAAGAGACTATAGAGATGACTTGGTCCAACCTCCATCTTTTACAGATGGGGGAGCTAAGGTCCACAGGGGTCCCATGCCTTAACCTAAGTCATACAGGTAGTAAGTGTCAAAGCTGGAATTTGAACCAAGGTTTTCTGACTCCAGATCTAGTGTTCTCCCCTGGTCAGCATGCCTGGCTCTCAGTCCACTGCTTTGCCCACTGTGCTATGAAGAGAAGTGTAAATAGGAATATGACAGGCAGAATTGACGGCGAGTGTGAGTTCAATTGCATGGAATGGGAAACTTCTTCATCATTAGACTTGTCCAAGTTTGGGCTGAGCTACCTTTGGAAGAATGCATTCCCCATTGCTAGAACTCTTCAAATAAAGGATAGATGACCACTGTTAGGGATGTTGTGAAGGGATTTTTGAGGAGGGCTTTGTATCCTCAGTTCTTAGCACACTGCCTAAACATAGTAGGCACTTAATAAATACCTGTTCTTCTTGAAAAATCAAAAGGGTTGTCTCAGTGAACGAGGGATTATAGTTATTCCATGAAGGTCCAGATGTCAGAACTAGGACCAAGGAATTTAAGATATAAGAAAGTAGAGTTCTGTTCAATATAAGGAATAGGCACTCAAGGAAGAGGCAATTATGTGGCATAGTGGGCACAGAGTTGGACTGGGATCCTGGAAGACCTGAATTTGAATCCTATGACATATACTAACTATATGATCCTCAGCAAACCACTTACCTCACTGAGCTTTGGTATCAAATGGAGAAGATGATGCCTGTTGTACAAATCCTCTTTCCCAGTCCTCTTTAATCTTAGTGCTTCCTCTCTGTTAATTATCTCTAATTTATCCTTTGTGTAGTTTACTTGTATGTAGTTGTTTTGCACGTTTTTTTTTTCTTGCCCATTAGATTATGGGCTCCTTGAGAGCAGAGATTTTTTTGCCTTTGAATTCCTTTTATGTTCTTTTATATGCCTTTGTAGTCATAGCACAGTGCTTGGCACATGGTAGATGCTTATTAAATGCTGGTTGACTGAGTATGTCATAAGGTGCTTTAGAGGATCAAATGAGGTAACATAAGTAAAGGGCTTTGAAACCTTCAAGTTCTATATAAACATTAGTTAATATAAGAAAAAACTTCCTAACAATTACAGCCATCCAACAATGAATGGATTGCCTGTGAGGTAACGAGCTCTCAGTTTTTTGAAGCATTCAGATAGAGACTGAATGCCAGTCTCTTAGCAATTGTGTAGAAGTGATTCATGAATTGACTGGGAAATTGGATTAGATGACCTCATTGTTTCGTTCTAAAATTATTTGATTCTAAGACATCTGGTTCACTTCAGCACTATAGATCGTGCAAAAAGTGATGAAACCCTATATATGGTACTATATATGGAGATTATATAAACAAAATCTCACTTCCTTGGAGTCAGGAAGATCTGAATTCGAATGCTTTCTTCCAATGATAACAGTGTGACCTTGGGCAAGTTACTTGAAGTCTCTGGGCTTCAGTTTCCTCATCTGTAAAAGGATGAGTTAAACCCCATGACCTGTGATGTAACTTCCAGCTCTATATCACTGATCTTCATAGCTTACCCTAGTCTGTTTTTTGGGCTGTGTAACAGTAGACAACCAGCCCTCACCTAAGAGGTTGTCCTAGCCCTTTTAGTATTCCAGTGGTCTGGTAATTCATAGCAAAGTGAGGTTGTTGTTTAGTTGAAAGAGCATTGGTCCTGGACCAAGAGAAATCCGAGTTCAAATCCAAGCTATCACACTTAGTAGTCATGTGGCCCTGTGCAAACTGCCTTACCTTTCATTGTCTCAATTTCCTCTTCTATAAAGTGGGACCTATGATCCCTGTACTACCTAACCTCATAGGGTTGCTAGGAAAAAGTTTTGTAAATCTTAAAGTGCACACTGTATAAACACGAGCTATTACCACTGTGATTGCAATGAACAGACATTCTCTTTCAGTCTGGGACTGGCAGTAAGGGAACTGTCAGCAGTTTCAGAAAGTATGCTTCAGCCAGAGGGCCTATGTCTGTTTATCTTGCTCTGCCTGAAGCCAGAACAGCAAGATGCACAGGTGGGCACTTAACAAATTATCTAACAAGCTTTTATCAAGCACTTATTATAGGCCTGGAAATATCATAATAACTAACAATAGCTAGCATTTATATATACTTCAGGTTTGCAAAATGCTTTAAATGTATCATCTCATTTGAGTCTCACAATAGGCACTGAATAATATATATTTTTAAATGAATGAATGAATAAACAATAGCCCTGTAAGGTAGGTGCTATTGTTATCGCCATTTTACAGATGAGGAAACTGAGAGGTAAGGGGGGCACCTCTATGTAGAGGTAGGTAGCATAGTGAATAGAGTGCTGGACTGGAGTCAGGAAGATCAGAGTTCAAATCCCATCTCAGGTTCTTCCTAGCTGTGTAATCCTGGGCCAATCTCTTAACCTCAGTATAGCTCAGTTTCCTTATCTGTAAAACGGGGATAACAATAACACCTAGGTCCCAGGGTTTTAGGGAAAATTAAATTAGATAATATTTACAAAGCACTTTGCAAACCTTGAAATGCTAGCTATTATTACTATTATTTTTCTGAGGATATCAAGTTGAGAAATCAACCAATCCATAAACATTTTTAAGCACTTACTATGTTCCAGGCACTGTGCCAAGAACTGAGGATACAACCAAAGGCAAAAGAGAGTGCCTGCCCTCTTGGAGCTTACAATCTAATAGAAGAGACAACAAGTAAACAAATATATGCAAATCAATCTACATACAGGATAAACAGGGAAATAATTAACGGAAGAAAAGCACTGGAATTAAGAGTTGTTGGGGAAGGCTTCCTGTAGAAGGAGGGACTTTAGTAGGGACTTAAAGGAAGCTAGAAAGGTCAGTAATTGGAGATGAGGAAGGCATTCTAGGCGTGGATGGGGGGAGACAGCCAGAGAGAATTCCTGGAGCCAACAGTTAAGAGTGTCTTGTTTGTGGAAGTCAGGACAGTACCACTGGATAAGTGGATTTTTTCACTTTCTTATAGTTAGATCTATTCCAGTTAGCAATACAGAGGGTGGTGATGGTCTGATTTCTGGTTCTACTGAAGTCAGAACTGGAAGTGGTGGTATTATACTAAATCAGAAATAATTTTGGTTAGGTAGGATTTGATTTAGTCCATCAAATATTTACAGAGTTCCTATTGCATAAGAAGCCCTGTGTCTAGGCACTTCGAGGTATACTAAAGTAAGACAAGGCTCTCTGCCCTAAGGTGCTTATAGACTAACAGGGGAGACAAGACACAAATTATAACTCTAGTATAAAGTACAATGTTAAATATATGTAAAGTACAGAATGCTCCCAGAGTCTGGGAGGGAGGCAGAAGGAACAAAGTCAGGGGAGTGAAAATGGGGGGAAACCTAAGGAGGTGCTCAAAGTCTGAGAATACCCTACTTCACCAAAAGTCCGTCTTCAAGAACTTCAACTCTCTGGATCATGGTCCTGCAAACAAATCAGCAGGACCTGAAATATTTGTCACAAAATTGCTTATCTGATCTTATAGTCCACGATAGATTGGAAGAAGGAAAAGTGAAAGTAGAATGGCTGTCAGACAAAGCCTGCAGAAGAAAGATGCCCAACTAGATTGTAAGCATATTGAGGACAGGCACTGTTTTTGTATTCATCTTTCTCAGAATGTCTTGAACAAGGCTGGGTATGTAGAAGCTGCTAAAACAATATGGGTTGATTGATTGGGCAAGATAACTTCAGGAAGCCTACTTTTCCTCTGTTCTCAGACTGTGAAACTGTGGACAGAAGCCCTTATCCAGAAAGTGATTGATGAAGAAGTGACCTTAGTGGAATCAGTTCCATCTGGCAGTTTGGGGACTATTCTTCTTGCTATTTTAATTTTACTATTGTCACACAACCTTAACAAGACAGATGTGGCCCTCTCTTCTTTTCTTCCCGTAGAGAAGCACAGGTCACTTCCCAGCTCTGCTGCTCAGGCTCCAAATGTCTCCATCCCCTTAAAGATGGCTCTGGTAGCTGGAAGCCTGGTAAAAACTGAGAAGTGCTTCTTATCAGCAGCTGAAAAGTCAATACATCATTTCTATATTCATGGGCACTGGAGCAAAATGATAATAAAACAGATATTTAGTGCTGATTTTATCTTTTTTTTTTTGCATGTAATGTTGTACCCAACCCCCCTTGCAGATAATAGAGCCCTGAATCATAGTCTGAGGCATAAGTGGAGCCAAGCTGATTTATGAATGGTAACCAGATAAGAACAAGCCACAATTTTCAAAGAGAGGCAACTGAAATGGCCACTGCCTAGGAAACCAAAGAGAAAGGTCAAAACTCAGAAGCCAAATGAGAATCAAGGCTCCTCCAAGGCAGAGGTCCCATGTTTTATTTCAGGAATTATAAAGTTTAATGTATAGATTTCCTAGAAAAAAAGGACTGAGTTCATTCTTACACTTGAACACTCAAAATAAGGGCAAAGAACTTGGCAGGATGAGGAAAATGGAGACCTATATTAGAGAGCCAAGTTAGATATGAACAATGTCGTATTTACATAATCATAACTGATACTTCTGTAATCCATTTGCAAAAACACTTTACTTATGGTATCTCACTTGATCTCTGTCGCAGCCCCATGAGAAGGAAGGCCTACAAAGACTATTAGTCTTATTTTACAGAAGAGAGAACTCAGGCTCAGGAAGGTCAAAGTGATCTATCCATGGTCCATAGTAAAGGTTAAAATCTGGATTTGAGCAGCCTACTGCATTTTTCCCTACTCCATAATGAATGGCAGAGTTAGAGGGAATCTTAAATATTGTCTAGACCAGGGGTTCTTCACTTTTTTGGTGTCATGGACTGCCTCATCAGTTCAGTGGAGCTGGAATCATGTTTTTAAATGCATAGAATAAAATGCATAGGATTACAGAGGAAACCTATTTTGTTGAAATACAGTTATCAAGTTAATTTTTTTCAGAGCTCATGGACTCCCTGAAATCAGTCCACACACTCAGGTTAAGAACTCCTGACCTAGACAAACAGGCTCCTTTACCTTAAAAGTATGGAAACCAAACGCTGGACTTGTTCAAGGTCACAAAATCAGTTCATGTCAAAGCTGGAACTACAAGCCAGCTGCCTTGCCTTTAAAGCCAGAGCTCTTTCCATCACATTATACTTTCTTTCCAAGCTGTCAGTTTTCTTCATTTATTCCTTGGACAACTTCCATTTTGCTTTCACCTTCTGCAATTTCATCTAGGCAACAATTATTTCAGATGACCCTTCTGAAAGTCCCCACACTTTTCCATTTGTTCATTCCAATACAAACCTGTAATTTCATCAATGTGGGGAACTTCTGGTGCAGAATCTCCCTTCACTGATTCAGATCAGCAACTCACCTGTTTTGTGACAGAGAAAGGAGCAATGCATTTTTCCTTTCTTGACATCATTCATTCAATTTTAGAATAGACTTCCATTTCAATGTAAATGGACAGATCATGTCTAACCTCTGTGTTGGGTCTCCTCTTGCCCCATACTTGTGCAAGGACAACCCAAAGTCTCAGATAAGGCCAACAACAGCCTCCTAGATTAGTCTCTATCCCCTCCCCTGAAATACCATAAGTTATCTCTGAGACAAGTGGCTTACCAGTTGTGAACCTGGCACGACCATGTGTTTTCTGTATATTACAGATACTTGTGTTTGCATATTCATGTAGTCCATATGCCAAAGTCGATTAACCCCATAGGTGCTTGTAGGCAGCTAGATGGCACAGTGGGTGGAATGTTGGACCTGGAGTCAGGAAGACTTCAGTTCAAATCTAGCATCAACTCTTATTAGCTGTGTGTGACCCTGGGTGAGTCACTTAACCTTTGTCTGCCTCAGTTTTCTCATCTGTAAAATGAGGATAATACTATCACCTATCTCCCAATGTTTCTGTGAGGAGAAAATGAGATAATATTTGCAAAGAGTTTAGCATAGTTCCTGGCACATAGTAAGTGCTATATAAACTCTTGCTTCCTTCCTTCTCTTCTCTGTGAGCCAAATTGTTCCTCTCCCTGCCTTGACTGGTAACTATAGATCAAATAAAGCCTTTAGTGACTTGTATTCTAAATTGTAAATAGTAGGATTTCTTGTTATGACACCCATTACTTGGGGCCCCTGAGTAGTTAAGTGACTTGTCTAGGCTAACACAACTGATATGTGCCAGGGGCAGGACTGGAACCCTCTACTCAATATGCCACTCTGCCTCTGAACTTACCATCATTCAGAAATCAGCCTGACTCCATGTGTACCTTGAAGATTATTACAAAATGTTCTATTTTCTGCAAGGGTTGGTAGGAAATATGTATAATTGGAAGAGGAAAGGCATTAGTACACGTACAACATATCAAACACAAAACAAAATCTCTGTTTTTATGTATAACACGGGCCAGATGTTACATTAGCTTTCTGTCTGAAAGTGTTTGTGTAATTGTGTGATTCTCCAACCTCCTCTGCACCACTCCATCCTTTGCCCATTTCTTGGGGCTCTTTTTCAGAGGATAATTGTGTTCGGGAGACATTGTTCAGTAGGAAGACAGTATGCCTGGACTAATGGATAAGGTGTACATGCATATTAAGGGCTTTGGGGGTGTGTATGCTGAGTACAGTGTGTTCTCCTTTGAAAAAAGAGTTCATCCTATCAAGACAGCTCTATTTCATAATCCATTATTTGCCGATTTTAGAACATGGTTGTCTAGAAAGAGAAGTATTAGTCAGTCTAGGGAGAGGAAGCTTTGGAAGGAAGAAAAAATAGCAATGTGTTGTTAACTTCACAGGAGCTTCCTTCTTTCCTTCCTTCTTTCCTTCCTTCCTCCCTTCCTTCCTTCCTTCCTTCCTTCCTTCCTTCCTTCCTTCCTTCCTTCCTTCCTTCATTCTTTCCTTCCCTTCCTCACTCCTTCCCTCCTTCCTTCTGGCTGATTTTAAGGTGACATACCTTTCCAAGTTTGGCTAGGCTGGCCCTCAGATGACAGATGATTCATTTCTGGACCTATCCTTGAAGCCTTTTCAGCTTGGAAAAAGCTTCCAGAGTTCATACTCTACTGGCAGAGTCCTCAAAGCCCCAGTGTTACTACCATCATTCCTACCCCTGCCCTTCACAGGGCATTAGGGTGGGTCTTCATGGAAGAAGATTTTCACCATGAAAAAATAATTGCAGAAGCACCAGCACAGGAGAAGATTGGTGATGACTTCTCAGTTCCAGAGGAAGTGTGGCACCATGGATAGAGTGCTAGATTTGGATTCAGAGGACTTAGATTTGAGTCTTTTCTCTACTCCATATGGGTCCTTAAGAAAGTCACAACCTTTATGGACTTTACTTTTCTCAAGTGTAAATTAAGACTGTTGGAGTAGATCACCTCTGAGCTCCCTCCAATTCTAAGTCTTGATGCTAAGATCTCATCGATGTAGACATTCCCTCTATGTATAAATCTCAACCTAGCCATGCCTTCTCTTGGTTTGCATTTACTTATTTATTGTGTATTTATTTTGTATTATGCATATACATATTGTCTCCATTTATATGATCTAATCTCCTCGAAAGCAGGAGTTATTTCTGTTGTCTTTGTATCCACAGTGACTAACACATTGACTAATGCATAGTAGGGGTGTGATAAATGCTTACTGATTGATTCTCAGCCTGTAGGACTATTGTCTGTTTTCTTCCATAGATCATCCAAAGGGTCATAATTAACATCTAGAGCTCTTCCTTTAGGTGTTATTAAATTTTGGGGGTATCAGTGAAACACTCATCTGTCATCCTTCATTCTTGTTATAAATGGCCTGCCTGCTTCATTTTTCTGGTTACACATTTACTTGCTAATATCCTTATACATGAGATGCAATGTAGCAAAGTAGATAGAGACCTGGCTTCAGACTCAGGAGGACCTGGATTTAAATCTCGTCTCTGACACATACAGATTGTGCAATCCTGGGCAAATGACTTAACCTTTCAGTGCCTTGGGCAACTGTTTAAGGCTATGTAAGATGGAAGTCAGGTCTTGATTTACATTGGCAGAGGCACTGGAAGAGGACCAAAAGACACAGGCATAGAAGGCCAGAAGACTGCTGGGGATGCAGGGGAAGAAGATGCATGTCTCCCTCTCCTGATATCAGCTACCCACTCAACATCTCAGCTGTTTCTGTCTACTGAAAGTACAAGTACTATCAGCACTAAACTTTGGCATCCATGAACAAAGCCCCACGTTTCCCACCTCTGTTATGGCTCTGCCCAATGCCATTTCTTGAGGGTAGGGAAACACTGGACATAAGCCACAAGCCTACTTGTACCTGCCAAACAGGGCTATAGATGGCAAGGTCCTCTACCTGCTCTTGTCCGCTGATGGCTTTATGATCATTGAATATTACAGGGCTTCTTTAATGAGATCTATGATTATTTAAAAGAGATTGGCCTAACAATCCAACAAGGAAAGACTAAATGGATGTAAAGTGTCTATTTCCGAGACTACAACAAGTAGTTCCACTGAGGCACTGAACATGGACATTGAATTGAGATTCAGATATTCTGATATTCTGATATTCCAAGATCTACAACTATCCTGCAAAGCCAGAAGAATGTTTGTATTAAAAAGATGAGACCTTTGCACTGGGGAGCAGCTTGGGTTGTGTTAAAATTGGGTTCAGTTGCCCAGATACAATCGAATCTACTTCCAATTCGGTTATGAGCCCAATTCAATGTCCATGTTCAGTGCCTCAGTGGAACTACTTGTTGTAGTCTCGGAAATAGACGCTTTACATCCATTTAGTCTTTCCTTGTTGGATTGTTAGGCCAATCTCTTTTAAATAATCATAGATCTCATTAAAGAAGCCCTGTAATATTCAATGATCATAAAGCCATCAGCGGACAAGAGCAGGTAGAGGACCTTGCCATCTATAGGCAAGCCCTGGAAATTGTAGATTAAAAGAAAGGCGGCTCACAGGGTGTCTTTGGAGAGGGGCAAAAATATTTAATAAAACATTTTATTTACATATATATATATTATAGATATTTAATAAAAAATCTGATGCGGGGGCAGCCAAGTGGGACCTCTTAGTTCTTACTCTTAACAGAGAATTGATATGAATGGTACCTTCCTGACAGGAGCCAAAGGCCAGACAAAAGCCCTCCAGGAATAAGGTGGCAGAGTAGTTTGAGAGAATTAAGCCACGTGGCCCATCTATCTGGAAGGGGCCAGGCTATGGAGTTTGGAAGAACTTTGGTGCTTTTCCATCACAGAAGGGAGCTGATGGCTGGCTGCTCCTTCCCATTAATCAATAACAAAGAGAGAGGAGAGACACTTCCTAGTCTGTCACTGCACTAAAGGATGATTTTTTTCCCTCTCCACAAGCCAGCAAATTAATTAATGCCATCTATTTTCCTGATTCTGACCAAAGGTTGTCAGATTCCCTTAGCCCACTTATTGATCTGTAATATAACCTTCCATTTCCTGCATGGGCTATTATGTGAAATAAAATTCATAATAGTTGCTCTCCTGAGCAGCTGTGCACCTGTGCACTCAGCAGTGACTGGCAAGCTCCTCTTGGAAGGGCCAGGGGAGCCCTTGTTTAATTAGCATTCCCAAATCAGGGCCCACATTGTTATTTACAACAGGACTCCCTAGCCCCAAAGTGGCCTTCTCTCCTGTGTCACAGTCCTAACAAAAATATTGCAGTTCTAAGTCCAGTAGAGTTGCATGCCTCCCAATGGGTGCTTCTCCTGCCCTGGGTGAGGGAGCATTTCTCTAGGAGCAATAATGAAGGGCAGCCTGTAAGGGAAAACTAATTAATCTCTTCTGCATCCATTGAATTTATCTGATGCTAGAAGCAATACACCATGTGCTCCAAAGCAAATGAAAGCAGACCCAGAATTGATGCCTCTGTCCTCAACAACAAGGGCAAAATTATCAATTTCCGGCCCTGGGAGCTCTCACTGGTTTCTGTATGCTCCAGTTCATTAAAGGCCAGGCGTTTTATTTATGCAAATGTGGACAGGCCAAGGTTATGCTTCTTTCCTAATCAAACCTATGGGGCTTAGGTAGCTGGGCCCAGATCCACAACCATATCATGTGAAAAGGTAATACAAAAGATGTCACCAGGCTGGAGCTATAGACCAAGTTCAACAAGATGGCAGGGTGGTCTACTGGAAAGAACAGAGTATTTGGAGTCAGGTCACCTGTGTTCAAATTCCAGTCCTGTTACTTAATAGTTAGGTGAGCTTGGGCAAAGGACATAACCCTTTTAGTGCTTAGTTTCCTAATCTATGGAAGATGACCTCTAAGATTGCTTATAACTCTTAATCGGTGATCTATGACATCATAGATATCACAAGAATTTAACAGAAGAGGGATTCTCTGTAGAAGATGAGGTCGTCTAGATGCTCCTGTTTACAGATGATATTGGACTAATTGCATCAAGGTCGGAACATTATGAAGCCTCTTCAATGAAATCCATAATCAGCTTAATGAGTTTGGCCTAACTATCTACACAAGAAAAAATCAAGCAGATGGAGAATGCCTATCGTTTAGAGTATTATATACAGTTGGCATAACATCCTGTAGGCTTATGCATCAGTGTGCATATCTTAGACCAAAGGTTCCCAAACTTATTTGGCCTACCACCCCTTTTCAAAAAAAATCACTCAGCGCCCCCCGTAACTCTACTTTCTTTAACCCTTTAATGGTTTTTTGAAATTTGCATACTTTCAAAAAATATATAATTTTTAATCCCATATCTTAAATTTAAAAACATTGTAAATTTGTGGGTTTTTTCCTGCATTGAAATTTTGATGAAGCAATATTGCATCATGTAACCATATATTATCATATCATAATTAAGTCATTATATGCACATATTCCTGCTGAATGCATGCTGGATATCCCGACAATGCACGACATGCTCACCTGCCAACACTTGCTTGTTAAGACCTGTTGGTGGACTTGACCAGTGATTGGTTATAACTTGCATTCTGTGTGTTAATTTGGAAAATAATGTAATATTACAATTTTAACTCGTTACACAACAGATGAAATGTATGGTTTTTCAAAATTTTCTTCTCTTTTCTTCTTTCCTTATGCTTCCACCCCCCCCCTTATATTTATTCAATGCTCCCCAGTTATACCCGAGGATACTACCAGCTCCCTGGATCATTCTAGCCCCACTCAGGGGGCAGTATTGCCCACTTTGAGAACCTATGTGACAGAAACCAAACATGGGCCCAAAATTGAACAGGAAGAAGAGAGTTGCATTTGCATTTAGGAAATTACATAGTTCTTTTAAAGGTCTGAAGCTTCTTAACAGAAGCAGCTAGGTGGTACCATGAATAGCGCTAGTCTTGGAGGCAAGATGACCTGAGTTCAAATTCTGCCTTACTCGTACTAGCTGTGTGAGCCTGAGCAAGTCACTTAACCTTTTTCAGCCTCATTTTCCTCATCTGTAAAATGGGAATAATAATAGCATCTATCTCCCAAGGTTGTTGTGAGGATCAAATGAGATAACATATAAAACAAACTTTAAAGTGTGATATGATGCTAACTATTATTATTATTAACAACAATAAACTTCCAGTGGACCTGAATACAAATCTGTCCCCAGATACTTACTAGCTGCATGATCCTGGGCAAGTCACTCAACCTCTGTCTTGCCTCAGTTTCTCAAGTATAAAATAAGGACAATAATAGCACCTACCTCCTAGGGTTGTTTTGAGGATCAAACGAGATAATATTTGTAAAGCACTTTGGACAGTTTCTGACACATAGTAGGAGCTTAATAAATGTTTTCTTCCTTCCTTCCTTCCTTCCTTCCTTCTTTCCTTCCTTCCTTCCTTCCTTCCTCCCTTCCTTCCTTCCTTCCTTATTCCTTCCTTCTTCCCTCTCTCCTTCCCTCCCTTCCTTCCTTTGATGATATTTGCCTATGAATAGAAAACCAAAGTCACTGAAGAAATAAGGTTTCAGGTCATTCAAATGACAATGGAAGGATACAGAGTGGATATGAGTAGGTAATAACATCTTACCAACAGGAAATTGATCATATTGGGTGGACTTCCATCCCGAGGCTTATGGGAAGATATGCACCAGAGTCCCATAGACTGAGAAGGCATTGATGGGTTGACATCTGCACCACAGGATGGAATGCCTACTTTGATAAAATCACTTAACTTTCAATGAGAATCAATGGGTGGAAGTTATGAGGAGATAGATTTTAACTCAATATTATGAAAAACTTTGCTATCATTTCACCTACAAAAAAGTGGAATAGGTGCCTTACCTATCATTAGAACTGTTCAAGAGGAGATTAGGTAGCCACTTGTTGGGAATATTGAAGAGGGGTACTATGTCCTAGTAGAGGGCTGAGCTCATCTACTCTTGGCTACTACCACCAGGCTCTGGGGTTGGTTGCTCTGTCTAGTACAATCTGTGTTTGCTAGAAACTCATGCTTCAAGTCAATGTAATTGTTGGAAAGTGAATTGGAGACTTCTTTCTGAAGTTGAGAATGAACTTACGTAGACCATGAACCAAAGGAGACAAACTCAGGGGAAAAGAATGTATCAGATTCCTCAGTGAAATTGTGTACTAGTCAAAAACAAGTAGGGTTTTCATGAACTTGATCACTGAAGAGTTTGATTCAGAGAAGAAAAAAGATGAATTCCAACTTGCCCAGAAAGTACCATTAAATTCCCTGGTTAGATTGGCTTTAATATCTGACCTAAGGGGCCTGAGGATAGGGACAACAGTTATTGGCCATCTGTTCTTAGCTCTTACTCACTTGTCCTGAAGGCAATTGTCTTGGGCTGTCTTCCCTTTGAAAAGAGAAGTAGACGTCCAATTTTGTGTCTTTAGTGAGTATCCGCCATGAACCCAGCACCATGTTAAAAGAGGCCACTTAGTTTAGGAGGAAGAATTCACATAGATAGGCAATGAAGAAATAGAAGAAAACAAACTCTAGTTAAGTTACAGGATTTCTGGAGAATGAGTAGAGGGATCAATTGAATTTATGGAGCTTTAAGGAGGAGATATAACTTGAGTTAAGTAGTATTGTTGTGGTTGGAGAAGAAGGGGGGGTTTCCAAACTGGGAGAAGACAATGATATGTTTGGGGAGAAATGGCCAGGTCCATCTGACCTCCTAACCAGTAATCACTCATCATGGAAAACCCATTAACTGGTTCCACTGCCCATGGGTCAAACATAAATGACTCCGAGTGCCAGGCATCAGGTTGGAGACTCCAAGGAGTCTGAGCTGGGCTTTTGACCTTAATCTTCATTTCTTAGCTGCAATGTGAGAATTGTGATGCTGTTCGTTTGTCTTTTTTGGAAGCATGGATGTGTTTTCTGGATAGTTCTAGAAATGGCCTAACCATAGAATTTCAAACAGAGGGGAGGCACCAGTGTTTTTCTGACTGGCCCACCTATCTTCCTGTGAGGCCATTTCCTCATCTGTTTCAATGAAGCAAAGTTAGATTTCATTGATGGAAAATCTTCTCAATAATAAGAGCTATTCAAATGTGGACTGGGCTCTTTCAGGGAGAGGAGGGTTCCCAAAAGGCTGGGTGATCACTTGTTGGGTATGTTGTAGTGGGGATTCTTTTAGGCACATAGGGCCCAATAGATGACCACTGCAGTCCCTCGCAGCTCTGAGATTCTGTAATTCTGTGATATGAGAAATCAAGAGGTTGAATTCAGAGGTTCTTAACCTGGGAATCTGTGAGATTTTTAAAAACAACTATTTTGATAACTCTATTTCAGTATAACTGGTTTTCTTTGGCATTCTATGGATTTTATATTTTACATTTAAAAACATTGTTCTAAGAAGAGGTCAATAGCCTTTACTGGACACTGCTAAAGGGGTCCAGGACACACACACACACACACACACACACACACACACACACACACACAGGTTAAGTACCTCTGGGCACTAGAATGCTAAGGTTCCTTCTAGCACAGCTGTTAAAAGGGAATTGGACTAGATTATATTTAAAGTGCCTTCCAGCATTAAAATTCTGTTTAATTTTATATGAGAGTCAATGTGGTAGAATGGATAGAGCTCTTGATTTGTTGTTAAGAAGACCCAGGTTCATAGTCCTACCTCAGTTACTTACTGGCTGTGTGACTCTGGGCAAGTGAATACACTACTCTGAGCCTCCTTTCCCTCATCTGTAAAATAAGGGGAGGAGGGTTTACACTCAATGACCTCCAAGGTCCTTTCCAGTTCTAAATCTATTCTCCTATGGGGTCTGGAAACACTTACTAACAGTTTTCACACTGTTTTCTTGGTTCTGCAGCTGGTCATTGACACTCATGGTTTTTGTTAACTACAGTGGAGGTGGCTACTGCTTCTTTGAACATGCTCCATGGAATGGTACTGTATAAAATCTCTTTCCCCTTAACTTTAGCTTGAGCCTTTTAAGCAAATCAGTAATGTAATTATTGATCTCCAAGAGAAAAGGAATTAATATGGCCTCCCATATCCTCTGTAGGTAAGAGTATTTAACAATGAACTCTGCTTAAACTTCATAAAAGCCTCTTCAGCAAATCAGCAGAAAAATATTGATCTTAAAATAAGTATGTGAATGCTAATTGTATTTGGGCTTTCCACTGGAGAACCATTAGATTATTTAGCCAGGGTTCTCTCTTTAATTTTATGGTCTTACTGTTGTCTACCCGGGCAGTTTTCTCTCTGTTTCAGCAAGGCCTGTACCTGCCTGATTTTGCTGACTTTTCCTTTTCCTGGAGTCCAGCATATTGACTGTAACTGCAGGGGCTTTTAAGAGCATGCTACCCGAGCCCTTGCCCATGTAAAATAGTAATGGCACAGCCTCGCCAAGGGGATTTCTGTTAAATGGATGAGGAAGACATACCTGCTTGGCACCTGTACTTAGACTGGCTAATCAATCCATGGCCCTCTTGACAGTCTTGCACTTTAGTTACCAACCAGGTTCAGGTTCTGGAAATCCCAGGTGACCGTCCAAGAGCTGGTGCTACCAGAAGCAGAGAGGAACGTGGGAGTGGGTTACTCTGTTCCTGCCTGACATCTTTCTTCTCTGTAAACGTCAGTCCATACCAGAAAACCAATAACAGGGACTGTCTCATGTCTCTGTTGATACTGATGGCACTCTGGGCATTGGTATTCCCTGGGGTTAGGATAATGGCCTGCCTTCTCTCCTTTGCCTGCTTCTTAGAAAAAGGACAGGACTCCTCCAGGAAGGCCCATTGCCTTTCACAAAAGCAATGTGTTTTCAGTGGCAAAGATTGTTATTCAAAAACAAGCAATATTTGACCACCTTTCTGTCCCTGGCCTAATGAGCCTCGCCACTGGGCTTTTGTAGTTGATTCTGCAAAGTAAATCTAGTGCCAAGCCATATGGAACCTGACATTTAAGGATTGGAGGGGGGGGACTTTAAGGAGAAAGGAAATTCCCAATCTCCATCTCATTTCTATTTTCCTTTGGCCTTGATATAATTCCCAAAACAGTTTACCCAAGTTGCCTCACTTTCCTTTCTCATTGTTTTCACTACAGGCCTTACCGTTGCTGACCTGGTCATGCCATGGTAAGTAAAACAGAGATTCTTCATCTGAGCTGGTGGATGCCTGGATAGGTACTATGTCAAAAATGACTCCTCTTTGGCTCTACTTCCTTTAAAATATTTCAAAAGGAAAATCATACCCACTTTGATAAAGTGGAAAGAATATTGGACTAGGATTCAGAAGACCTGGGTTCTAGTCTTGCTAACGCTACTAACTCGTATGGCCATAATGAAGCCTTTTGCTGTCTCTGGGCTCTGTATGCCTTATCTGCCAAATGAAGAGAGTGAGATAGAAGACCTCTGAGGTCCCTTCCAGCTTTGCTGTTCTTTAATCTTGTGCCTGGAACGCGCACCTCTTTATTTCTGCCTCTTAAAACCCCTAAGTAGGGTCTTCTGAAGTACAGTCCAGGTGTCACCTCGTACAAGAGTCCTTTCCTGTGCCACCTCTAACAGGAGGTCCTTCCCGATGTTCCCAACTCTTAAAGCCTTTTCTCCTGAAATTACTTGGTATGACTTTGCATATACTTTGTATTTATTCAGAGTTCAGTTTCATTTTTGTCTTTGTATCTTTAGCACTTAGCACCTCTCCCAGAAAATAGGAGACACTTAAGAAGTGTTCATTGAATTAAATTGAATTGACCTCATATTCTCTCACCCTATGAAAAATGAGTAACCCCTTCACCAATAATCTACATAATAATAAGAACAATCATTCATTTGGCACTTTAAGGTTTGCAAAACACTTTACAAATGTTATTTTATCCTCACAACAATCCTGGGAAAGAGGTGCTGTTATATCCCCATTTTACAGATGAGGAAACTAAAAGTAAGTGATTTGTCCAAGGTCATGCAGCTTTTAAGTGTTTAAAACTTAAGGGTCCTGACTCTGTACCCAGAACTCTATCCACTGTGCCACCCAGATGCCTCTATGTAGATAGATGAACCTCCTTAGAGGAATATAGAATGTCAGGGCTAGAAAGAACCCTGGACATCATCTAGTCCAATCCCTTCATTGAACAGGTGAGGAAATGGATTAATGCCAAGCTTCACTATTTAAATCATGAAAGGAATTGTTTTGCCTCATTAGATTGTGAGTTCCTTGAGAGTAAGGACTATACTTTCCTTTGTATCTTCAATGCTTTGCACAGTGCAAGGCACATAGTAAGAGCTTAATAAATGCTTGTTGACTTGATTTTAGGGGTTCAGAATTGAGGGACAACTGAGGAACACAGATGTGTTTCATGATGTCCAGTGCAACCAGCTCCCATGTGGCTCTGATATCTCCCTTTAAAGTCCTTAGAAGCAGCGAGACCATATGAAATGAATGGTTCTCACATTTGAGTGGAGGTTTTTTTTTTAATGTAACATTCTTTAATGACATCACACCTTTGATGTAGGTGGGTCTCTCTCTTTTTTAAAGTTTTGTTACTTCCTTCTCATTTTTTTTTTTTTGGTGAGGAAATTGAGGTTAAGTGATTTGCCCAGAGTCACACAGCTGCCGAATGTTATGTGTTTGAGGCCGGATTTAAACTCAGGTCCTCCCGACTCCAGGGAGGGTGCTCTATCCACTGCGTCACCTAGCAGCCCCTTAGGTGGGTCTGTTAAGAAGATGTCTACACAGATAATGAAATTTCCCAAGAAGAGAAGCTACCTTCCTTACATAAAATTGCTATTGAACAGCTATTGAATGATGATATTTCACTGCGTATGGTACAGAATCAAGAATTAGTGTATGTAAATTACATGTTATACCTTTATTCATTGCTTGGAGTGTGTGTATTGGGATGGCATTAGGATATGCTTCTACTTTTCTTCAGGAGCAGCTTGGGATAATGGAAAGAATATTGTCCTTGGAGTCTGAAGACCTCAGTTTAACTTCTGTCAACCTCAATGTTATCTGTAAAATGGGGAGAATAATACCTAGACTCAAGGTCCTAGAGTTTAAATAAAACTGACATTTTGATCCTGGGCAAGTCACTTAACCCCCAGTTGCCCCACCAAAAAAACAACAACAAAAAAAAGCTGACATTTATATAGTGTTAGATCACAAGGTCATATATATATATATATATATATATATATATATATATATAACACACATATATATATACATACATATATATACACATATATATAATATACACATAGATATATATATATAAAATATATACATAGATAGATATAATATATATACATAGATATATGTTTATATATAAATATATTTACATATATATGCAGGTGAGAGGGAGAAGGGGAGAGAAAGAAACAGAGAGAGATAGACACACACAGAGAGAGACAAGGAGGAATAAGAGACTGGACCTATGATTTCATTAGGAGAGAGAATTCCCGGGTGAAGAAACTCTCTCTACCAGTGCAGGTCAGTAACCTCGGGCAAGTCACCTCAACCTGTTTGCCTCAGTTTCCCCATCTGTAAAATAAGCTGGAGAAGGAAATGGCAAACTACTGCAGTATCTTTGCCAAGAAAACCTCAAATGGGCTCACGAAGAGTCAGACGCAAGTGAACACCTACTCAGCAGCAGCATTCAGCGACTCTTATCATCTTAGAGATTTACTTCAAACTCTGAGAATGTAAATGACTTGTCCAGGGTCTCGCAGCCAGTAGGCAGGACTCAAGCATGAGCCTTTTGACTCTGAGGCTCTTTAGAAGTAGCTGGTTAGCTAATATTCTACTCTGCTGCCTTTCTGGTAGTATATATACAAAATAAGTACACACTGATTGGGGGGATAAACTACCGAGGCTATGCTGTTTCTCAGAAAACATATTTTATGAATGATCAGTTTAATTTAATATCCACCGTGACAGGCCAGGGTATGGAAGAGCAGAGAGTTAGTGATACAGTCTGCTTCTTCATTTGACAAGTCAGGAAAATAAGTCCCAGAATGGTGTTGTATAGAAGGGATAACGAAAATTTTAATATTGAAGTCAGGAGAAATCGTTCCTGGCTTTAAACAGGGGATCGTCTCTAGTCTTCGTGATTGGAGATAGCAGTGTATTAGCCTGTCTAGCTACTCACCTATGTCTAGCCCAGAGCCCTCAGATTCCAGAGGACATGGGTGAAGCACTGAAGTGCTCAGTTTGGATACTATGATTCCTTCCCAGTTCAAGAGGCAGAGGGGAGTGAATGGGATGGATTGCCGTGGTGTCAGGCCTCATAATCTGAGAACCCTGGCAGCAGCATCCAGTAGGGAGAAAGCATCTCAGTTCCCAATAGCTTTTCCCTTTGAATTAACACGATCTCATGTTTAGAGGGTAGTTTAGTTAATGAAGTTAGAGGGTATTTCAACCCTGAAAACAGAGCTGTTTATCACCAAATGATGGGCCCTGGGGCAGTAGAACTGCTCACTGAGGGCCAAATGAGATAAGTGTGTCTGGTGTTTGCCCAAAGTGGACATTAGAAAATGCTCAGAGGCTGTTCTGATCTGCAGATATTTTTTTCTGTGTCATGTGTATTCATCTAGAACAGTGGTTCCCAAGCTCCTGAGGAGTTATTGCAAGGGCCCATCTCATTAAATGGCTCAGAATAATAAATAAACAAGCATTCCTCTCATAAGCTCAATAAACAATGTCTCCCACATATGAAAAATGCTATTTTTCAAATGCACATAGATCCTCTCATTAGAAAAATACAAATTCACTTAAAAGCATTACTATATTCCTCGTAGCTTTTTATCATTATGTATTTTCTTGATCAATAGATATGCATGCAACTATTAATGCTAGGATCTATGATATTTTTTACATTAAAAAGGAGTCATACTGGAACAGCTTTGGAATCCTTGATTTAGGCAGAAGAAGAAGAAGAAGAGCTGGCATTTATATAGGTCATTGAGGTTGCAAAGTGCTCTATATAAGTGGTAGCATTTGATCTTTACAACAATGCTGAGAGGCGGGTGTAATTATTAGCTTCATTTTACAGATGAGAAAAGAGGGTTTCAGAGAGCTTAAATGTCCAGCCATGTAGCCAAGAAGTATCTGAAACAGGATTCAAACCCAAGTCTTCCCTGTTCAAATTCCCTTACTCTATCTGTAGAATAAATCAGCCCTGCTAAGACTCACAGCAAACTCAGTCAGAACAATTCTAAGGAATCAAAGGAGAATGCCCTGGTCTTTTGGTTGGCAAGCACCAGAGGGAAAGGTCTCTAGGCATCTAAAGGTAAGGAATAGGGTTGGTAGTACCCATAATAGTCCATCGAAATAAAGAACACAAAACTAGATAGAGCAGTCACTTGTCTTAATTCTGAGTGTAGGAGCAGCTTCCAGAAATCACCAGTGGCAAGGAGTAGACAAGAATGAAGCTCAGTTTCTTGGAGGACAGGCCTAGGAGGCACCAGTCGAATTTGATGCTGAGCTGAGTGTGGTAACATGGCAGATACAGCATGGCAGCAGTCTTAGGCTGCATTAAGAGAAGTATAGCATCCAGAATGCAGAGGTGGTGGTCCCACTGGACTCTGCCCAGTCATATCATATCAGGATTATTGAGTTCAGGCCTGGGAACCCAATTTGGGGAGGAAATCTGGGCATAGACTAGTATGTAGCCTAGATTTTGGAAGAGAGGAGGGAAGTGTGTTTCACAGTCTGTTTTCTGGGGTTAGGAATAGTTATTGCATTGACCAGAATCCTGATGGTTTCCAGTGCTGTTTTCCTTTGCCTTATGGCAGTCACCATGGTCTTTGTTTTCTTGCTTCTTCTTATTTTGCTCTGTATCAGTTCAAACATCTTCACCCAAGTTTTTTTTCTTCATATTCACATTCATAATTTCTTATCAGATAGTAATATTCCATTATATTTATATGCCACAATTTGTCTACTCATGCCCCAACTGATGAACAATTTGTTTCTGTTCCCCCCCCTCCAAAATGTGATTTTATAAATATTTTTGTATCTATGGGACTTTATTTCTGTCTTTGAAATCCTTAGGATTTATATATACAATAGTGGTATCTTTGGAGTAAAGAGTATTCATAATTTAATGAGCTTTCTAGTTTATTCCAAGCTGTTTTACAGAATGGGTGAACCAATCCATGACTCCATCAACAATATGTTATTGAAAGGCATGTATTTTCCTAAGGCCATTTTGAATACTGATTGCACTGGGACAGAGACTTCAAGCTGACTCATCCCTGTGATGACAAGAGACCTGGCCAGGCCTGAGTGTCATTGCCCCAATGAGAGGTTCCTGGATCCCTGGGGTAAGAAGACAGTACAATCCGGGCCCCACCTTTCAGCTTGAAACCCCTTGCGAAATTTGGCCTTGCTCCTTCCTCCCACCACACAGATGTTCCTGACAACCCCTTGAGGCTCCAGAAGCATGTGAAAGGATGTCTTCAAGATGCAGATGGGAAAACCACCAGTCAGGGAGGTGGGGATTAGAGGGAGAGAAGGAGGAGCAGACAAAGCAGGAAAAAATGATTAAAAACAACCACCACAACAACACAACAAAACAAACGTATGGCAAATATGCCGACCTGTCATCCTTCCCCTTAATGGGCACTTACAAACGTGCAACTTGCAGATGCTGCTGCTCCCCAATGTGACTGTGGTTATAAAACAAACAGCGTGGTCGATAATATGATCTAATCTGATTGAAGAGGTCACTAAGAAAATTATTACCCACTTTACAACCCATTAACATCAAGACATAGATTTTAGGAATGTACAAGACAGATTAAAACTTGCTTACTTAAAGTAAGGAGGTCGAAATAAACTACCCTCTGTAGGGTAACCTTTGAGGGAGAGAGAGACAGACAGAGACAGAGAGAAGAAGAGAGAGAGGAACAAAGAGACAGAGAAAAACAAAGGGAGATAGAAATAAAATAAAGGAAAGAAGATAGGGAGGTGGGGGGGCAGCAAATGGAACACTTTGCTGAGCCTGATTCTTGAATTTGCAGAACCTCAGAATTAAGGGTGGGGCACATCTCCAAAGCCATCTAGTTTAAACCATAATGGAATAAGGATCATGTCTACACAATCTCCTTGATAAGTGGTCATCCAACCTCTGCTTAAAGTCTACCAGGGAGACGGCAGCCACCACCTTGGGAGGGAGTCCATTCCACTTTTGGATAGCTCTAATTCTTTTAAATTGAAGCAAAATTCACCTTTCAGCAAGTTCTTCCCATTGCCACTAGTTCTGCCTTCTGAGACAAGTAGGATAAGTGTAATCCCTCTTCCACATGACAGCCCTTAAAATAATTACAGAGAATTATAATTTCTCTTTCCTTTTCCCCCACCCCAAGTCATCTCTTTGCCAGGCTTAAGATTTCCAGTTCTTACAATTAATTCTCATATGTTGAAGTCCACCATTCTGATTGCCTTCCTCAGTATAAGCCATAGTGTGTCAATATTCCATGGTAAGGTGTGGTGCCACAAGCTGAATACAGTATTTAAGATGTGGTCTGAATTGAGTGGAATATAGTGGGGCATTGTGCCACTCTTTATATGGCCTAAGATCAAATTAATTGCTTTGACTGCTATGTCACAGTTTAACTCACTAAACTTGTATTCAGTTTAAAACTCCAGATCTCTTTCTCACACCTCTGTGTGTGTGTGTGTGTGTGTGTGTGTGTGTGTGTGTGTGTGTGTGTGTGTTAGCCATACCTATTCAATTTTGTTGATTTTGGGGGTATGAGACTTACATTTCATAATAGAGGGAATTCTGGACTTGGGGTAAGGAAACCCTACTTGTAATACTAGTTAGTGATCCACCCATTCTGGAAAGCAATTTGAAACTATGCCGAAAGGGCTATAACACTGTATATAATCCTTTGGTCCAGAAATACCACTGCTTGGTCTGTATCCCAAAGAGATAAGAAGGGGGTGTAATGGGGGACCTATCTGTACAAAAATATTTATAGCAGCTCTTTTTGTAGTGGTAAAAAATTGGAAATTGAGGGAGTGCCCATTAGTTGGGGGAAGGCTGAACAAGTTGTGGTATATGATTGTAATGGAATATTACTGTATAAGAAATGATAAGCAGCCTTTGACCCAGCAGTACCACTTCTAGGTCCCAAACAGATAATAAAAACAGGAAAAGGACCCACATGTAGAAAAACAGCTCTTTATGTGGTTGCAAAGAATGGGAAATTGAGGGTATGCCCATCAATTGAGGAATGAATGAACAAGTTATAGTATATGAATGTAATGGAATACTATTGTGCTATAAGAAATGATGAGCCGGTGGACTTCAGAAAAACCTGGAAAGATATATATGAACTGATGCTAAGTGAAATGAGCAGAACCAGGAAAACACTGTACACAGTAACAGCCACATCGTGTGATGACTGACTTTGATAGACTTAGTTCTTCTCAGCAATGCAAGGATCTAAGACAAGTCCAAAAGACTCATGATGAAAAATGCTATCCACCTCCAGAAAAAGAACCATGGAGTCTGGATGCAGATAGAAGCATACTATTTGCTCGCCTTTTGTTTTGTTTTGTTTTATTTCTTCTTTCTTGTGGTTCCTCCCATTTGTTCTAATTCTTCTGTACATTATGACTAATGTGAAAAAATGCTTAATATGAATATGTAAGTAGAGCCCATTTTAGATTACACTCCATCTTGGGGAGGGGGGAGGAGAGGGAGGAAAAGTTAAAACTCAAAAGCTCATGAAAGAGAATATTGAAAACTAAAAATAAATTACTAAAAAATTAACTTTATTATATTAAAAAATGATAAGCAGGCTGCTTTCAGAAGAACACCTGTAAAGATTTACATCACCTGAATCAAAGTGAATTGAGCAGAACCAGGTAAATGTTGTACACAGTAACAGTAAGACTGTACAATGAGAATCTATAAACAACATAGGTATTCTCAGCAACACAATGATACAAGACAATTCCAAAGGACTCATGATGAAAAATTCTATACACCTCCAGAGAAAGAACTGATGGAGTCAAAATGCAGATCAAAGAAGACTATTTTTCACTTTCTGAATTTTCTTCATTTTTTTCCCTTTGGGTCTGTGTCTTCTTTCACAACATGACTAATAATGGTAATATGAACTTGTATAATCTATATTAAAATTACTTTCCATCTCAGGAAGGGGGAAAGTGAGGGAAAGAAAGAGAATATTTGGAACTCAATTTTTTTAAATTTTAAAATTGTCTTTACATGTAACTGGGGAAAATAAAATATTTTTTAAAAAAATACTAGTTAAGTGACCATGAGAAAGTCACTATACCTCATTGAGCTCAGTTTCTCCATCTGCAAAATGGTTATATCCGTAGCACTTGTCTCCCAAGATCATTATGAGGTTCCAAAAAGGGGTTTTTGTTAAAGAAAACTTGGAGTGCTATATAAATTTGAGTTATTATTATTATTATTAGCTTTGATCCATTGTTTTAGCCTGTTCAGATTCTTTTTGGGAGGAGTAGAATTCTGACTTTGTCAATATATTCTCTATCTCTCCCAGTTTTTTATTATCCACAAAGCTAGTTAGAGTACCATGTATACCTTGACCAATATTGAACAGTAAAGGGACAAGGTCATATCTCTGGGGCCCTCCACTAGAGACCTCTTTTCAAAATGACATCTATGCATTAATGATCATTCTGCCATTCAATTAGTTCTGAATTTACCCAATTATACTATCAGCTAGGCAATATTTCTCTGCCTTGCCCATAAATATTTCAAGGAGAGATTTTGTCATGTCTTTTGTTAAATGAAATCTAAATAAACTGTGTCTATTGTATCCTCCACATCTACCAGTCTAATAAATCTGTCCAAGTGAAGAGGCTTCTTAAAGAAGCCATATCTTCTTTTCTAATTGTTTAGAAACCATCTTCAACAACAAATTCCAGGATTTTGTAAAGAATCAAAGTCAAGCTCACATGACTGCTCACAGACTCTTCTTTTCATGTTTTTCAAAATTGGGACAAGAATCATCCCTCTTTCTTTGCATTACTTTTTCTATTCTCTAAGAGATTCCAAAGATCACTCACCACTGCTCAGCAATCACATCCCACGTTCTTTCAGAACAGAGATGTAGCTTGTCCAGGCTTGGTAATTCAAATTCATCTCATCAAGGCAGGCAAGTGCTGGTAAATGTTTAATTAATTTTCTAGGGGAAAATTTGCACCTGTGATACACTTTAAAGTTTAATATGCATTATTAACATTTTCTCCATCACTTTCTTAAGTCTACACAACCAACAAAGCAATAAAAACAAGTCTTGATTCATAGCATTTGCTGATTTCTGTGTTGTAAAGGCTCATATTGAAAATTTAACAATCAGCTCTTAAGAGGCGGTTTGAGATGACTCCAGCATGTTCTTGCATGAAGGGGCAGCTGATTATTCTCTTACCATCACCCTTTGTGTCATCAGTTTCAATTCTCTATTACAACCATGTCTGTTCTCGCCTGACCTGAAGGTAATTTTCCTAGGTTGAATTATAGAAGAGTAATGACAGTTTAGTAGCTTTGCTTTCTCTCCATCATACATTATCATTGTCCCATCCATCCAGAGTAGTGGGATTTAGCCTTTCCTTAATCTTCCTCTTTGTTCCAACTTAAATAAAAAGGTTCCTTTTGTTAGCCCTAGCATACATCACCAGCCTCAGATTATGTTGAGTTTTAGCAGTCCTGCAACATTCTTATAGGTCCCTACTGCCCTTTTGTATTAATCTTTTATTTTTTGCCTTTCCTTCTTGTACACATATCTTTAATATACAAGTTATTTGTTGAGATCCCTATGCATTCACCATGTTTTTTTTCAATAGCTCCCCCTTTTTTCTCACAAAGATAATTTTTGTTTTTATCTTCAGAATTTCATGCTTGAGAGTTTCCCATCTCTTGTGGCATAACTTCCTCTGTAGAATATTAGATCATGCTATCTTACCTCTCCTTTATTTGAACTCACTTTGAATGCTGTGTAGCAATACATGCTAACTCATAAAATCTCAACTTTCTGTCTTGAAAACATTCAAGTACTGGGATGCCCTCCTCATGAATGCCCCCTGATTCACTGTCACTGGCAGGAAGCCTGATATCATGGACAGTATCTGGTCATGTCTCTGCCATCAACATGCTATAAGACTTCAGGTAAAACTATGTTAGTGGAGAAACTGGAGGCATTTTGCTTGGAGAAGAGGAGTGAATGTGTATGTGGGGGACAGATGGGTTGTCTTTAAGTCATGTAGAAGGATTGGATTTGTTTTGTTTGGTCCCATGTACCAGAGCTTGGACCAACAGAAGCTGGAGAAAGAGATTTAGGCTCTGAGAAAGGGAAGAATTTTTAATTATCAGAATGTATAAAAGTAGGGTGGATTGCCTCAGGAGGTAGTAAGTGCCTTCATCTGGAAAATGAATAAGTGAATAAAAAAGCATTTATTAAGCATTTTCTATGTGAAAAGCACAATGCTTTGCAAGAAGGAATTAGATTGGATTATCTTTAAAGGTCCCTCCCAGCTCTAACATTCTGATACTGTGGTTTTGTATCAGGCTTAGGAAGATGGAGAAGAAACTGGAAGCTAGAAAATAAGAAAGGGTGTCAGAGAGGGGGAAAAAGTAAAAAAAAAATTTAAGAAACTCTTCCCTTTGTAAGTCTGTGCTTTTAGGTTCTGAAAGTGTTAACATAACTTCCTTCCCTTGTGAGAGTTGAGTTGGCCCAATAGTTGATACACTAGAATGTCTGAGATTTTCTCACCCTTCCTCCCACAAGGTTGGCTGATAAATGCCTAAGGGCTGGGTCCATTCAAGCAATGTGATGAAGCAAAGGCAAAAACTTCAAGAGTTTGTATGAGTCTCAGGATCCTAGAATCTCAGAACAGCAGAACTTAAAATTATAGAGCATCTTAAAATAATAGAATCTTTGAGTAAGACAATCTTAGAATGTAAGAGCAGGATGGAATCTTAGAGCTCATCATCTAATCTTATTTTACAGATGAGAAATTTCAGACTTTTAAAGGCTGAGTGATTTGTTCAAGGTCATACAATCAGTAAGCATCAGAGCTAAGACTCAAACTCAAATCCCCCAACTCCTTGTCCGGTGTTTTTTGCACTGATGTGACAGGAAATGTTATTTGAGAGTAGATATGGCAAGCATCCTTTGTTGTCTCTGAGCAGCCTTGAGTACCATGGGGTAGTACTCTCTCTTTGCACATGCTCTGCTTTGCCAGCAGATAGAAGGCTATTGGCTTTTGGGATCTACCATAGGATGGCCAATGGGTACATTCTGATAAATAAAGTTGCACCCTAACAGGTGTGCCTCCTAATCCCAGGTTTGTCTTCATCCTTGGCACTTCAGTGGGTCTTGCATTTCATATTATGTGGAAGAGAAGAGTGAGGAATGTGCAGCTCGTCCATAAGGTAGCCTGGAGAACTGATGTCTGATTGCTATTGAAGTCCTTTTTCTCAACTATGGACCAGCAGATGGACCTTGTGAATACTGCCCTTGAGCAATACTTTAACACTGAGTGCTTTCCTTTCTGGTCTACATGTTTTTAGTCATGCTGTCCCCTGTACTTGAGAAGCCCTGCTCCCCATATTTCTACCCATTTTTAGATTCTGCCTTTCCTTAAGACCCTGATTACAAAACCACATCCTTCCATAAAACCTTTTTCTGTTCTCTCTCTCCAGAAATAACATCTTCCTCCTCAGAACTATCATATTGGTTTTTTTTTTTTACATCTCTCTTACATGTAAGATAGGGGAGATTTGCCTAGATAACTGTTTCCATGAAAACAGTAAGGTGAGTCTAATGGACTGCAAACTTAATATGAGTCAGTAGCATGTGATCAAAGCCAAAAAATGTCACATGATTTGAGGCTATATTCGTAGGATCTGGTGCCAAGGGAAAGGTTTCTTAGAGTTCACAAACTTAAAAAATAAAACTTGATCATTATTTCAACATAATTGGTTTCTTTTGCAACCCTATTTATTTTATCTTATGAATTTAAAAGCCTTATTCTGGGAAGGGGTCTATAGGCTTCACCAGATTGCCAAAGGGGTCCATGGCACAAGAAAGGTTAAGAACCCTTGGTCTAGAATAAGCAAGGTGACCCTTGCCCTGTCCTGTACTAGATCAGATCCCATCTGGAATATCATGTTCACCTAAAGGCACCACATTTTAGGAAGAATACCAAAAAACTGGAGTATATCAAGCAAAGGGGGACCAGAAAGATGAGAAAATTAAAGTCTATGCCTTATGTAGGTTAGTTGCAGGGAATGGGGCTTTTTGGCCAGAGAGAGATGTAGAAAGAGATATGAGAAGTATATTAAGGTATTTGGATAGTTCTTATGAGGAAGGGAATTGGGCTTGTAGTTATCCTTTCCGTAATGCAACTTTCCCTATCATAGTTTCAATGTATCGCAGGTTGGCATAAAAAAATTAAATGGACATTTTTGGGGAGTTTTGCAGAAGCTGCAGAAGACACATGAAGGCCAGCAGACAACACAGAAAAAGTTTAAAAACTCAGAAATGCACAAAATATACGTAAATTATTATATAATGTCAACCCAAATTTTATAATAAGGTACTGTAAACACCCCATAAAAGAAAAAGAAAAAATTCAGACATCTCTGGTATGAAGAGAAGGCCAAAAAATATTATGTGGATTTTCCAGATCGTGGGGACACCATGTCCCTAACCCCTGTGATGTGGAAGGGATAATTGTATTTTGCTTGATTATAAGAAGGAGGACTCAGAGTAATAGATAAGACCTGTCTAGAGAAAGATTTTAGTTCCAAGCAAGGAAAGACCTTATAGTGATTGAAGCTGGACAAAATGGTCTGCCTTGGATCATAGTTAGAGACTCCCTTACTAGGGGTCTTCAAGCAGGATCTGGATGACCTCATGTTGGAGGTGTTGTAAAGATGGCTGCTGAGGTCCATTCTAATTCTGAAATTGTGAAATTCTATTTAGTTTTATATTTCTCTGCATAATATTTTATCTCACCTGCTAGATGGTCAGATCATCGTGGTTGGGGACTTAAATGTTATTTTACATATTTTTGTTCTTTTCCCATAGCCTGGCATGGTGCCCTGTACAGAGTACATGCTAAATAAATACTCAATTGAATTGAAATTAGAAGTCAGCTGGCTATTGCCAGCAGGGCTTAGGATGGCTAGATCTTATTGTCACCACTGGTCTGAGATTGGTTTGATCTCAATTTTGCAGCTACAGGAATTCAATTTTATCAATTCAATTGGGGCTAAACTCACAAGAGGCTGATTGATAAACCAGAACTCCAGATGATTAATTTATAGTAGAAAATATCCCTTTTCAAGGACCAGAATGCTAGTGTCTACTCTCTAGGCCATTTCCTTCCCCTTATTCAGACACCCCAGAAGTGGAATGCATAATCAGAAAGATGCTTGCTTGAAAGTTAGCAAAAAAAAAGGTTGGATAATCTTATGGTAAATTCAGGATCATAGCTTTAGAACTGGAAGGAATCTTAGAGATCTCTGAGTCCAAAAAACCCCATTTTGTTGATGAAGAAACTGAAGCCTGGAGTGGAGAAGTGAATTGCCCAGGGTCACACAGCTACTAAGTATCAGAAGAGGGATTCAAACCCAGGTCTTCATGACTCCAAGTCCTTCCCTGTAGTCTCTACACCAAAGGTTCTCAAACTTTTTGGCCTAGGGACCCCTTTATTTTCTTAAAAATTATTGAGGACCCTCAAAGAACTTTTGTTGATGTGCATTATGTCTATTGATCATTACCATCTCAGTAATTATCATCTCAAAAAATTTTTGAAGTCTTAGTATTATTATGAAAATAGTTTTGATCTTATAAATTCATCTGGGAGACCCCCAGATGTGTCTGTATCACACTTTCAGAACTACTGCACTATGTCATATTGACTCTTATCCAGAATGTCAGAAAACCTGAAGAATTATTCTTATTCCACTACTGAATGCATTTTTCTGGTGACTGGAATAACCATGTCTGATAGGTACATCTACCTACTTTAAATATACTTTATATAAATTCATTCTCTCTGTCTCTCTCTGTCTCTCTCTTCAAAATAACCCAGTAGGGCAGGTTTTACTGCATTTTGCAGGTTGAGTCCAAGAAAGCAAAGTCAGTTGCTTTCCCCTAAATAGTACTCCTCCACCCACTCTCTTACTTGTCTATTAAAGCTTGTGAGCATTGTAGAGAAGCAGGTTAAAAGAACGGGAGGACATGACAAATGAAGAGTCCCACAGGAAGTTTTTGGGCCATTTGGGAGAAGTTCCAATTACAACAAATAACTGAGCTTCATTGAAAGGACACAATTGGACAAGAAATGAAATTCCTGGGTTCTCTCAAACCAAGGGCTCTCAAGGCGAGCTGGTTAACAGAGAGCTGGGACACAGAAGGTAGTTGAGTATCAGTAGTAAGAGATCTTGGTGATGTTTTGATCACTTATAGGGAAGCAAGAGTGAGGATCTGGTATTTGTAGGTGTTATGGGTTAGGAGGCATGTATAAGCCGAAAGAAACTGAGTTGCATCCAGTTGGGTGATTTGCCCAACATTCTACCATAAGTTAGTATGACTTCTGACTCCTGTCTCCTGGCTGAGAAGACTTTCTACTTTTCCCATACTACTAACTGTTTTAACAATTCATTAGAGAAACAATGCAAGTTGGTCTGCATTTCTAACTAATATTAAAGACTGTGAGACAGAGTAGATGGTCTTAGAGTTGAGAACGTGGTTCAAATGCTACCTCAGACATTTACTAATGTTATCTTGGGCAAATCAATTAACTTCTCTCAGCCTCGGTTTCCTCAACCATAAAATGAAAATACTACTACTAATAGTTACCATTTATATAGTGCTTTAAGATCTACAAAGAACTTAGGGGCAGCTAGGTGGCACAGTGGATAGAGCACTGGCCCTGAAGTCAGGAGGACCTGAGTTCAAATCCGGCCTCAGACCAAACACTTGACACTTACTACCTGTATGACCCTGGGCAAGTCACTTAACCTCAACTGCCTAAAAAAACCCCAATAGATCTACAAAGAACTCACAAATATTGTCTCATTCGACTCTTACAACAACTCTGGGAGGCATATAGGGTCACAGCTAGTAAGTGTCTGAAGCATGATTTGAACTCAGGTCTTCACAGCTTCCAGTGCAATACTTAATCCAGTGTTCCCCTAGCTGTCCCAATCCTCAAAACTGTAGTGCTTGCCTCACAGGGTTTTTGTGAGGCAAGAATGAGATTTTATATATATATATATATATATATATATATATATATATATATATTTTATATATATATACATATGTGTGTATGTGTGTGTGTATGATTTTGCAATCCATAAAGTTCATTTGTTATTATTATCATGCTTCTCATTATTTCGTTTTTCATATCTCTATGTTTGTTAGAGCTTAGAAAGAGACAGTCCTGGTTTATCACAACCCTGCTATTATTCTTTTATGTTTAATAGGGTAGGGTTTTTGTTTTTTAAAAATATTGCCCAGGTAGGTAAAATGATTGGGGGCAGTTAGGTGGTATAGTGGATAGAGCACCAGGTCTGGAGTCAGGAAGATCTGAGTTCATATCTGGCCTCAGACATTTGCTAGGTGTGTGACTCTATGTCACTTAACCTCTATTTGCTTCAGTTCCTCATCTGTAAAATGGGAACACACTGGAGAAGGAAATGGCAAACCACTCCAGTATCTTTGACAAGAAAACCCCATGGAAAAGTCCGTGGGTTCACATAGAGTTGGAACATGCCTGAACAACTGAACAACAAGATAAAATGATTAATTTATATAATGAAAGAATATATTGGGATGCAGGCTCACATTTTCAATAGGCTCCCTGAAAACATCTCCAGGGCAATTGCAGTTGCAGACAAGATGTTGGGGTTTTGTCCTTCATATTGTTCTCATGTAACTTTGATTTCTTCTGTTACATCTCTACATTTTGAGAGTTTTTCATTCTATGTAGTTGGAATGTTATAAATCTTTGGCATGGTGATATCTATTAAAAACATTGTTCTTTCATTTTTGTGGAACATTGTTACGTCTGGGTTATACCGGGCCTTTGTTTTGTCTGTGATAAATCTTTGGTTCCAATTCAGTTTGTGTTGAGTTTTCAAAAATATTTTATGATCTATATTTTGATTACAAAGGTTTATCATCTGTTCATTTATGAAGAATATCAAGCTTCTGGTATATAATTCTGGCCATGAAGTTTTTTTCCCCCTAGGTATTTGATAGGTGCTAAATGTTTGCGATCTATGGTGGTAGGCCACTTATGCAAGGTGGCTTTGGGCAAGTCATTGACCCCCTCTGAGCCTCAGTTCTTTATCTGTAAAATGAGAAACTTGGAAGACCCCTTTCAGCTCTAAATCTATGGTCCAATCATATGTTGCATTTTCTACCATTTCCTTGCATAATTTGCATTGATCAATAAACCCACAGGATCCTTAAACGTAATGCTTCTTAAATTCCTGGTGACTATCATGATAGTGATGCTGTTTATATTTGTATTTAAAGGATAACATATAGCATGATCCTCAGTAATGATTTTTTTTCTTCTCACCTCCTTCTTGGGCTCTCCAGTCAGTAAGGGTCTGCACTTAGCCACTTATCAGAAAATCCAAGCCAGTTGTTGTCTGTCAGGCTGTGGCGTCTTTGCTGAAAGTGTCATAACGACCAGCTATTAGCACTTTGCTGTTTCCATCAAAAATGGCTTCCTAATTCAGTTTAGCAAAATACAGCAATACTTTTAGTGACAATAATCAGATCTGGAGACTTTCAGAAACAAAGGGCTTATCAGACTGACCCCCTCCTCACCATTACCAGGCTGTTGTCGGTGTCTGGTTTCCACGAACCCATGGAGAATCATCTAGGGATTAGGAATGTTTTGGGAAGTCAGTGGAGGTATTACAGTATTTCTTCATTTTATTTGACTGGCTCTTCAGTTCTGTTATCTGTTTTTCCAAGGAAGAGAAAGCAGGGAAAGCAGGCTCATTTGACTTTTATATCCTGGGCTGCTGTGGCAAAAGAAAATGAGAAAATGAAAAACAGCCCCAAAGCAAGAGTTTTTCATGTCGTGGATGCCAGGTACCTAAAAGCAAGGCAGAGATGGACACTAGGAGATGGAGGGCAATGAGCCTGCCCTCTTCACTTAGCTTTTGTTCTTGTTCAATTTCATTTGTATGCATACTGGGGAGGATCCTGGAAGAGAATGACTTCTATTACTCCAGCCTCCACAAACCTCCTGTTGCTGCTATTGTCGTAGTTATTGTTGCGATTGTTTTTAAGAGTCCTAAAAATGTGTTTGGGGATGCAATTTTTTTCTAGGGGTTTAAACAGAATCTGGGCTAGATTTTCTAGAGGCTCACATCCAAGAGGGTGCCCCGGGTCCTGCACAGTGTTGGATTTGGAGTCAGAAAGATCTCATTTCAAATCCTGACTCATTTACTAGCTGCATGACCCTGGGCAGGTCACTTAACCTCCGTCTGCCTCAGTTTTCTCATCTGTAAAGTGGGGTAATAATAGCACCTCCCAGGGTTGTTATGAAGATCAAATGAAATAGTGTATGGAAAGTGCTTTGCAAACTTCAGAGCATCATATATTTGTTAGCTACTATTAATTTTTATTACTTAGAGTAAAACTTTTAGAGAAGATTGGTCAGCAGTAAGCACATGTCTCTCACAGGGCTGTTCTCGCTTCCAGAGCTTTTATTGATCCACCCTGTTCAAGCTAATGAAATCCATCAAGAATTTGTATTTAAAAATGGTGTTGACTGTAAGCAAGTCTTTTCAATGAGCATCATCAGCAGGATATTCTCATAAAATATGTAGTGCCATACGTGTGTGGGTATATATAACATACCTAATGCGTATGTATTTACAGCTATGTAATTAAGTTTTACTTTCAAAGGGAGGCAGAGCAGGAAGCACAAATGGGTTAGGCCTTTTCTCTGCTCTGATAGTCTCTCCAGGGATATTTCCAACTCAGCCTAACGGCCCCAGGGGCCCAAAAAAACTGCAGGGTAGGTGGAATAGGAGGTTACATTCCCATGCTTAAATAGGCAGGTAAATAAGCAAATAGCCGTTTTGAGTTGAAACTCAATTCTTTTCCTCTTTTTATTCCAACCTTAATGGTTGTCACAAGGCTTAGATCATAAATGTTGGGTTTTTAAAAATTAACTATATGCTTAACAGGGCTGGTAGTCAGACAGTTGCATGGGATTGTGGTTTAGAATCACTCCCATGCATTAGCAGTTCAAATACTAAACTGAATCTGCTTGGCTATGAGAGGTAAGTTGGAAGATGAATCAAAGGGAACACCAACATTTTGATCATAGGAGACTGGTTGATCTGAGGCCACTAACAGAATTGGTGAAGTGAGATTAAGGTTTAAGAGAGATGATAACATCCATTTATATTTGGTTAGTATTGTATTAAAGTCTTCTAAGCCTCAGCAGACCACAGAAGGTAACAAAGTAGCCCAAGGGCTTCAGGTTGGTTGGGGTGGGGGGGGGGAGCAGTTGTTTGTCTGGTACAGTTTTTGTGTCTTCAAGTCCTCTAGGGGAGAAGGCTGACTGGAGATTCCATGGAGGTGTAAGAAAGTAAGCCACTTCTGTTGGGGTGGGTAGGCCAGACTTCCCATCTTCTCTTCCCATTTTCCCAGATCCTCTGGAGTAATGACCCAAGGAGCTGTCTACTGGGTATCATGTGATCTCAATCCAATACTAATGGGGTCAAACCTAGCATGATCTAACAGGAATCTGTTGATATGATGGAAAGCAGGTAAGTTTATACCCTACAAAATTTTCTGAGATACTCTGGCCAGGGCTGGTCGATTTCTTCAGATCCATTGCTTTGAATTGGACCTTGGTTTTTTCTCTTTGTATCCAAATTCATCCAGGAAGTGAAAGAGTGCTTCATCATTACCATCATTACCACAAAATGGCTGCTCATGCCTGGCAAGGGATACTGGAACAAAATTTAAGAAGTGAGATCAGGCGCGGAAGCATCATAAACTTAAATTCCAAACCCATTAAACACAGAAAAATCAATCTCATACACACACACACACACACACACACACACACATACACATACATATATACACATACATATACACATACATATATATACACATATATATACATACATACATACATATAGATATATATAGATACATATTAGAATCCTATTCTCTCGTCTAGCTAGATGAGTATAGGTAGCCTTTTTTTTTAGGCAATTGGGGTTAAGTGACTTGCCCAGGGTCACACATTAAGTGTCAAGTGTTTGGTCTGCGGTCGGATTTGAATTCAGGTCCTCCTGACTTTAGGGCCGGTGCTCTATCCACTGTGCCACCTAGCTGCCCCCTATAGGTAGCTTTTGAGACACATCAGTTCTCTCAAAACAACTTCACTCACTAGAAGTCTAACACAATCCAGTTAGTTTGTAAGCAACTGTCCTTTGGCACAAGCATGATAATGGCTCTACTCTATGTCTGTATGCATACAGACAACCATACTATATGTTGAGTGCTGGACTTGGAGTCCTAAAGACTTGGGTCTGAATCTCACCTCTTACACTTAGTAACTGTATCACTATGGAAAGTTATTTCACCTTTATAAACCTCAATTTTCTCATCTGCAGCCTATAAAGTTGTTACCAGGCTCAAATGATTTTGTGTATATAAAGTACATTGCAAATTTTAATCCACTATGTAAATGGCAATTATTATTACTATTATTATCTGCACTCTACTTATCTGTGATAGAATTATAGAAATGAGCAAATGACAGAGCTCAGATGTGTATACAGCTTTTCTGGCTCTAAATCCAGCACTTGTTCTGTGTACCTCATTTGTCTCTTAATTTTGATAATCGGAACCAATTGCCTATGTGTTCCATCACACTAAGCTATTGACCACTGATGATCTAGGGACACTGGCCTCTTTGCGATTCGTCACACAATACAGTCCTATCTCCTGACTCAGTGCATTTTCACTGGCTACTCACTATGCCTGGAATTCTCTCCTTCCTCAGCTTTGCATTTTGACTTCCCTGGGTTCCTTCCTTCAAGTCTCAGGTAAAATTCTATCTTCTACAAAAAGCCTTTTCTGATTCAAATGCTAGTGTCTTCCCTTTGTAATTATCTCTAATTTATTCTCTCTCTGTCTCTTTCTCTCTGTCTCTCTGTTTATTTTCTCTCTTTCTACACACACACACACACACACACACACACACACACACACAAATGTGCGCGCAATTGTTGTTGTTTAGTTGTTTCAGTTGTGTCTATCTCTTTATGACCACATTTGGGGTTGTCCTGGCAGAGATAATGGGGTGGTTTGCCATTTCCTTCTCCAGCTTATTTTACAGATGAGGAAACTGAGGCAAACAGAGTTAAGCTACTTGCCCAGGGTCACACAACTCATAAGTGTCTTAAGGCCAAATTTGAACTCATGAAGATGAGTCTTCCTGACTCCAGGCCTGGCACTCTAACATAGTATATTCCAATTATATACACACACACACAACACACACACACACACACACATATGTGTGTGTATGTGTAAATATATACACATACATATATACACATTTATAATACCAATATTTTAATTAATTACACTATTTCTTAATAGCATATTTAATTAATTATATTAATAGATATTTTATATAGAATAGATATATATTATATATGTGAAACATAGTTGTTTATATGCTATCTCCCTCTGTGACTGTGAACTCTTGAGAACAAGACTGTATTTCTCCTTTCTTTGTATCCTTAGTGATTAGCACTTTAGAACACAGTAGTCACTTAATAAATGTTTATTGACTGACCTTCAGAGAGCGAAAGAACCAGAGTCAAAAGGGACCTGAGTGGTAAAGATAATAAACAACAAAAACAGTTGATATTGGCAAGATTAGAAGAAGACAGAAACACCAATGCATTGTTGGTAGAGTTGTGAATTACTTCAACTCTTCTAGAAAAAATTCAGAATGATTCTAGAAAAGTTATTTATACCTTTGGCACAAAGATTCCACTACTAGGTATATATATATACATATATAGATATATATATATATATATATACATATATAGATATATATATGTGTATATATATATATGCATGCCAAGGAGATCAAAGACAGAAACAAAAATCTCATGGTATTTTCTGTTCTAGTAAAGAGCTGGAAACAAAGTTGGTGTTCATCAATATGAGAATGGCTGAACAAATTGTGAGAGTCAACAAGCATTTATTAAGTGCTTACTAAGTGTGCCAGGCACTATACTAAGTAATGGGGATACAAAGAAAGGCAAAAACAGCCCTACCCTCAAGGAGTTCACATTCTAATGGGAGAGACAACATGCAAATACTTAGGTACATTCAAGATAGATAAAGAATAGATGGAAGGTAATCAGAGAGGGGAAGGCCTTAGAAGCTAGTGTTGGGGTTCTTATGATTTTTTATGTTACAGGCCCTTTTGGCAGGCTGGTGAAGTCTATAGACATTTCTCAAAATAATGATTTTAAATGCATTAAACAAAATACATATGATTAAAAAGGAAACAAATTATATTGAAATATGATTGTGCACACACACACACACACACATACACTTTCATGTATCCCAGGATGAGAACTTTTGAGATTCCCCTGACTGGAGATGATCTCCTGCTTAAGGTAAGTTTTAAGCAACATGCTGAAGGAAGCCAGGGAAACTAAGGTACAGAGGTGAGGAGAGAGAGCCTACCAAACATGGGGAACAGCCAATGCAAAGGCATGGAAATGGGAGAATGTGTCCTGTGTAAGGAATAGCAAATAAGGGTTTCTAGACCATAGAGTCTAGAAAGGAATACTATCTAAGAAGACAGGAAAGATAGGAAGCAGACAGATTATGAAGAGCTTTATGTATCAAATGGCAGATTTCATGTTTGATCTTGGAAGTAATATGTAACCACTGTAGTTTACTGAATGGGGGGGGGTGAGGTCAGACCTACCTTTTAGAAAAATCACTTTGGCAGCTAAGTAGAGGACTATTGGAGTAGGAAGAGACTTGAGGCAGTGAGACCAATTAGAATGACATTGCAATAGTCCAAATGAGAGGTGATGAGAACCTGGACTAAAGCAAAGGCTGTGTGAAGAGAACATATGTAAGAGATTTGGGGAAGATAGGAATGACAAGATTTAGCAGCCAATTAGATATATGAGTGACTGAGAATAAGGAGTTAAGGTGATACTGAGACTGTGGTCTAGGTAACTCATAATATGGTGGTAATCTCAAGAGTAGTAGGGAAGTTCACAAGTGGAGAAGAAAGATCAATGAGTTCCATTTTGGACAAGTTGAGTTTGAAATGTCTATAGGGCATCCATTTTGAGATGTCCAAAAAGGCTAACAAAGTAACTTGGGACTAACAGGAAAGAAGTTAGGGCTGGATATATAGAGGTGATCACTGACCCCGTGGTTGAGATTAGACCAGTAAGTAGGATAGTATAGAATGAAAGGATAATATTTTAAAATTTTTTATTTCTTCAATTAACAAGCATTTAGTGTCTCTTCCTGTCCCCATTGGGGAAGGGCAATAAAACCCTTGTAACAAGCATACATAGTTTAAAAAAATCCCACATTGGCTGTGTCTACCAATGCATGTCTTATTCTGTATATTTAGTGCATTCCCTCTCAGAAGATGGGTAATATTCTTCATCATCTATGAATATTAAGGGTACAACAGAATGTTATTGCACCATAGGAGACAAGTATTAGGAATTCAGAGAAACCTGATAAGACTTTATGAAATAATGCAGAGCAAAGTAAGCAGGTCTAGGAGAACAATATGCACAATGACTATAATAGAGTGAATGAAACCATCATTTAAAAGCAGCCTAACTTGGTCTAATGTTGGTCCTAAGAGCTGTTTATGAAACACATTTACTCCTCCCAGGAGGGAGGTGAAGGACCGTAGCTAGAGAATGTTACGCGAACATGTCCGAAGTGATTGCTTGGTTGATACATTTTCTTTAACTGCTCTTCTTTGTCAGAAAGAAGTATTCAATATGGGGAAGGGAGTGATCAAGACATACCAAACTATTAAAAACAGTCATTGATAGCACTTTAAAAATAGAGGAAAGCGATCAGAAAATGATGGGTTTAGAACTAGAAGGCACTTCAAAGATCATCTAAATTCCCTTGTTTTATAAATGAGGAAATTGAAGCCTGGGGGATTGAAATGATTTATTCAGAGTTACAAGATCTGAGTCTTTTCTTTGTTTTGTGTCCTCTTCACTACACAATGCTCCCTCCTATCCACTTTAGACTTCAGCTCTTCATCATCATCATCATGCCGGACTCAGCTGGAAAAGCCAAATGGAAGACGAGCAGGGGAGGCATGTAAATAGTGCCCTTAAAAAGCATCAGCTCCTCCCTCTGTCCCCTTCCACCCTTTATTTTTTGCTTGCCTAACAAAAGATGAAGGAGAATGCATTAAGGATGAATGGCAGTAATGTACTGATGGGACTCTTTCCACTGAAGTTGAACATAATCAGGATGGAGCCCTGAGGCCCTGGACCTAAAGGCCCCAGGATGAACCCTCTCGCTCTCTCAGCCAATAACTCCACACTTGAAGGCCCTAAGTGATCGTCTGAAGGAGGGGGACTGGAAGAGTTAAATGCAATGAAAGCACAAGAGTGTGCTAAGGCTCACTGGACAATGACAATAATACAAACAGCACAAGAATACGAAAATAATGAGGCTCTGGAGAAGGATGACGGAAAAGACAAAGAACTGGATCCATTTGGAAATTCAGTGACAGCCCAGCTTGATTTCAGATTTGTACTTTTTTTCCATTTGAGCACTTTCTTTCATTGGAGACGCAGAATGAAAAAAAGAACTGAATGTGAAGTCAGGAGACTAGCTTTAATGCCCAGGCATGACAAGTACTAACTGGGTGACCTTGGAAAAGTCACTTAAAAACTCTATGCCTCAGTTTCCTCATTTGTAAAATGGGCATATTAATGCCTACCTCATAAGGAACTTGCTTTGTGAACCTTAAATATCAATTCACATGTGATCTCCAGACATTGTTTAACTCTCAACAGCTTCCTCTCTCAGGTCTTAGATCAGACAAAGAAGGCTTGGGACTTTTCTGCCTCACTTACCGTAGTTAGTTATAGCACAGTGTTGACTTGTATTCATTTTTCATTCAACAAACATGTATAAATGCTTGCCAGCTGCAAAGTAAGGGGAAATTCCGAGATGAATAGAACCAGTCCTCTGTAGTCAAGGATCATACAGCCTAGTAGGAGGATGAGACGAATACACAAATAACTGTGATCCAAGGCAGAATATGTGTTGTAAAGGTGTTAGAGAAGACATTGACCACTTCCAGCTTGGCAGACAGGGTGGGATCAAGCAAGGCTTCATAGAGCTGGTGGCATCTGAGATGGGCCTGGATGGGAAGGATTTTAACAACTGCTAGGGACAGTTTAAGGAATCTGGAATCAAGCCTGTAACAAGCTAGCACATTCTACTAAGTGCCTGCATGTAGAAACAGGAAACATCTGAGTTCCAATTGTACTGCCCACACTGAATTAGCTGTGTGACTCTGGCTAAAATCACTTAACCTCTCTGTGTTGTCAGCTTTCTTAAATGTAAAATGTAGATAACACTAACCAAGAGAATGAAAATTTCTGGTGACCTAAAGGACAATGAAGTGAAGCTTGTCAAGCATAGCGTTTGTAATTGTAATCTGGGCACCCACTTCTCCATAGGCTGTCATATTTCATATCTCATTGTCATAGAACACCATCAGGAAAATGTTGGTATTTAAAAAAATGAGCCTTTGCTTTCAGCTGGAATCACGAAAGGAACTTTGCTCTTTTACAAAAGTAATCAGCCTATCTATTCCTCGTGTCAAACTTGTTGTCTGTCCCCAAGAGGTTATCCATCCAAAAATGTGTTGTAATCTGGGCAAGAAACATTCTTGATCCATTTGGTCTTTCCTCTGTGGATAGTCAGGCCAATCTATTTTGAATGATTACAGATCTTTTCTAGGAAACTCTGCAGTGTTACAAGGCTTGATGTAATCAACACAATATCACCTGCCAATGAGAGCTTTTGGAGGACCTTATCATCCCCAGGGAGTCCTGTTTCCTAGATGTCATCCAGGAAATGTATGATCAGAAAAAAGAGTGGAACCTTTTGTTGCTGGATAATAGATAAGACAGTCCTACCACTGGTATCCTTGGAATGTTAGAAGGCCTAGATGGGGCCTCCGCCTTGTTGGGATTATCCTCTCTGAAGGATAATTACAAATCACGAAAGTCCATAGTCTTTAAAAAATTAAAACTGTAAGTTACCCAGACGACAATGGAGAGGTGCATGGCATGCATGAGCAGACCAATGTAGTATTAGCAAAGAGTTACATGGGAGAAGTAGCATAGAAGATGTCGTCAGAGAGAAGTAAAAAAGAAAAGAAGGTGGGCTAGCTATGCAATTGTATGGAACAAAATTAAGGCATAACCAATGTACAGCCTACATCCTTTATGAATACCCAGGCAACATCAAGAGATCTGGAAGGAGGTTCACAAGAAGATGAGTGCACCTCTGTGGAGGATTTACAGAAAGAAACAGACAAGAGTCACATTGGCTCAGAAGGCATGGACAAAGTACAGTCTGAACCTCTGGAGGGACTGTCCACAGCCCTTGAGGCCACGTGTGGCCCTCTAGGTCCTCAAGTACAGCCCTTCACATGTGATGTTTGGATTCAGTCAAAGGGCCACACTTGAGGAGCTAGAGGGCCGCATATGGCCTTGAGGCCACAGGTTCCCCACCCCAGTTCCACACCAAAGAGATCATGAACTATTAGAGAATTAAGAAGAGCTGCGCAAGATGAGAAGGTGTAGATGAGTCATGAACTGCCCTATTGGAGTGAGGACCCACACTGATAAGACAGAAGATCCACTGATGAATTGAAATGGTCTGAGACATAGTTCTAACTGATAAGATGTAACGTGGATAGAATTGTGAGAACCAAATGAGTTAATGCCCATAATGCTCTAACACTTTACAGTTAGCCTTCTTTCCTACCTACTTTCTTACTTTCATTCCTCTCCAGCTTCTTCTCCTGACTCTCCACACTTGTCTGTCTTCTCACCCTGGAAGATCACTCCAGCCCTGCAGCCCCTTCCTCTGATTGGTTGGTTCCTTTTGGAATGTCCATTTTAAAGAAAATGCCCAGACCGGTCAGGTTCGCTCTCTCATTCTTTCCCAGGATCCATGTTTTATTCCTCAGACTTCTTTCTCCACCATGCCTTCTCTTCCCTTCCGCAGCTCCCAACCCTCTCAGTTTTATTTCACGTGTTATTCCCTACACCCCTCCAATATAAATTCCTTTAAGACAGGGACTGTTTTTCTTTTTGCTTGTAATTGTATTCTCAGTGCCTTAGCACGTGGTAAGTACTTCATAAATTTTTGTTAACTGACTGAATGACTTGCCTTTCCATTGCAGTGATTTTTTTCATTTCTGAGGGCTTAAACTCTACTTTCTGTGTGGTGGGGATCCCCATATCTAAATACAGTCATCAGATATACCTGTAGCTCTCAGCGTCCACCTTTCCCTTACTACATGCAAGTGATTGGAAGTTTAAACAGTTATATATTGTACAAGGAGTAAAGTGCTGTAATTTTTTCAAAAAATACACAAAGGTAAAACAATCAGAAATGTACATAAAAGAAAACTACCCAAAGCAGACTGGGTGGTGCCCCAATTTATAAAGCCATCCTAATCTAAAATTCCCATGTTAAATCTTCAGTCCACACCCTACAAATGGGCCCCGTAGCTAAAACTAGCAAGCAGCCTAGCCTCATTCTGTTCAAAACCAAGACTGCCAGCTCTCACGTCGGAATCTTTCCATTCTTCTTCACTCTACTAACTCTAATTTCAATGAGGATTTGCCCTGGATATTCTGTACCCAATTCATTAATATACTCTAGAATCTCAGGATCATCCTCAGCCAATCAGGAACACTTCTGATCACTCACGAGTTACTCTTGCTTGCAACTACATACTTCTATTTAATCATTTAGAAACCACTTCTTTCTCCTCCCTAAGACGGAGGTAAAAAAATAGCCTCACAAAACGTAGTTTGGTACAGTGGAAAGAGTTTTGGATTTGGAGCCAGAGGATGTGGGTTTGAATCCTGAATCTGTTCTTATTGGTTGTGTGACCTTGGGCAAGTGGAAAGTTGTATAGACTCTCTGGGCCTCATTTGCTCTTCTGCAGAATGAGGAGGCGGGATTAGATGATATTTAAGGTCTATTCCACCTCTAAATCCTGGAAGACACCATTACATTTACCAACACCCAGAAACAAAATAACATAATACATAACATCTAGTGTATCTTGTAGGTTTCACAAATGATACATTTTTTTTGGTCACAAAGGGCATTCCAGTGAGAAGGAAAGAGGTGAGCAAAGGTCCAGAGATAGGAAGGTACAAGACAGTTTTGAAGGCTGTTGAGTGTGGAAGTTTCAGTTCTTAGTTCAGCAGGTTAAGGTCACGTAAAAAAAAATACTTTGCTCCATAGCCCAGTCCAATCAAAAACACATGACTTTGGTCCTGAGGAAGAGAGGGGAAGAAAGTGTGGCTGTCTTCGCCTTCCCCGTCCCCACTACTATAGACACACTCCGAGTGTGTGCATCCTTTCTGAGGTCAAGAGCGTCAACTTTGCAATATGATCTGACTGGTAGCATGTAAGTAAATAGCCGAGCTGTGATAGAATTGACTCCTGTCCACTCCTCTATTCTCCAGGGTCCTGGAGCGGGGCAAGGCTCCCAGGAGTCCTTCAGAGGCTTGGCTTCACCTATTTTACTGTGGCCCTGATGCAGGTTGCCTTTGGGGTGACAGATATCCAGAAGTACTAGGTGAGTAGAGTAGCTGTTCCTGTCTGCAATCGTGGTGGCTAAATGTGCCTGGTGGCCCAGGTATCTTTACTTGGATTGTTAGATCAACCAATCAATCAGTAAGTATTCATTAATCACCTCCCATGTGCCAGGCATTGTGCTGGGCTGTGGAGATACAAAACCAATAAGGAAATAGTCCCTGAACTCAAACAGTTTAAATTCTGATGGGAAAGATGACATACACACACACACATACATACACACATACACAATACACAAATACACATACATACACATGCATGCATACACATATGTACACACACAATGTATACACACATATATACACACAGGCATATATATACACCAATTAGTAGTGGGTCAGGCTTGTGAGCAGCTCCTGTTCTTCAGTCTGGGCTATAGGAAGAGCCCCAGTCTTTTTTTAAAAAAATGCTATAAAAGTCTTCCATGCCCTTTGATGTTTCATTTTGTGGAAGAAAAAGGGGTATTCTAGTCCAATTATAGGTTTCCATATCAGCAGTGCTGGATTTTTCCTTGGACTTCTTTTTTCCAGTTAGAAGATTTCTCTATACCTCAGTTATTTCCCATTCTTTCTTTCCCTTCCCTCCCATTTCCTCCCTTCCCTTTTCTTCCCCTAACCTTTCCTTTCCTTTCTGGGCAATAGCTGTTTCTAATCAGTAATTTATCGGGGTCTTGACAAACTGACATTTGCATCCAACAGTTCTCACAAAATGTATCTGATACATATATTTCCTGAAATAGAATTTGGACTTAAAAAAATCTCAACTTCTATCTGGAATTTTTTTTTCAAGGACTGATACATTTTTTTCAGAACAAACCTTTATGAAAACAATTGCAAGTCTTCAATTGCAAGAATTTCAGAGCTAGATGGGAAGTCAGTGGCCCTATCATCCAACTCAAACCCCAACATGAATCCCCACTGCAATGTGCCAAATGACAATCTAACTTCTGCACTAAGACCACCAATAACGGAGAACTCACTAACTAAGGAAATATATCTTATTCATTTGACGAGTATCTTTTAAGGGGCTCCTTTTCCTCCTGCTCTTCCTCCTCCTCCTCCTTCTCCTTCTCCTCCTTCTTGTTCTACTACTACTACTACTACTACTACTATTACCACTAAGAACTTTACAGTTATTACCTTCTTTGACTTTTTACAACAACTCTGGGAGGTAAATGCTATTATGACCCCCATTTTAGAAGTAAGAAAACTGAGATTAAGTGATATACTTACCCAAGGTCACACAATACTAAGTATCTGTGGTAGAATTTGAATTCAGATCTTTATGACTCTGGGTCTGACTCTCTGTCCACTGCTCCATGTAGCTGCCCAAGGTGCTTTATTAGACCTGAGGATCTGAAGTCAAGCTTGAAGTAGTCTGTGCTCTTAAGAAGTTTATGTTCTCATTTCACTTTTCATTTCAGGTGGTTACGGATGATTTCACTGTAGTTCGATAAGAAACAGAAAGCATTTCTAATGATTTTTGTATCCCCAGCCTTTAGTACGGAAGTAAGCACCTCCTAAATGCTGACTGATTGATTGATTAATTGATTGATTGATTGATTATGGTAGAAAATGTGCTGGATTTGGAGTCCAAAGATGTGGGTATAAATTACAGGCCAATAATAAACTCTGACAAGTTGGGCCATTTCTCAGCTCCTTAATTTCCTCATCTATAAAACAAGGTGGTTGTATTAGTCGGCCTTTAAGGTCCCTTCCAAATTTAAATCTACTTTCCTACTGAAAGATCCAGACCTTCATTGATTGGACAACAGTAGGTCCCTGCCCAAGGGCCACTTAATACTTATTTTTCAGGCCCTCCAGGCTCCAAGTGAATGTAAATAGTAACTGTTTCTCTTTTGCCCAGCAACCCTAAGGGTCTTCTCCTCCCAGTTTGATTTTTTTTTATCGTTATTAAAGGGGCCATCTCTTGACTCGCTTAAAGAGGCCTATTCACTGAATGGGTGTTTTACCTCACTCAAAGTGAGAACCTGAAAAGATCTTAGCTTAAAAAGGTCGCTGCATCCTGGGCCATCCTCAGTCACCCTGATCGATATTTGGCCACTGGACCCAGATGGCTCTGGAGGACAAAGTGAGGCTGGTGACTTTGCACAGCCCTCCCTCACTTAAATCCAATTCAACTGCAAGTCATATCATCATCTCCCTGATGTCCTGGTCTTCTTTGAGAATGAAGAACAAACCACAACTTTCCTGTTATTCCCCTGGTGCAATCACTCTGTGGCCCAAAGATTGTCCCTCTCATCTCTTTGACTATTTGTTTCCATTTGTTTAGGTTGGCATGTGGTAGGCTCCCCTCAGAGATGTTGTCCTTTACTGGCAGGAGTGGCTCATTCTCGTCGGACTGGAGATCCTCTGGTTGTGTCTGACCTTCCTGCTGCCTGTTCCTGGCTGTCCCAGGTAAGCTCCAGCCTGGCCAGAGCTCACCCACTAGCCAGAATGGAGCCACATAGACCTAGTGAACATCAAATTAACAGGAACTAAAAAAAAAGGCAGCATTTCTGGATAGTCCAACTTCCCAACAAAAAGTCAGGTCTCTACAGGTCCAGGTGCAGAAGAAGTGGTACCTTCCCCAGCCCCCTCCCCAAAATGCTTCCAAAGCACAAGGTATCCCATTTGCCAAGAGAGCTCCAACGTGGATGTGATACCCCTCCCCCACCATGGGTGATTATCAAGCAGAGTGGTTTTAGTTAAGGATTTTTAATTCCTGTCTCCACCTGGCTTTACCTGCATTTGTGCTTCGATTGTACAAATATCTTTATAACCACACTGGAATGTTCAAATTCTTCCTAATAAGAGCAATAATCCTATCATTTCTTAAGGACCTTTCAGTCAATAATATTCCTAAGCTTGTTAACTAAACTTGGAGAATCAAAAAGCACTGGAGCCAGAAGGGTCCTTAGATATGAAGTTTCGCAGATGAGGAAACTGAGACTTGAGAGGCAGAGTGACTTACTCAAAAAGGAATGTGGGTTCCTGTTGTTGTCCAGTTTAGGTAAATTAAAAGACCTGAACCCTGTAGATGAAGACTTGCCCTCTAGTGCAGTGAGCCAGGGATCATTGTTGGGCCCTGAGCTATACAACCGCTTTGGCAATGGCCTGGATAAAGGCACAGATGGCTTACTTATTGGATTTGCAGATTACAGAAAGCCAGGAAATATAGTTAATTATAGAACTAGGACTAAAAAAGATCTCAACTGGTAGAATGTAGGGCTGGAGCTAAGAAGATGAAATTTGATTCAGACAAATGCGAAGTCTTATGCTTGGGTTCAAAAAATAAATGTCAAAAGCAGAAGATAATAGATAAATAGCTAGATGGCAGTTTGTCTGGAGAATATCAATATGGGAACAAGGTTTAGTGGACTACAAGATAAATGAGCCAACAATATTATTTGTCAGCAAAAAAAAAAGCAAATCCAATCTTAAGCTGACTTAAGAGAAGCACAGTATAGTGTTCAGGACCAGGGAAATACTAATACTTCTATATTCTGCTCTCTCCAAAGGAATTAATATAATCTCTTAGTTGCCAAATCCAATGGCCTTTTCCCAATCCTCATTCTACTTAACCTCTCTGCAGCCTTTAACACTGCTGATCCCTCTTTCTTCCTTTCTACTCTCCTCTCTTTAGGTTTTTAGGACACCACTCTGTCCTGGTTTTCTTACCTAACTGACCACTCCTGTGTCTCATTTTCTGGAACTTCTTTCAGATCATATACTCTAACCACAAGTGACCCTCAGGGTTGTGTCCTGGGCCCCTTTCTCTTCTCCCTCTGAACTACTTTCACTTGGTGATCTCATCAACTCCCGTGGATTTAATTACCATTTCTATGCTGATGAGTCTTAAAGCTATCTATCCTTCCCCAAACTTTCGCTGACCTCCAATCTCCCATCTCCAACTACTTTCAGACATCTCAAAATGGATAATCTACTAGACATCTTAAACCCAATATGTCCAAAACGGAACTCATTATATTTCTCCCAAACCTTTTACTTCTCTACCTTCTCTTTTGCTGGAGAGGGCAACACCATCCTCTCAGTCTCTCAGGCTCACAACCTAGGAGTCATGCGAGACTTCTCACACTGTCTTACCTCTCCCCCCCCATATTCAATCTGTTACTAAGGCCTGTAGATTTTACCTTTGTAACATCTCTCAAATACTGGTCCTTCTCTCTCTGAGATGGCCACCACCCTAATGCATGCCCTTATCACCTCACACTTAGATTATTGCAAAAGTGTGCTGGGAGCCTCAAGTCACTCCCCACTCCAATTTATCCCCCACTCAGCCATTATAATGATTTTCCTAAGGCACAGGTCCAATTACATCTCCCCACCTGCTGAAGAAACTTTATTGGCTCCCTATTGCCTCCAGAATCAGACACAAAATACTTGGTTTGGCATTCAAGCTCTTCATAGCCCCCTCCCATCTTTCCAATCTTCTTACATGTTACCCCACCACCAAATATACCCTTTGATCCAGAGACACTGGCCTCTTGGCTATTCCACTAACAAGACACTCTATCTCTTCACTCTAGGCAATTTCTTTAGTTGTTTCCTAGGCCTGGAATTCTTTCCTCCTCTTCTCTAACTTTCTGGGATTCCTTTAAGTCCATATTAAAATCCCATCTTCAACAGGAAGCTTTTCCTAATTTATCTTAATTTCAGTGTCTTTCCTCTAAAAATTATTTTCTTTTTATCCTATCTATAGCTTGTTTTGTATGTATTTGTTGACAAACTGTTGTCTCCCTTAATAGATTGTAAGCTCTTCAAAGGCAAGGATTGACTTTTGCCTCTTTGTATCCCCAGCTTTTAGCACAGTACCTGGCACATAGTAGGTGCTTAATAAATGTTTATTGATTGATTAATTGATTAGCCAGATCAAATGTAGATTTATTATGTTTAGTTCTAGAGTACTCATAAACTGGAGAGTGTCCTGAGGAAGATGACCTAGATGGTGAAGGGCCTTAAGATCATACCAATATCAGGCTCAGATGAAGGAATTTGTGATTTTTTGCTCTGGAGAAGAGAAGACTTAGAGGGAATTATGAAACTCAAATTTCCAGTGGATTCATGATTTTACTCATATGAGCAATCTCTACAATACAAATTGCAATCTATCTATGACTTCTTATCTTGTGTGACTCTCATCCAAGTTCTTCCACAAATTAACTATGAGGATCCACTTGTTTCCTGGGGGTGGGGGTGGGGAGTGGTGTCTTTCTCAAGCTTGCACTCAAGTGCTGTATTGTAATTCTGTAGGAGGGATTCTTCCTTGAGATGACCACTGGTCTTCCTTTTTGGCCACACATTTCTTTGGTGGCATCCTTTATACCTTTTCTGCATAATTTTTTTATAATACATGGTAGTTAATTTACACTAAGCAAATACCTTCTAGGGTGTCTAGGTGGTACAGTGGATAGAGTTTCTGACCTGGAGTCAAGAAGACCTGAGTTCTAAATCTAGACTCAGACAGTTACTAGCTATGTAACTCTGGATAATCACAACATCTATCTGCCGCAGTTTTCTTATATGTAAGATGAGGATGATAATAGCATGTACTTCCCAGGATTATTAGGAAGATAAAATGAGATAATATTTCTAGAGTGTTTTGCAGACCTTAAAGCACTATATAAATGCTAGTTATCACCATCATCTTCTTCATTGTCATTATAGTTGTTACTGCTCTTTAGATAATCATAAGCATTAGTTCTTCAGAGAGGATAGTGTTCCATAACTTACAGCTGTAAGACATCATTGGAGGAGTGCTATTGTTAAAAATATGACCATTTGTTTCAGGATGAAGTTTGGAATCATTAAAGAATGTTAAAGGCTACAAAGAGAAAAGCCACTTACTCTGCTTGGACCCAGACAACAAAATTAGAAGTAACTCAGAAAGTTGCACAGGGCAGATTTTGGCTCTAGTACAAGGAAGCACCTCTTGATCTTAGAGCTATCCCAAAGTGGACATCTGGGTGGCTCAGTAGATAGAGCACCAGACCTAGAGTCAGGAAGACCTGAGTTTAAATTTGTCTTCAGTCACTTACTAACTGTGTAATTCTGGGCAAGTCATTTAACCCTGTTTGCTTCAGTTTCCTCATCTGTAAAATGAGCTGGAGAAGGAAATGGCAAACCACTCCAGTATCTTTGCCAAGAAAACCCCAAATGAGGTCACAAAGAGTTGGATACAACTGAAAATGACTGAATAACAACAAAAAAAAAACCTTAGTAAATGTTTGTGGAAGTAAATTGAATTGACTTGTATTGGATATATCCTTTCTATTCCCATTGCTACCACCATAGTTATCACCAGTCTAGACTATTAGAACTGCTTCCTAATGGGTCTTCCCAACTCTAGTCTTTCACAACCAAAACTACTGAACAACAAGAACAAAGTGGAATGAGTTGGCCCAAAAGATATTAGGTTCCCCTCATTTGAGGTCTTCAATAAAAACTAGATAGCCATTTGTTAGAGATTGAGGACTATAGCTCTAGAGCTGGATGGAACCTCAGAGGACTTCTAGTCATACCTCTTTTTTTTTTAAACAAATGAGGAAACTGAGGCCCAGGGAGGTTTAAGTGACTTGCTATAGTCATATGAGTACTACATGGCAAAAGTAAGATTTGAACTCAGAATGTTGTAGGAAGGCTTCTTCCTTGAGTACAAGTCGGACTAGATCACCTCTGAGGTCCATTCTGGGAGAAAAGTGGAAGAGTCCACTGACTCAGAAGTGCTGTGGCAATGGTCCTCTTGGACCTGGGCAATGAAAAGAGGAGGCTATAGCAATTATGAGGAGAATGCAATTTACTAATTCGTAAATCAGTTTATCTCAAGTGACTATTTTGTGCTAAAACTGAGTACGAACAGAGATTGGCAAGAAAAGCTCAGGACACAAAAAAGATTCCTTAAGATATGTTGGGGAAAATGTGAGGATGGCACTCCACAGCTCAAGACTCCTTAGTGGCTTTTCATTGTCCCTAGGATAGTTACTAAACAATCTCCTGGTGTTGCTAATTTAAGTCCTTCAAAGTCTGACTCTAACCTTCATCTCCAGGCATTTCATATTACTCCTTCAAACACATGTTTAAGTTCTAACGACACTGTTTTACTGGCTGTTCCCTTTATTTGGCATTCAGTTTCCCATGCCTTTTCACAGTCTGTCTTATGACTAAAATATACTCTTTGTTCATTCCTGTCTCTTAGCATCTTTGGTTTCATTCATGGCTCAACTAAGGTGCCATCTCCTACTGGAAGCCTTCTTGGTCTCTAATTTTAGCCATTTGTCCCTTTCTTAAATTTCTTTGTACATTACCTTGCACTGTGTAAATATTTCATCCTTCAGTAGAAAGTTGGCTTCTTAATGTCAGTGACTAGTTTTTTCCAATTATTTTATTGCAGCCCCAGCACCTAGCGTAGTGGCTTGTGCACATTAGACAATATGTGCTTTGGGGGAAAATGATTGAGTGAATGAATCAAAGAAGTATAGGAACACTGCTTATGGTAGATGGGATGACGATGATAAAAGATGACAGAGAAGGCAAATATGATAAATTGTTATTTTGCTTCTGTTTTCTTTGCCAAGGAAGATTATGTTCACATTGGAAAGGCAAGGCTGCAACTGAAATGGCTAATGGGGAGATAATACCAAAGATAAAGCTTGAAATAGCATGAAAGCATTCAGCTGCCCTAAATGAGTACAAGTCACTAAGGCCAGATGAACCATATCCTCATGTATTAAAAGGACAGGCAGATGTGATTGCTGAAACCACTATCAATATCTTTGAAAGACTGAAGAACAGGGAAGGGACTACAAGAGTGGAGAAGGGCAAGTGTTGTCCTCTCATCTTTTAGAGGAAGAGAACAGTTACTAACAACTAACTACAGACCAGTGGCTTCTTCTGAACTCCTTGCAAAATTCTACTACACACACACACACACACACACACACATATACTACTATATATATATATATACATATATACATATATATATGTATATGTATATGTATATTAAGGGATGGTTAGTGGACACTTGAAAAAGAAATTGTTTGTCAGAAAGAGTCAGGCTGTCTCCATCAAAACCCCGTCCTGCCATACTAACCTCATCCTTGTTTTTGACAGGGTCTCTTAGCTGATCGATCAGAGGAATATTCTATATATGTTCATCCAGATGTTAGTAAAACATTTAACAAAGTACTATTAGATAGATTTGGAACAGGTTGATTGACTGGACTTGAAGAGTAGTCATTAATGAATCAAAGCCAACTTGGGAGGAGGAGGAAGTCTTTATTGGAGTGGCTGAGGGGATCTGTCCTTGGTGCTACTCGATGGTTATTTTAATTTTAAATACATGAGTTGGGTGAAGAAATAGATGGCAAGTTTATCTAATTTTACATGATAAAGCTGGGAGGAAGAGTTACTATATTGATGACAGAATCAGGAGCCCAAAAGATCAAGAGAGACTCAAACATTCCGCTGAATCTAATAAGACGAAATATAATGGGGATAAATGTAAATCCTTATATTGGGTTCAAAAATCTATCACACAAGTAAAATATGGTGTAGGAAGGAGACATGGTTATACAGCAGTTCATCTGAAAATGAACTAGTGGTTTAATGGACTTCAACTTTAATTTGAGGCAAAGGTATGATATGGCAGCTAAAAATGCCTTATGTGATATGGGATTATACTATTGATAATAGTAGCTAACATTTTGTTGCTGTTGAGTCATTTCAGTTGTGTCTGACTCTCTCTGACCCCATTTGGGGTTTTCTTGGCGAAAATGCTGGAGTGGTTTTCCATTTCCTTCTTCAGCTCATTTTACAGGTGAGGAAACTGAGACAAACAGGGTGATGATCTGGCAAGGCCGCATTTTGTGAGGGACTCTGTCAAGCTGGAGCTTGTCTAGTCAAAGACAACAAGCATCTTGAAGTGACTCAGCCATGTCACACAAGCAATGGTTGAGGATTCATGTAGCATTTATTATAAGACACAGTAGTGCAGCATGAAAGGCAGCATGGAGTGGTGGATAGAGATCTGGCCCTGGAGATCTGGATTCAAATCCTACCTCTTACATTCTGACTGTGTGACTCTGGACAACTCACTCAATCTCTCAGGTTACAAAACAACTCACTACGATGGGGATTCTCAACCTGGGGTCAGGGCAGGGCAGAGGAAGAGGGGAAGATGTGGGTCAGTGAATATAGATAAGGAGAAAAAGGCAGCTTTATTTTCACCAACTTCTAACTGAATTTTTGTAGTTCTTTCATTTACGAACAAAGGCAACAAAATATTCTGAGAAAGGTCAACAGGCTTCATTAGACTACCAAAATTATCGATGCCACAGAAAAAGGTTAAGAACCTCTTCTCTAAGACTAAAAATTGCAAAGAAGGTGCCTACCTGCAATCATAGAAAGTATTTCTTCACCTGGAAGTTCCTTCTACCAAGGAAATAACAGGTTCAGGACCTAACCCTAACCCTATCCCTATCATGGTATCAGGCATATGCTTTCACAGTAGCTATATCCAAATGACATATTAATATGCCATGTTATGATGGGGTTTCATTCTACTGTCAATGAAGAAATGACTTTAGAAACCCACATGTCTGCTGTTTCCTATTTATCCTATACGTAGCTTATTTGTATATATTTGCCTGACTGTTGTTTCTTCCATTAGATTGTGAGCTCCTCAAAGGCAGGGACTATTTTTTGCCTCTCTTTCTATCCCCACCACTTAGGACAGTGCCTGACACATATTAGGTGCTTAAGAATGCCGATTGACTCACTGACCAATGCCTGCTTACATATTCTAAAGGTGCTCCAGTTCACAGTCAGGTAGCAAAAAGAGAGGTGAGGCTCTTCCCTTGCTTCTCAGGTAATTGCTTTGCCAGCACACAGGGTAGATGAGAGTCATAAGCATTTCCAGGACTATCTGAGCATTGCTGTCTATAGTCCACTATAGTGGAAACGTGGGTGACTGGTAGCTGTAGAGAGCATGGCTGGGGTATATCAACTACAACTTTTAGAGTCACAACCAAAGCATGGCCTGCTCTGATCAGCTCATAAGATGCCAATGTTGTCTCATTTGTTTATGTGAAGAAGAGATGGCTATCCCTCTATGAATACTATTCTGTTTCCATCCCAACCCCCTCTCAAATCCACTTATGTTGTTTGCCTGCTTCCATAGGGGTGGGTAGAGGAGAGGGAGTGAGAGATCCCAGCAAAGTGGGCTGCTCATTCTGAGGCCCATATATCTTTTTATTTCCCCAAGGGCAGCTGCCCAGACATGAATGCCATTAATTCCTTTTAGAGGCAGCTCTTTGAAGAGTGAGGACTTTGAAATGGGTGAGTTTTCCAACAGAGATTTCAAATCATCCTGTTTTCAAATTTGTTTTCATTGATTTTATTGATAAAAGAGCAGAGCTTATGAAAATGATGGGGTGACTTCATAAATCACTGTAGATTGAAGACGATAACCCATTTTCTCTAGCAGACCCAATTTCCCCAACCTGCTTAAGAAAGAAATCCTCATTTTGCTCTCTCCCAGATACTGGCCTATTTTCATGGAGGGCATCTTTCCATGGCTAGCTAGATGGTAGCTTTTGCAGGAGAAAAAAAAAGCCCTCTCTTGCTTTCAGAAAAGGAGAATAATGGTAATTTGCCTCTTTGTGAGAGAGTTTTATAATCGCATCCCACCTGTTGTGCCATAGGCTTCAAGGTACTCAACAGAAAAACAGCCTAGATGAGAAACCTCTTCAAGGTGTACCAGGTCTTTGTAGGCTACAGAAGGATAATCCTTCAAATCTGTTAATTGGGGGAAAGCAAAGGCAAAAAAGAGAGAAAGATACAGCAAAAGAAATTGACATTAGCAGATGTTTCTCAGAATCAAGAGCTAATTGGATGGATTTAAAGCAAAAAAACCAAAAAGTTCACAAGAGGAAGCTGGAGAAGCAAGTTGTGCCCATCTGCTTATTCTCTCAGGACTTTGGGAAATGGTCCTTTCTCCCTCTCTCATTTAGGTCACCTTCAGTTGCTAGCAGAGGAAGAAGTTTTGGTAACAAGGAAGTAGAGGATAGGAATGACATTTAGATTTAGAGATGCCATGAGGGTCTTAAAGGTTTTGGAAGGTGCTCAGGGCTGGGAGAGGGGCTTCCTCTGGGATAGGGCCAATAGAATCACACTCAAAAACTAAAACATGGCCTCCAAGTTTGTGATAGGGCACATACCAACTCCCCAGTGCCCATCCCCTTCCTCCCTAATAGCTACCTAACCCAACTACCAAATCTTTGAGGACTGGATCTATACTTTACTCATCTTTGCATCTCTCACAGTGCCTAGCACAGTACATATAGCTGGCCCTCACATGACACTTGCTAGGTTCTATTGAATTAGCTATTCCCTTATGTGCTTCTGTCTGTGTGTGTCCATATACAGAACTGAAGAATATGGAGAGGAGGAAGAGTGAGGCTGAAGTTCATAAATAACAGCAACAATGAGTTGGACAGGTTAAAGTGAACTTTAAGGGAAGGGATGTGGTTGGTAAGTGATGGGGGCAGGGAGAGGATATGAAAGGGGGTGAGGAATATGCCAACTCTCCCTGTTGACCTTGTGTGTCCTAGGGAGAGGGAAGTGAGGAGAGCAGTACAGGCTGGCAGAGGGTGCCAAGAGATGAGATATTTTCAGAGGAAAGCTCAGTTTCAGTGAATACCAGGCTGGGGAAAAGTGGAAAGTGTAATGATTCAGGAATTAGGGGATTTGAGTTCAAATCTCACTTCTGATCTAAATGACCTTGTATAAATCACTTAGCCTCTCTGAACCTTGACACCCTCATGTATAGAATGAGGCAGCTGGATGAGATGGCCTCAGAGGTTCTTTCCAGCTGTAGAGCAGTGATCCTTTATAAATGTTAACATGAAGGTGAGTTTGGCAATGGGGAAGAGTCTCAAAGTACACAATAAAAAGGGTGAACAAGATAGGAATGGATATGGTTTGGGCTCAGTTTCCCAATGGGGAAAGCAGTCCCCATGGTAGCCAGGGCCACTGGTAATATTTTCTTTCCTCTGTTCCTTACCGACGCTGTGTAACTCTCCAGGCCTGGTGGCAATTTGTATAAGTGGGACTGAGGAAAGGAAGGTGCCTGTGGCAGATCTCAGAAAGTATGATTCCAGGGACAGGATTGGAGGTAGCATGCTTCCCCAGGTGTCAGCCTCTGGGACAAAATCTGGATTTCCCCCATGCTAATCCTGTCCCTTGGGCTGGTCTGGTGAGGGTTTAGACCTTGGAAGAGCTAGGCAGGGTCCAGTATCAATGAGCTGGGGGTTCAGCTCTTTAGTGGGGTCAGAGTTTTGAAACAATCAGTGTCTAGAAGTCAGGGATTCTATAAGGTGGAAAGAAGGAAAACCATGCTGAAGGAATCAAGGCTAAAGGGTGTAGAAACTAGAAAATCTATGTAAATTAGTTATGAGCTGTCTTATAGTTTGAGTGAAGTTTGGGATTATAAAGTACAGTGCAAGAACAGGCAGGAATCTCCCTTATAAGCCATTTATATTGCCAGAAGAAAGTTTATGGAGTATGTGGTTTGAGGTGGACCCCTAGTCATAGCCCTAGTGTTGAGAAGAAGGGAGGCCCTACTATCAGGGCCCAAGATTTCCATTCTAACTCTTGCATTCCCTAAGATGTAGCTTGGGAGATAGGGGTGGCTGCCAAGATAGTGCCAGGTCAGTTGCTTATGAGAGCACTGGTATGGCTGGGAGGTGAAGCACCACAAAGATGAAACATAGCTCAAGAAAGGAGTGGGCAAAGAGAGAATGAAGCAAGCAAGCTTTATTGAGGAAGAATATTCACAATGTGAAGGGAGGTGGACATAGGAACGATACACGGGGATGCTGGGCAGAATTATCCCCCTGCCCCCTTAAAGCAAGGCAGATTTTATCAGGTTCTTATGGGGAGGGTGGAGGGAAGAGCTTGAATATGGTCAGGGCTCAAGAACTGGCTGTGATTCCTGCTGGAGGGAATGTCTAGGGAATGGGGGGCTGGTTGGGCATTCAAACTCCCCACCACTGGGAGAGGAGGTCATTATTGCAGGCTTGCCTTTGACAGGGTGGCTCAATGGACTGGAGCCTCTCTAGCATCTTCATCTGATCAGGGCAAGGAGACTGCTGAAGCTGCTCTACAGGCTGTGTACAATCCATAGATACTGCACGGTATTCACTGGCTTTGGTACCTTGTGGATAACAGTATCAGAAGATGTAATATGACAACAATGACTCACATTTATATTATACTTTAAGTATTACAAAACCTTTTTCTCATTAGTCCTGTGAGATAGAAAGTACAAGCATTGTTATCCTCATTTTATAGAAGAATAAACTAAGAATTGGAGGATTTAATTAACTTGCCCATAGTCACACAATAATGATAGATCTAGTATTTTTCTAGTTCTCTTGATTCAACTTGAATTCCATCTCTACTACACCATATTTGTCCTCATGTCTATTTTTTGCAGCCAGCACTCACATCTCTGGGACCTACTAAGGATAAAGATAAGTTGGTCTGGGATGGAAAGCTGACTTAACATTTCCAAAAAGGCACTGCCATTTTGAGTCCATCCTAGTGGTCTTCATTCTGTTTGTGCCTGCTGCTCTTTTTCAGTCAGAGCACACTTCAGTTTGGTCTCTCTTGAAAAAGTTGAAATGCAATGCTCCCTGACAACATGGAAGTAGGCAGGGAAAACTCCAAGTGCACCTAGTCCTAAGCCATTACAGCCTTCGAATCCAATTGATTGTGAGGAAATGATATGGCAACAAAAACCAATAGATGGAAAGAAGTGTCCTAGATAGAGAGGAAGATGAATGTGGTATGTTCCTCTGTCTCAGATTGTCCCTGACAGAGGGTGATAGTCTAATATCTCACTATGAGAAGGCTAATATGAGGCCATAAATCACAGACGGCACCTTTTCAAATAATGAAACAGTACATCTTTTGGATAATAGATACCAAGTTAGAACATTGTGCTACCGAAAGGAAGCCCCAATTCTTATCTCCAGGTTATTTGCGCAGAATTATGCCTCTTTGTATTTAATGATCCAAGGAAAGTGAAAGAGGGAGGAGGCTAACTAGGGACCCTTAATATAAATGTGCCTCATTTGTAACCTGGTGTTTAGTTACCCAAACACTCAGGTAAATCAAAGGAGAATGTGACTGCAAGTATCACTGGATAACATTTAAGCACTGTGGTGACATCATGGTTCCATCAGGTGCAAGGCGTAGGTAGTGGAGAAGGCCTTCTTTATTGCCAAAGGCTACTTATGATGGAAGGGGCTCCCATGGTAAAATTTTTGGGAGAGTTAAGTAATGGGAAATTGTATTCAATCTTAGTTTAGTGAGAGAAGGCAGTTTGGCTCACTGGATAGATAACTGGCCGTGGATTCAGGAGGCCCTGGGTTCAAGTACTACCTCTGATATGTACTGGCTCTGTGACTCTGGGAAAGTAATTTAACTGCTTAGTACCCACAGACATCTCTCTAAGACTATAAGTTGCAGAGAATGCACTGACCTACACTAGTAGAGAAAGTTCCTTGGTGGGAACTCCTTATTCCTCACAGGTACAGTTAAAAAACCCAACAAACCCCAAAACCACACAACAACAACAACAACAATAAAAACAAATACTGTTTAATCTCCCCATAATGTGTAGATATATAGATGTAGATGTAGATGTATATATAGATATATACACATACATTTACAAAACACTTTTAAGATTTATAAAATAATTCTATGAGGTAGGTCTGCTAAACACATATTCTATGTACACTTCCCTTGGGTGAGAGTTGGGAGGGGATGACACGGGAAAAGACTCAGTCAATGACTATCTAGAATAGGTACTTGTTGTCCTTCATACTCAAAGAAGACCAAAATGACATCACTATGTCAGGGTCAACGTACAGTGTTTCTGATTGTGTGTGATCAGACCAATATGAGCTCAGAAAGCTCTATCACAGGTCGGGCACAAATAGGTAGATGGAGTGCCAAGGCTCAACCAAGTAGAGGTAGCCATTGGAGCAGTATGTGGCATGAATTTTTAAACCTACCAATAGAATATATCCTGCAGGGGTGGGCGGTGGGGTAGAACTGGATGGAACCAAGCCAGCATGAAGGGTGGGAAGAGCCACCATTCTGATTGGGGAGGGACTGATTCCAACCAATCCAATCCAAGAAGCATTTATCAAGTGTTAACTATGTACAGAGCCCTATTCAAAGAAACAACAAAAACAGTTTTTGATTTCAAAGAATTTAAGTTACTGAGCATATTCAATATATAATCAGAGAAATAGGTAGCTAGGACCTGATTAGTGCAAACAATGGCGAAGGGGTCCCAGTCAAATCATACTATCTGAAGTTATAATGATACATGGTAAAATATGGTATTTCTACCCCAGTGGAAATATGCAGTGCTGGTCTGAATAATGGAACCACTTCTCTTGGGATTCATTATCTGAGGTAGGGACCTAGCAATAACAATGAAAAAGATTTGGGAAGGCTTTATTTGTGGAGATGAGCTGAGCCAAAAAAGGAAGCTGGGCTTCTCAGAGGTGAGCATGAAGAAGTATCTTCCAGATGTGGTGGATGACCTGTGCAAAGGTAGGGAGGCAAGAGATGGGCTAATGAGTTAGGGCAACAGTAAGTAGACCAGCTTGGCTCAAATTGGGTCAAATGGAAGGATTATTTGTGGGGTAGTTCAGAGTTCTTGATTCAAAGGTGGCTAATGGCCAGGAGTCGGAGGGGCCTGACCCAAGTGTCATCACAGTTTCAGGGGAATATTGAGCTTAAAGCTAGGTAGATTTACTAAGCTCAAGAGTGGCTCTGTAAGTGCACTGGGCAACTTAATTTATTTTATCACTCTGAATATGCTGGTCCTCTGTTATATATGTATTCTCCCCTTGTGCATAAATCGTTCTCCAGCTCGTAAGAATTCAAGCATGTGTAGGAAAGAGGAGCAGGCATTGGAGTCTGGCCATCCCTGGAAGCTTGGGGATAGAGTCGAGAGCAGACTTTCCAAGTTCTGACTGTCTACATTGGAGGTGATTGGGTTACTGAATTCTCGTTTTTCTGGCTGAGTGGGTCCACGTGATATCTGAGGCTCTTGAGTTGTCTAGGTTTGAAGCTGAGTCTCTTCCCCCCTGGAGAGGCAGATGCATTGTAAACCCTGGCCTTTCCTTCCCACTGTCTCAGTGCCTCAGAATTATACCCTAGTCCTTAAGTGGAGAAGGGTGGATTGGAAGAGGCCTGAAACTGGGAGTCCAAGGACCTTGGTTTGGTTCCTGGATCTCACAACTTCAGGCATAAAACTTCCATTTTATGGGACTCAGTCTCCATTTGTGAAGAAAGGCATTAGCCCAGAGCAAGATGACCTCTAAGGTTCCTTCCACTGCCACATCCTGTGCTCCTGACTTGGTGAGGTCTGGGGGGGGGGCATGGAGGGGGGAATGGAGAGGGAAGGTTGCACCACAGAATGGAAGATGAACTCATTCTTTGAAACAGTGGCTCCTTCCTGTCCTGGTGTGGCAAGAAGGGTTGTGGATTTAAACAGAGATGACTTACTAGGGAAATGGAAACCCCAGCGACATATAGGTGAATCCCAGAAACATTCCATAGATTCTGAGCAGTCGAACACTGCCTGTCAGGCAGCACTGAAAGAGCTTGGGCTAATGGTCCAGCTGGGCATTAGAAAGTCTATCCAATTTTTTGATGCTTTGGGAAAAGGAACACTTTACAAGGCAATGTATTGAACTCAGTGTTAAGGGAGTTCTGGGTTCAGATCTTCATCTAGCTACTCTTAATTATTGAGCTGTTGGCTATATTATATCCCCATTTGTTACATGGGAAAGGTAATTTCTATTAGTTATGTGACACAGTAGATAGTGCACAGGACTTAGAGTCAGGATAGATCTGAGTTTAAATCCTGCCTCAGATACTTACTAACCACATGACCCTGGGCAAGTCACTGAACCCTCTCTTTGCCTCAGATTCCTCATCTGTAGAATGGGGATAAGAATAAGATCTACCTCACAGGGTTGTTGTGAGGACCAAATGACATATGCTTTGTGAACCTCAAAGCATAATATACCAGTTGTTGTTATTTGCCTATAATAATCATAATTGTTTCCCAGGATAACGCTGTCTCCTGGACCTCCTTCTAACTACCTGCCTTGCCAAGGCTAATTTATTGGATCATCACTCTTCTTCCATCCCATAACTCAATGTCCCTAAGCCCTATATTGGGTCCTCTTTTCTTTCTACATCTTCTCTCCCTAGATGATTTCTTCATTTCCTATGGGTTCAACTGTCATCTCTATGAAGGTGATTCTCAAATTTGTGTGTCTAAGCCTGGATGAGATATCCTGCATCATCAGTTGCCTCCTTGATGTCTACTTGGTGCCTCAAACTCAACATTTCCAAAAGAAAATGAATTATCTTTGCTATGAACCTTCTTTCCTTCAAACTTCTATATTCTAATGAAGGCACCACCAACCTCCCACTAACTCAGGTTCATGACTTTGGACTCTTCCCACTTATCAATTCCATTCCCCCTCCTATAGCCAGTTGCCAAAGCTCTTCAATTCTATCTCCACAACACCTCTCACATCTGTTCCCTTTTCCTTTTACCCATAGCTCCAGCCTAGTTCAGGCCCTCATCACCTCTCATCTGGTCTATTTCTAATAGCCCTCTAATTGATCACTGTGATTCCAGTTTCCCTCTTCCTCTGAAACATCTCCCACATAGCTGCCAAAAAAAATCTTCCTAAGACACAGGTCTGACCATGTTATGCCCTTGTTGGAAAATCTCCAGTGATTCCTCATTGCTTCTAGCATAAAAAAACTAAAACCAAAACCAAAACAAAACAAAACAAAACGATCTAGCATTTAAGGCCCTCCACAACCTGTCTCCCAATCTCTTTCTAGGCTTATTTCATACTACTGCCTTTCATGAACTCTATGTTCCAGCCAAACTGGACTTTGTTCTTCCCCAACTATCTTCCTCCTCCAAGCATTTGCAAGAGCTCTTCCCTCGTGCATGGAAGACAGTCCCTTTTTGGCTTTTCTCTCTGAATCTTTGTTTGCCTTCCAGGGCTAGCATACATACCCCATGTTCTATGAAATGCTCCTTCTGTACATATTGCATGTACCACTCTTCTCACCCTACACCCAGTGGAAGAGAAGCTTCTTTAGAACAGGGATTGTTTGTGTCTTTTATCCCTGGAGCCTGGCACAGTGTTTTGCATATTGGAGATTCTTAATTAAGGTTTAGAGAATCAAATTGACTAAGTCACTTTTATATACCTTTTGGTTCAAAAGGGATTTTATATACATTAATTCACTTGAGCTTCATAACAATCTTGTTAGATAGGAGTAGCTGAATCAGCATCACCATTTTACAGATGGAAAAATAAAGATCAGATAAGTCTAGTGACTTGCCTATAGTCACACAGCCAGTAAGTGGCAGAAATAAGATTCCTATTTGGGTCTTTTAATTCCAAGTCCAGTATACCACACTCATTGTCACAGAGGGAAGTCATTACAGGTCAACATTTCTAGTGTTTTCCTAGTTAAAAGTGCTCCCCACTGCCATGTTGCTGGTCAGGGCCTATGTTTTTTTCCACCTTTTAGCATTTCTCCTGTCCCACCCCTTCCCTGGGGATCCAGGCTGCTGTAGTCCATGACTCTAATCTCATTTGCCATCCAGAAATAGCAGCTGTATTTGCTAGGACATGGGGCCCAATCACTGCTGCTGCTATTGCAAACTTTATAATGAAATGGGGGATGGGGATGGAATTTCATTTCTGCTCCACTGATTTACTTCTCCCTGATGCCTTCCCGATGGCAGCTTCCTGAAATACTCAAGAGCTTTGATGGATGGAGGGTGGAAAGAGGGGGGAAGGGTGGGTGTGCTGATTTAAATAGCTTGATTGGAGAAATTCAAAAAATCTTGGCATTGGGAGGACAGGTGGAGATCTCTGGGTAATCAGGTGGCAACGAGCGACCCTCTTCATTTTGTCTTTCTCTGTCTCAAATCCAAGATGATCATCTCTGTGCCTGACCTCTCTGTTAATATACTGGATTACTCAAAAGAGATTTTGAAGGAAAACAGGCCCAGACAATAGATTGGTGGGTACAGGCACCAAAGTTCAGCATATCTGAGCTAGAAAAGGCATGGGAAATTATTTCATCTAACCACCCCCACCTTCATTTTGCAGAGGAGGAAACTGAGAAACTACTTAATCAATGTCACATAGCTGGTTGGAAGAGTTGTGGCTACAATCCAGGCCTCTTGACTCTCAGTCCAGGCCTCCTAAACCCCACTGGGATAGGAGGATACAGCAGGAAGGGTTATGATAGCACTAAAAAAAATTGATAGAATGTAAGCTCCCAGAGGCCAAAGACCATTTCATTGTTTTTGTCTCTCTATTTCTGGTGCCTGGCATTTAATGTTTATTGACTGACTGAATGATGATAGTTCATCTCTGATAGCTTTTAATTCCTAAGCTAATGTGAACACAAAAGTGTTTTTTTTTTTAAATCACTTATCGTTGTACCTGCCTTATAGCAGGCAATCTTCTTACTTTCCCTTTCCTTGTCCCGTGTCTGGACTCAGTCTCTTCCACTTTCCACATTTAAATAGTTGTTATTTGCCAAATGTTTGTCTTTCTTTCATACATATATCCTAGGAGGGTAGACTGTATTATCGCCCTCATTTTACAGGTATGGAAACTGAGATGCTGACAAGTGTAGGTGCCTCTTTGGTTATATTTTTAATGGCATATGTTAATTATGTCAGTGTTCATGGAGGCAGGCTCTTAGGATCATAGGTTATATATAGTGCCCCCTATATATATATATATGTATATATATATGTATATACATATTTATACACATACATATACATATATATTATGATCTTATATATATGATCTTTTATATATATGATCATATATATATACATACACACATATGATTTTATATATATATATATATATATATATATATATAAAATCATAGGTTATAGTTTATGCACCCAAAATCAGTTTTCCTCCTTGTTGGGGAAGCCCCCCTCTACAGATCGCTGGGACCTGCTTATCAGTAACACAGTCAGTATTCAGCTAATACCTTAATGAGGAGAAGCCATGGAAACAGATGGCAGGCCTCAATTAGTAATACTGGCAACAGTTTTTCACATTGCCTCCCCTCCACCTCCCTTTAGTGTCCTAGGGAAAATATTCCATCATCTCATCCTCTCGCCTCTGTAGAATCCCCCAAACTGAGCCTCGGGCTCACTAGGAAGCCCCAGCTCTCATACCTTTGGTACTTGTCCTGGCATCTTCCCCACTGAGGGGCCCAGGCACGAAGGGGGTGTGTGTGTGGGGGGGAATGGGCTTATTAAATTAAATATTTTTTAGATACCTACTACGTACAAAGCACTGTTGTCATATAGAGATGGCCTTAGTGCCAGAAGACCTGAATTCTAATCCAGTTTGTGCTATAGACTCTTTATGTGACCTCAGTCGAGTCACCACTTTTCAGTGCTCTAAGTAACCCTCTAAGATACAGTTGCAGAGAAGGCATCATTCTGCATTAGTAGAGGGATTTTTCTTATCCCGATATTCCTTGTGTCAGGGAAATCACTGCTCCAGACCTTATGCCTGTCCTTAAATACAAAACACAATACTAGATGCTGGGGATTCAAAGATAAATAAGGAAACAATTCCTGCCCTCAAGGAACTTCCATTCTGCCCAGAGGATACAACATAGGAAAGTGCTCTCCACTAGCAATAGATGAGTCAAGGAGAGTGGGGACAGGAATGGGAGCTGCAAATATCAGCAATGTCCTTGTGTGGGAAATAGCACATGAGCAGAGCCTTGAAAGAAGGTAGAGAGTTTCAGTGAGGAGTGCATTCCAGGCGTCCAGGACAGCCTGTGTAAAGAAAGAGAGGTGGGAGAGATGGAATATTAAATTAGAAAGAACAAGAAGACCAATCTGGCTAGAATGTGGAGGTGTGACTAGAAATAAGGTGAAATAAACCTGGGCATTTAAGTGGGAGCTGGAATGTGCGTTATCTTAAGCGCCTCTCCAAGGAGCTGGTATTTTATTTTAGAGGAAGCCACTTCAGATTCTGGAGCAGGAGAGTAACAGACTTTTTTAGGAAAATTATTTTGGGAGCTGGATAAAGGACAAATCATCAGAGAGGGAGGGAACTGGAAGTTGGGAGAACAGTTTTGGGCTATACAGGTGAAAAGTGATGAATCCCATAGAATCTCAAAATGTGAGGGAACCTCAGAGATACTATCTATTACAACCTGTGTCTAACCAAAAATTCCCCCAACAGCATCCCAATCCCAATTTCAATTATCTAGCCCCTCCTTCCAAAAGGTGGAAACCATCATCCCCTGAAGTAGCACATTCTGGCTTGGATTAGTTCTACTCATTAAGAAATTTTTCCTGACATAGAGCTTCAATCTGCCTCTCCATCAAACCCACTCATCATCCCTCTTTTTGCCCTATAGGGCCAAGTAGAACAAATCTAATCATTCTTCCATATCACTGACCTTCAGTTATTTGAAAACTTCTATCATGTGACACCCGAAGTTTTCTCCCGTGTCTAATTTCTTCAGTTGGTCTTTGTTTGACAAAGTCTCTAATCATCCCAACTTCCTGGTTGTCTTCTCCTGGATACCCTCTAGCCTATGTCCTTCTCAAGATATGACAATTCCATCTGAACTCACTATTCCAAATGTGAACTAATTAGGGAAAGGTACTGAGGAATTCTCATCTCCTTTCAGAATGCTATTTTTCTCTTGATGACATTGAATTTGGGGCTGATGTGTCATGCTATTGACATTTCAAGATTGCCACCTACCACAAAACCCAAATCTTTTCTTCAGGAACAGTTGTCTGGCCATGCCTACCCCATGTGAAGTTGATTTTTTTCCCTAAAGGGTAAGCATAGAACATAAGCATTTATGCCTATTTCATTTTGTCAGCTTTGGCCATTGTTCTAATCTGTTACATCTTTTTGAATCCTGATTGTGTCACCCAACCCAGCATATTAATTATCCCTCTCAGCTTGGTGTCACATGCCCATTTGATTAGCATATACCCCTTGTGGTATTGCCCACATCACTGATACAAGTCTTGAATAGCACAGAGTCAAAGGAAAATCCCTAGGACACCCCAATGGAAACCTCCCTCCAAGTTGATATTGACCCACTGATGACAACTCTTTGAGTTCAGTCATTCACCCAGTCTTCAATTCACTAACTATATTGCCATCTACCTCTTCTTCACCAACAGGGCATGGGAGACTTTATTAAATGGCCACCTTTCAGTTTCTTCTCAACACAACTTCCCTCTGTTCTCAACTAGCAGCACCAGTGACTGCTCTGGTAAATATATAACTGAGAATATATACAATGTTAAGGGCTGAAGCAATTTATCTAAGGTACCAAGTAATTTCTTCCCTCTTGGACCTGACATCAGAATGACATGAGAGAGGTATTATGCTACTTTCTCCTCCCTTCCCCTGATCTCTTTTTCCTATTAACTTCTGATGCCTCTTTCCCATATCTCTAGATCTTCAGCACCTATCTCTCTCTGCCTTTGTCTACTTTTTTTCTTCCTCTCTCTTTTACTCTAAGAGTTTATTGGTAGCTATTTTGAGGGGAGCTGATTAGAGAGGAAGGTATCATCATTATTACTTCTAATTCATCAAAGCCATCAGTCAGCTCACAAAATATTAATTTATAGTGTTCAATACTATTGGAAAGGGGACTGAATCTAGAGGAATTGTATGGCCCATGACCTTGGGGAATTTATAATCAAGTTGGAAAAATGAAAAAGGCACAGTTAACGACCCATTCCATTTCTACAGTGCTTTGCAGTTACAAAGAGCTTTACATTAATAATTGAATTTCAATTAATCCCACAATAACTATACAAGATAAGTAGAGCAGGTATTAATATCCTGGTTTTACAGATGAAGAAACTGAGGCTAAGAGGGTTGCTCAAAATTAAGTCAGTCGAGTAAGAAAGCACTTAACAAGTACTTAAAACGTGCCAGGGTCTGTGCTAAATGCTGGAGATACAAATGCAAGCCATGAGAAAGACATCTCTCCCCTCCCCCTCAAGCAATTTATATTCTAATGGGGGAAAATTACAGATAAAAAGGAATTAAAAGAGAAGAGGAAGGATGCCCCAGGTGGGAGCATGGTGTCAAAGTCTGGAGAATGAAGAATGGTTAGTCTGGGTCCTTCCTAAAAATGAAGGTTGCAGGAGAAATTCATTAAGGGGAGAAGAGACCATAGGGCAGAGGGAGAATGAAGTTGGAACATGGCAGCAAGTGCAGAGAGTGAGGCATAGCTGGAGGCATATAGCAAATTAGTGGTAAAGTTGGGACTCAGACATAAGTGTTTTGGCCGCAGGCGCAGGGCTCAGTCCACTGCCTCTCTGTAGAGAGAGGAAGTACAGCAGTGTGTAGAGGGCTGGACTTGACTTCATAAAGACCTGGCTTCAATATGGCAACTATTGGCTGTTTCATTGCGGGCAAGCCACTTAACCTCTATTTCTTCATCCATAAAATATAGACAATAGTACCTAGCTCCCAAGGTTATTGTGTGTTGAAATGAGATGATACATGGAAAATGTCTTAAATTTAAAATTCATTACAAAATACCAGTTATTATTATTATTAAGCAACCACATGAAGATCAGATCACCTATAAAGAAGTGTAGTAATCAGTGTAAATCAATACCAGTGGTGCAAGCCAAATCCATACCTGTTGATGAGATTCAGAGGGAGTCATTAATTAAATAGGGCTAATCAGAGAAACATTCTTGAAGGGGTCATCTATAAGTTACATAGCATAGCTCCATGTCAATTAGATGGTTCATGAATAATCAATCAGTCTCAGTTTCCTCATCTGTAAAGTTAGGATGTTGGATCAGATATCTATAAAGCTCCTTGCAGTTCTAACATCCTCTAATCTATGAGTCATGGGAAAAGGCAGAGAGATGGGTATTGGCAGGGTATCTGTGAGGAAATTAATGTTAGCTTCTTGGGAAGCTCTGTCCATTCTGGAGCTAAGATGGATAAAAAAGGCAAAGGTTATATGGTAGTCCATACTAGAAGAGATGAAGTTTGAAGAGGAAAGAAAGCATCTACTCATTTTGGAGATCAAAAGGTTGAGGGAGGGAAGAGGAAGAATCCAAGTGAAAGAGTGAATTGTATGTTTGGTCTCTGCAGAGGCTTCCTGGGCCCTGGAGGGATAGGAGATGGTGGGAAAAGCTTCAACTGTACAGGTGGAGCGGTAGCATACACTGAGAAGCAGATTCCGGGAGAAGATCATCTGTATCGTTTCCCATCTTGTAAGGTAAATGTTAGAAGTATGGTTTATGGGGAAATTTCATGGTGAGAGAATGAGATACTCACTTGGTTCCAAATACCTAAAAGCTTTGGGTTTGGAGCCAAAGGACATGAGTTTGAAGCCTAACCCTGCTATTTGTATCACCTTGGACAAGTCAATTATCTTCTCAGGGCCTCAGATACTTCATCTGAAGTAAAGGGGGCTGGATTATATCATAGATTCTTAATCAGGGCTCTTTGCACAGGTTTACAAGGGTCTATAAATTTGGATGGGAAGAAGTTGCATTTTTATTTCAATATAATTAGTCTCCTATATAATTCTGTACATTTTATTTTAATTAAATGTATTAAAAACATGATTCTGAGAAAGGGTCTATGGGCTTCACTAGACAATGACAAAGAGGTCCATCACACACACACACACACACAGAAGTTAAGAAGCCCTGGAGTAGCACTTAAGATCAAGCTTTTAAGGTTTCTTCCAGTTCTCAGTTCTATGATCTCTTTCCCTATCATCCAAATAAACACTAACCCAAATAAAGTTGGGAAGATGGTGGTTGATCAATTGAAAGAATAAGAATTGAATCATAGGATCTTAACATTGGAAGGACCACCCTCCAAATTTCCATTCAAAGAAAGTGAAACAGAATTTATTGTATCATCAAGGTGCCAAACTTGGTTTAGTAGAAGGAGAACTGGATTTCGAGTCTATGCACTTGGGTTCAAATTTCTGCTCTATCACTTGCTACTGAATAGCCATAGGCAAACCAATTAACTTCCCTGGGCCTCACCTCAGTTTCCTCACCTGTAAAATGAGTGGGATGGGCTGGATGATCTCTAAGATCCCTTTCAGCTCCAACATCCTATGGTCAAGACATTTAATAATTAAGGAGAGAAGAAAGAACAGACAGGGTTAGCCATACAGAAAACTAGCATCATTAGGAGTGCAGAATACTTTAAAATATCAGCAGATACAAAGGAAGAGAAGCTCCTTGATAATACTAGGTACTTAGAGAGGATATCACAGTGAGATAGCACCAGAATGCTAATGGGGAGATTTCACCGCAGTGCTATTAATATCAAGCATGCCGTCGTGGGATGATGCCAAGACAGAAACTAGAGTGCCGAAATGCAGAACGGTTCTTGAAACACCTGAAGTTAGCACTGAGTTAGCAAAAGAGATTTGGTAAACTAGGAAGTTGCCGGATGGCAGCCTTCCTCTGCACGGTGTTGTTCCAGGTGGGCTCCTCTCAAGCCTGCTTCCTCCTAGTCCACTACCTTCCCACCTTAACCTTTCCACCTTAAACTCCCCTGCTACTATTCTGGAGTTACTGTCATTTCTCTTCATTCTTTTTGCTCTAACTTTAATTTAGTCCCATTCTCCTGGAATCCCAAATTGTCTTCTTACTGGTCTCCCACCAGTTCCTCACTGCTCTCATTCATTTGACCCAATGTTGCCAAATTAATTTGCCTAAAGCTCAACTCTGATCATAGGATCACAGGATTATAGATTTAGTCCTGGAAGGTACTTAAATCAGAGATCACTGAGCTTAATTCCCTCATTTTACTGATAAGAAAACCAAGGTCCAAAGAGGTGAGTGACCTGCCCAAAATCACACAACTACAGAGTCTGAGGTGGGGTTCAAATCCAAGTCTTCCTTCCTCCAGGACCAACATTCTCTCCACTCAATCATGCTGCCTTATCACACTCCCCTCCCCTTTGCTACTCTAAATGACCCAATGGATTCCCATTGACTGTAAAATAAAATCCAAATTCCTGAGCCTGAAATTTAAGGCTTTTTTATGATTTGTTCCCTCAAACATTTTTCCTCATCACAGGCAAATCAGTTAATCTCTATGGGTTTCAATTTCTTTTGTTAAATGGGGATAGTAATGACTATAGTGCCTACTTCACAGGGTTGCTATGAGGATTAGATGAAGTAGCATATGTACTGAGTAATAATAAAAGGTAACATTTATATAGCATTTACTATGTGCTAGGCATTGTGCTAAGTGCTTTATAATTATTATCTTATTTGATCCTCAAAATAACCCTGGGAGTTAGAAGGTATTGTTATCCCCATTTTAGAGATGAGGAAAAGGAGGCAGATGGAGGTTGACAAAACTTCCCTGATTACACAAGCCAGAAGTGAACCCCTCAGTCTTCTGAACCAACATACCACTTCATGTCTCTCTTATTACAGTTTCACATTTTATTTTATATTAAAAATTATCTGTGGATATGTCTTATCTCCCATTACTAGACTGTAAGCACCTTGATGGCAGGAATTGCAGCCTATTCTTTATCTTTGTATTTCTCACAGTACCTTATAGTTGAGGTTTGATCAGTGTTATGCTACTTTTTCCCTCTGGAACATGGCTAATCCAGAAATATGTTTTGTATGACTTCATATATATATACTGGGTATCATGTCTCTTGCTTTCACAATAGATAAGAGAGGGATGGAAGGTAGGAAAAATTTGGAATTAAATATAAAAATAAAATTTTAAAACTTATGCTGCCTAAATTAACTTTTCTACCACTTTCTAGGCACAAATGAGCCCAAAAGCTCCAATTTACTTATACATAAATTTTCAAAACCCACCTACTCACAAAATACCCTGCAATATATTGAGACCCTATTGGGTGCCCACCCTTCTGCTAGTGCTAGCGCTATGAGGAAAACAGAGAAATATGAAACATATAGCTCTCCAGGAAAGCATTATTTAGTAATGATGTGGATTCTATAAGATGCACATGACAAGTAAAAGAACTTTATTAATTAGTAATATGTGAGATAACACAAGGCAGCCTATTGTAAAATGCTATATAGGTGGGGCACATAATAGGCACTTTCAGAATTCAGAGGAGGGAGAGTTCACTGTGGGCTGAAATCATCTGGGTAGGCTCCATGGCAGAGGTGAGATTGTAGCAGTTAGGAAATCATAGCTCCAGAGATGGAAGGGATCTTACAGGTCCTCTGGTCCAATCATTTCATTTTATAGATGAGGAAACTGAGGCCATCTTACCTAAGTGACTAAGGTCACATGGCACATAAGAGTCAGAGGATTTGAAGGTTGGGAGGAACAGGGCATAGAATTCCAGGCAGAGAAATAGCACTGTACAAGCAAAGGCTGGAAGGAAGTGTTCCGCGGGTGGTGCTTAATGAATAATGTGGAGACTGGCCTGACTGGAGAGGAGGTTTTGTGTGGCAGGAGTAATGGGATATAAGGTTGGAAAGGTCAGATGAGAAGGGAGAAGACCTTGAATGTGAGGATGTAGAGGATGAAGCCATGTCAGTTTCCATAGAAGCCTAGTGACAGAGTAGGACTAGAAGAACCTCAAGGTCAAGTTCTCTTGATTCAGAATCAAGAGTGGGTCTTGAAGGTTAGCTCTGTTTGCATTAATGTGCCAGCGGTGACCACTTCTGTGTCAGCTTCCTCCAGCTGCCAACTTGCTTTTCTCCATCCTGGATTATCATGGGTCTAACTGGGACTAGTGGCTGCCCCTGCCTTCTGCTGGGGGCAGAGAGGTTATCTTCCTGGTTAGTATCCTGCTGTGCTGAAAGACTTTGTCGGAGGAAATGAGGAAACTGGGAATTGCTCTGGGAAGGCAGCTGCCTCCTCTGTTTGATGATTTGGGGGGAGGCAGAGAGGGAAGCTGTTTGCTAATGGGATCACCAGTTTGTGTGTTCCTGGGGAAAGAAAGTGAAGCTCAGGGAAACTTTCATTGAAAAGCCATCTCCTTTCCTGTCCCAGATGTGAATGGTTCCCTCCTGTGTTTCAGGAACTCTACAAGACAAAACAGCCCTTTGATCCTGAAGGCATCCTGGGGACAATTAACTCCATCGTAATGGCTTTCTTTGGACTTCAGGTAAGTGGAAAATAAGACTAATAATTGTGTGAGAAGGTGGAGTGGTGTTTATGCCCAGTGTAGTAGAAGGAGTAGTGAGGGCTCCAAACCTAGATTCCCATCCTCATTCTCACCAGCTGGGTGACTTCACACAGGGCAAGTCAGTTCACCTCGAGACTATGTTTCCTCATCTTTAAGTCAAGTTAACAAGCATGGTAGTAACAAAGTGTGCCTGTTTATGTTCCCTTCTGAGCTTTTTTTTTTTGTTTTCTGTGCATTTTAAAAATATCTTATTACTGGTTTTTTTTCTTTCTTTTCCATCTACTTACTAACTCACCTTTCCTCAAATAGAACTTCAGCCTCTTTTTTAACAAATACTGAAGTCAAACAGAACAACATTTTGTCTGTATCCAAAAGCTCATTCTACATATGTAGTCCATCACCTCTCTGCCAAGAGGTGGGTGGCATTTTTCATCAGCCTTCTGAAGTCATGACCCAACAAACATGTATTGAGCATATACTATATGTAGAGGAAAAAGTTTAGGTAAGATACAGTTCCTGCCCTCACAGAATTTCCAATCTAATACAGAACTGACACCTATACAAAAATCTGTAATACGTAAAGGTATCTGATATATCAGTTTTGGACATGGCTAATGCAGAAACTTGTTTTGCTTGACTATTCATAATTGTTATAAGGATTTTTCCCCCAATGGAAGGAAGTTGGGAAGAGAAAAAAATAAACGCTTGTTAATGGGGAAAAAAAGGTATTTTTTTTAAAAAAATCTGGTGTATAGAATAGAGAAGTATAAAACAAAATGCTATTTGATGGGAGGAGTGGTGGGAAATGGGGAAAAGGTCATTACTAAGGGGATCAGGAAAAGCTTACTAGAACAGTTGGCTGCAGGGAATCATTAAAGATGATGAGTTGAAACTTGATTTAAAAGTATAGACTGGTATGAGCATATCTCCCACCATGTTCTGTTCACAGATCTCCAGACTCCATCCCAACCCAAAGGCAGTGATTTTTACTGTGGATGACAGTGGCCACAGTGTTCAACAGTCAGGATGTGCATGAGATGTTTCTCTTTAAGTACTCCATGTGCAAAAGGGGAAAGAATAGCAAACAAGGTGAGGCCTGTATCTAGGTAACTAATGGTCCTCTGGAGAACACTCAAGATCTATTCTTCCCTGCTCCATCAGCATCAGTGGAAAATCACTTGAGCACTCCAAGCTCATCTGATGACTTCCCCATCAGCTGCCAGGGAACTAAGATTTAGCCTCTCTTTCTCCCCAACAACCAAATTAAATGGTTCATAAGCAGGTTTATGGTATTTCTCTTTTCCCATTCCCACCCCCTCCCCTGCTGTTCTGGTTCATGCAGTCAAGCATTCAACTATCATTTAAAGACCTCCAGAAAAAAAGTGACATATTTCTCATCAGATGTTTCATTGACTAGACTAGGAAGATCAAAGGCAGAGTAAGATTTAAACCTGAGCCCCTGCTCCTTAGCCCAGAGCCAAGATATTGACAGACCCCAAAGTCCATGAATAGAGCCCAAGATAATCCTTGCCATTACCACTGTGATCAAGGAATGAGTGACAAAACCATGGTGAGATTTCCCATCTCCTGACTCCCTGCCCAGCGTATTTTCCTTCCATTTTATGAAGACTTCCTTCTCGTGACTCCCAGACAAATCCCCAAACCACGAGAGCAAACACGGAATAGTAGAAAAAGCATCAATTGGACTAGACCAATGACCTTCAAACTTTTTGATTGTGCAATCCTATCAGTTAATTTTTTTTTAGCAAACCCACAATTTTAAGTAACCATACAATACTTATCTATTCACTGATTTATGTTGTATATATGTGTGATTGTAGTAATAATTACAGACATTATACAACACAGGAATCTTAGAAGAATGAAATGTAGGTGAAGTGATATTTGAATCTAGGGTCAGTAGGAAGCTATTGGAGTTTATTGAGGAGAAGAGTGACATGGCCAGACTTGAGCTTTAGGAAGACTTTTGGTAGTTGTGTAATGGACAGGAGTAGAGAGAAACTCAAGGCAGGGTAATTATCTGAAGGCTGTTACTGTAGTCCAGATGAGAGGTGATAAGGACCTGAACTAAGGTGGTGACTGCATGAGTAGAAAGAGGGGGACCTATGCGAGAGTTGTAGAGGTAGAAAAGGTAAGATTTGAAAAATGATTGGTTATGTAGGGGTCTTTCTGGAGCTCTCCCCTCCCCACCCATGGCTAGTGTCCTCTCTCCCAAAAAGATCTATGTGCATATGTGAATATACATATAGTATTATATATGTTATATATTCTTATATGTGTAAATCTTATCTCTTGGGATAGAGTGCAAGTTCCTGGAGGGTAGGGGTTGGTTCATTTTTGTTTTTGTATTCTCAGTGCCTAGCAGAGTTCCTTCATAATGATTGATTAATATAAAATAGAATGATTGATGCAGAAAAAATATATGACATGAAGAATGTCAGAAGGAGCTGAGAATGTTTATCCTGGAGAAATGAAAACTTATGGGAAAAGTAATAGCTGTCCTTAAATATTTAAAGAACTGTCATGATGAAAAGAGTGAACTTATTCTGTGTCATCCCAGAGGGCAGACCAATGAGTGGAGGTTACAGGGAGATGGGGCTTTGGTTCAGTAGAGAAATTATACAATATCAGAATTGGATGAGTCCGTAGATCATCTTGCCTAACCAATTCATTTTACAGATGAGGAAACTAAGTCCCAGGGAGGCTAAGTAATTTGTCCAGGTCACACAGTGGCAAAGCTGAGACCAGAGCCCGGTTCTTGTTCTCGTTCTCTCTCTCTCTCTCTCTCTCTCTCTCTCTCTCTCTCTCTCTCTCTCTCTCTCTCTCTCTCTCCTCCTAGATCAATGTTCTTTCTACTGAATCATGCTACAGGAAGAACTTTCTAACCATTGGAGTTGACCAAGAGAGGAATGGTCTAATCTGTTTGGTAGTGAGATTCCTAATTTGTTTGGTAGTGAGATGCCCATTCAATTCAAATCAACAAGCATTTTTTAATCACTGACTTTGTGCCAGGCCCCACACTTAGTCCTAGGGACACAAAGACACAAGTGAAAACAGTCCTGCCTTCAAGAAGCTTACATTGTACTGGGAGGAAATCAACCTGAATGCAGATAGAAGACAAAATGTGTGTGTGTGTGTGTGTGTGTGTGTGTGTGTGTGTGTAATCATAGTTTTTTAATGCATAAAATAACATACAGAGACTTGCAAAGAAACCCAATTTTATAGAAATACAGTTATCAAAATATGTCTATTTTTTAAAACCCAAGTTCGGGGACCACAGGTTAAGAACCCCCAATGTAAAGGCTGGATAAGATGGGTGTGTTGGAGGGAGACAGAACCCTATGGAGCCAGACCTTAGACTATCTGATCTGTGAGGTCCTGCCCAACTCTGGGATTCCAGCTTCCTTATCTGCTTCGAGAGCTGTAGTTCTGGGTTTCATGGTTTGATGGTTGGCCCCTTCCCTTGGCTGGCATTCTGCTGAAGTTGGCTATCGATAATTTGCTACTTCAGTCGGCAGAGCCTGAGGTGATAGAGAGTTTCTGGACCTCGTCAAAGCTGTTCCCTGCCTAAGGCACCCAGGATCCTGAGGCTTTGGGCAGCCTGTGCCACCAGGGTCGCGTCCTAAATTCTGAGGGTATGGGGAGAGAGGCAATCAGGATCCAGCATGTCTCCCTTCTAGGTATATACTACACTTGCATGGTTCTCAAGGGGATCCTTTTATTGACAGAGGGTGGGAGGTAGCCAGAAGACTGTTGTTCTAAGGCTTCATGTTCTGTGAAATATTGGGCCCCTCACTGATTTGTTTAGGCAGGAGCTACCCCCTTGGTTCTCTTCTTCCTCCCCCCTCCCCAATCCAGTAGTTTACTTTTCTAAAATTCTCATATTTTTGCAAACAAAAATTTCTCATACTTTGCAAAAGATCTTGCTCACTGCCCAAAATGAGCTAAGGCCTTATTCTCTTTCTTCAGCTAATTAAAAGGCTCTCTAATAAGCTAGAGGAGCCTCAGTTAATGAAAAGAGATGTCAACAGTAGTGATAGCTTCCTAGAACCACCAGCAGCTTCTAGAATGCTAGAGCTGGACAGGACTTCATTTCCCTTATCTGTAAAATGAAGGGATTAGACTACATTGTTTCCAAGGTCCTTTGATCCTGGATTCTAGAAGTGACCTGAATGGGCAGAAGCTGACTTGGCCTCAAGCTGCTCACAAGCCCCCTGGACTGTGACAGGAGGAAGGGAGGAAGGTCACTAATTCAGGTTGTTTCCAGTGGCACTGGCTTGGCAGTTACACAAACAAGAAGCTACATCTGTCTGCTCCAGGCATTTTCTCTGGCTGTCCCCCAGGCCTGAAATGCTCTCCCTCCTTAACTCTGCCTGTGTACTTCCCAGGCTTCCTCTACATCTCAACTAAAATCCCATCTTTTACAGGAAGCCTTTCCCTTCCCCTCTTAGTTCTAGTGCCTTCCCTCTTTTAATTATATCCTATTTATCATATATATATACATATGTGAAAGAGAGAGACAGAAACAGAGGCAGAGAGATAGACAAAAAAGGGGGGGAGAGAGAACACAGCCAGAAACTGAGTCAGAGACACACACACACACACAGAGAAACAAAGACAGAGAGAGGGAAAGAGAGAGAAGAGAAATAGAGACAGAGAGACAGAGACAGACAGGGGAAGAGAGAGGAGAGAGGCAGAAATAAAGAGAGAGAAAGAGACAGAAAGAGAGAGGAGAGGAGAAGAGGGAAGGGGAAGAGAGGGGAGAGGAGAGAGAGATACAGAGAGAGCTTGATTGTACTCATTTGTTTACTTCTTGTCTCCCTGATTAGACTGTAAGCTCTTTGAGGGCAAGGGACTGTCTTTTGCCTCTTTTTGTAACCCCAGCGCTTAGCACAGTGCCTGCCTGGAACATGGTAGGTGGTTAATAAATGTTCATTGATTGACTTTTAGAGGCAGGCAGAGAAGAGATAAGAGTCAGAAGTCCTCCCTTCCTCCTGTCACAGTCCAGGGCCTTCTGCCTCTTCAGGTTGGCTCTGAACTCGAGGTGCTAAGAGTGCAAGGCCCCTATATATAGGGAAGCAAAGTGTCACAGGATCAGGGCCAGATGTCATGGTCATTGCCTTCAGTGATCCTGAATAAATCTTCTGGCTCCTCCCATTTTGTGTGACCTTGGAAAAGCCCACATCTCCATGCCAAATATTTTTTAAAAATGTTTTATTGATGCCCTTTTCTAAACATCACAACTTTTCTAGCTCTCCTCCTCTCATCAAAGTACTCCCTTGAAACAAAGAAAAAAGTTAAGCAAAGCCACCTGAGAGTACCGTCATCCAACAGTGTATACAGCATAGTCCACTCACCATCTCTCCCTGCTGCCTCCCTCTAATCAAGGAGAGACATGCTTCCTCTTCTGTGTGAGCTAGGACGGTCATTTCAGTTATTTAGCACATGACCTTGTTTTGGTTTTACACGATATGTTTAAAATGAAATCACATGGAAAACAGAGGAAACCTCCCAGAGCAAGATTCACATCTGAGACCAAACTTTTCATTCAAGAAGCAAGTGGATTCCAAATAATGCTGAATTTCCTATTAGCAACTTTTCTCCAGGGACACCATGGGAATGTATGAAGGCTCGTCTGTGACACACAACTCAAAGAGGGAGATAGTAACTGGGGCCCTCCTCTGAGAGCTCATTAGACAATCTCAATCACCACCACTCTAGGCTTTAATCTTCAGCCCTTGAAAGGGGTCGTTTCTCACTCATCAGATACCCACCTGCTTAGCAGCCTTCTGGGCTGCCAATCAAAGCTGTCCCTAGTTACTTCACAGACCCAGGGTTTGTGTCTCCCCATGAGAGCAAAACACATCGTTTGTTATGTTTGTTGGATTAGATTTAAATTGTTCCTCAAATATAACATTAGGATTTGACCATACTGAATTCTTGGGAATGCCACCATGCCAGAGGTCAGCAGAAGGGGTGACCGTGTGACAGAAAGTGGGGAAGTAGTAGATGGACCTGGGTATCTGACCCAGAGCATACCAAATATAAGAGCAGCAACCACATATCTTAGCAAGACTCTGTGGGGTAGTGGATTGAGGGCTATCTCGGAGTTAGACAGACCGAGATGTAGGTCTGCCTCTGACATACTAACTGTGAGACCCTCCCAAGGTAGTTCTCTATGGTTATTTGTTACAGACCAATTGTCAGTCTGATTCAATGAAGGAATTCTTCATACTGTTGAAAATACAGGTTTGGGCCAAAAAAACCCACCAAACCTCTTTTTTTTTTAAAAAAAAAAACTGATTTCTAGTCTATTGCCTCTCTGCCAAAAGGGTGGCAGGCTTCATAAGTTTTCTGAGGTCATGACCCAACAAACATGTATTAAGCATGTTATAAATGTAGAGTAAGGAGTTTGGATAAGATACAGTTCCTGCCCTCAGAGAGCTTCCAATCTAGTACAGAACTAGTTTATTTTTTAGGTGTCTTTCATTACCCATAAGATGTGGGTTTAAAGGTACAGGGCAATGCCCTTTAGCTATTTTTCTTTTCTTTTCTTTTCTTTTTTTTTTGTAGGCAATGGGGTTAAGTAACTTGCCCAAGGTCACACTGCTAGTGTCAAGTGTCTAAGGCTGGATTTGAACTCAGGTCCTCCTGGCTCCAGGGCCGGTGCTCTATCCGCTGCGCCACCTAGCTGCCCCTACCCCTTTGGCTATTAAGTCACATTTCTGGAACCTTCATATGCAGATCCTTACATGAGCAAGATCATCCCCTACCAGTCCTAATAATCTTGCTTTTACTTCTATAACCCTAGAAGTTATTCCTAGTGACTAATGGAATCAAAACCTTAAACTTCAGTTTTTCTCATTGCATCTGTAATACAGTTGACAGACCACACTTAGTTTAGCCAGTTCTAAACCCAGATCTGACACTGGCCAGTTGTATGACACCATTCATTCAGTCCCCATTGGGGCGAACTTTGACGCCATTTTGGTTTTTTTCCCTCTCCCTTAACTCCCCTCTCCAGCTGGTTGGCAAGCCCATTTATTTCCACTCCTACACTGTAACACCTCCAGTATTCTTCCCCTGCTCTCCATTCCTACCCCCACCATCCCAAGCACAGGCTGTCATTGGTACCTTTCCAGTCCAGAAGATGAACTCCTTGAAGGCAGAGACATTTCATTCTCATCTTCATGCTCTCAATGCCCATCATACTGTGTATACTTAGTAAATGCTTCTTGCATTTAACTCGGGGGTGTGCTGGAGTTGGTTTTAACCCTCTCTCGCAATAGCCTCTACTTAAATTGTCAGTATGAGCATTTGCAATTTGGAAATCAGCAAAAGCTACAAATCAAGGCTTGATTTATTGTTGTTGTTTTTTTTTACCAGACTCAAGAAAGTGCTAACAACACATATTAAACTTAAAAGTGGCTACTGTGTACATCCCCTCCCCAGAGCTGGTTGTTAAATATTTATCAGCACACTCCGTGCCTTCTTTCACTCTCTTTCCCCTTCTGACTCATCCTATACCCTAGTCTTCTTGACTTGCAGATCTGATCTTGTCATCCTTCTGATCAAAAGCATTTAATGGTTTCCTGTTGTTCCTTATACCGGCATCTGATATCCTTCAACAACTGGCACTATCTTACCTTTCAGATCATAAAATCATAGAGTTAGAGCTGGAAGGGACTTGAGCCAGAAGATTTATTCAGGATCACTGAAGGCAATGACCATGACATCTGGCCCTGATCCTGTGACACTTCACTTCCCTATATATAGGGGCCTTGCACTCTTAGCACCTCGAGTTCAGAGCCAACCTGAAGAGGCAGAAGGCCCTGGACTGTGACAGGAGGAAGGGAGGACTTCTGACTCTTATCTCTTCTCTGCCTGCCTCTAAAAGTCAATCAATGAACATTTATTAACCACCTACCATGTTCCAGGCAGGCACTGTGCTAAGTGCTGGAATTTTACACATAAGGAACCTGAATGCCAAGGACAATAACTTGTTGCAGTCACATAGTGACTTGCCCAAGGTCATTGAGCAACACAGGCAAGATTCAAACCCAGGTCATCCCACATATACATCTCAAACTTCCAGTTCCCCATCCTTCCCCTAACAATCACTATTCCCATTATTCCTGAAATTTCATCCTCCCTTTAAGGTTCAGCTCAAATCCCTTGTAAAGACTTTTCTGATCAGTAAGTCATGATAGAAAAGCATCACAGTACAGTAGAATGAGGACTGGCTTTGGAGTCCAGCTTTTGATTTATGAGTCTACTTAAGAGACCTTGGATAAATAACTTTGTTTTTCTGGTCTTCAGGTAGGGAAGCAGTGTGATATTGGAGATACTACTGTCTCCAGAGTAAGAGGACCTTAGTTCAAATCCCACTTCTGATACTTGCTACTCTTGTGACTTTGGGCAAGTCACTTAATATCCCTGGGACTCAGTTTCTTCATCTGTAAAATAAAGGGGATTGGATTAGATGGCCTCTGATGACCCTTTCAGTTCTAGTTCTATGCTCCTCTTGTCTTTCCTTCTAAAGATCTCAAATAGAACTTAATTTTCAATTCTTTTCTGCAAATGCAACTTATTTTGTATCCTAATTATTTGTGTGTGTCATAGCCCTTTCTAAGCTATCAACTCTGTGAGGGCAAAGTCTGTATTCCTTCTCTGCGCATCGCCTTCCACCACCTACCCCCACCGTGCCTAGTAGAACTCTCCACATTTTAGCGAATGCTTAATAGAGGGTCGTTAAATGGAACTGAATTATCAAATCCCCTGAAGTGCCTAGCCCAGGGTTGACTTTCATAGATCCTCAGTATATATTTGTTGATGGATTGAGTGAAAGCACTTTGAGAAGTGTCTCCATTTTGAAAAGTGTAGCCAGCACTAATCCAGGCTCTTTGCACAAAGTCTTTAGAATACATCAAAGAATGTTATTTTGACCCATTGGTCTGCACCAGGGAAGGTTGCTTGTATTAAATCTCTTGGGGCATCCATCTCTTCTGTCCTCAGAGAAAATCTGGGCATGTGACTCTCATCAGCGCTCTATCCAACAGCTGTGCTCCTGAAAAGTGGCTTGTCAGTCAAATATTTGCAAACTGTACTCATGTTTCCAATTTACATAGTTTCTGAGGCATTTTATCTTCATTTCTATTGCCACAGTTCCTAAGCATTTTATACTTTGGCTATAGGTTTCTCTGCCTTCAACGCCCTGTTTGTGGTCTGTAAACATAGGCATAAATATGCTAGGAAAGCTTCCTTCATTTTAAAGAAGTAATTGCCCCTTGATTTTTCTCTTTCATAAGTTAAGAGTTTCAGATTGGACTTTCATAAAGCATTCTCTGGGTCCTTGAAGGCTACAATAGTGGTGGGCAAACACTGGAGAGTTCTGGGAAGCTGGTAAGACTTTGAAGAAGGGCCCAGCAACAAAACTGTGTCTTCGGAGCACCAGCCTAGCTCAGTTTATCATCAGACAAATGGCTACCAGGAGATTATTTTTTTCCCCTCCAAAACAATCCATGAATTTCTATCTGCTAGCAGAACTTCTTAATCTTTTATTGTGTCATAGAACCATTTGGAAGTCTGTTAAAGCCTATGGACCCTGTCACAGAATAATATTTTTTCTAATTTATGTTATTTTTTCACCAATTACATGTAAAGACAATTATTTAATATTTGGGTTTTTTTTTAAATTTTGAGTTCCAAATTCTATCCCTCTTTTCTTCTCTCCCCTCTTTGCTCCATGAGATGGTAAGGAATCAGATATAGGTTATACAGATGCAATCATGTAAAACATTTCCATATTAGTCATTTAGTACAAGAAGACTTGAGCAAAAGAATGAAAGAAAGTAAAAAAATAGCATGCTTCAGTCTGCATTCAAACAATATCAGTTCTTTCTCTGGAGGCAGATAATATGCTTCATCATATGTCCTTTGGGATTGTCTTGGATCATTGTATTGTTGAAAATAGCTAAGTCATGTATAGTTCTTCATTGTAGAATGCTACTGTGTAACTTAGCTGTTACTGTGTATGAAGCTCTCCTGGTTCTGTTCACTTCACTTTGTATCAGTTCATGTAAATCTTTCCAGGTTTTTTTGAAGTCATCCTGTTTTGTCATCCTGTGTGTTTCTTATAACACAATAATATTCCATCACAAGCATATGACATCTTGTTTAGCCATTCCCAATTGGTGGGCATTCCTTCGATTTCCAACAGAATAATATTTTTAAATTCATGAAATAAAATTACATAGGATTACAAAGGAAACTGATTGTATCGAAATAAAGGTATAATTATTTTCTCCCATCCAACTTCATGGATCCCTGGAAATTTATCCATGGATGAGAAACACCATGCTAAAGACTTGTGAATGCATTGATGGAAGAAGAATATACATTAGTGAAATCATAAACTTGACAATCTAAAATTTGTGACTGAATCTTTAAGTACAGAATATAGGGATAAGGATTGAACCTATGATTTTATACATAAAGGAAACTCCCAGGTGAGGAAACTCCTTCTCCCTGTGCAGATCAGCACCATCTCTTTAACTTGTTGTAAATAGAGAATTGCCTAGTTATGGAGAGGTTAAGAAACTCCCCCAGGGTCACTCCCCCAGTCTGTGTCAGGTATAGGAGATCTTCCTATTTTCAAAGCCAGCTCTTTACCCCTTCACCACATTGCTTCTCTGATGATGATTTTAAGATATCTGATAGAATATTGTAGAAATAAATGTAAAAGTCCTTCACCTGGGTTTAGAAAGTAAACTTCCTAAGTACAAGATGAGAGAAATAAAGCTAGACCGACCACCAACAGAGCATCCATTAAATTGCGATCTCCTTAACATTGTACACAGTGACAACAATATTGTGCAACAATCAACTGTGAAAGACTGAGCTATTCTCAGAAATACAATGACCCAAGACAGTTCCAAAGATTCGTGATGAAAAATGCTATCCGCCTCCAAAGAAATAACTAATGGAGTCTGAAAGCAGATTGAAGCAATCTTTTCTTTTACTTTTTAAATTTTTCTTGTTGGGTTTTGTTTTGGTCTGTATTTTCTTTCATAAATGGCTAATATGGAGATACGTTTTGTATAGCTGCATGTGTATAATCTATATCAGATTGCTTGACTTCTTAAGGAGGGGAGGAAAAAAGGGAAGGGAGGAAGGGAGGGAGAAATTTGGAACTCAAAATTTAAAAAAATTAATGTTTAAAAATTTGACGTGTAATTGGAAAAAAAATATTTTTAAAAAATTGTGATCTCCTTGAGGATAGTGTTAGCTTTTGTCTTTCTTTGTATCGGTACTTAGCACGGTACCTGGAACAGTAGACACTTAATAAATTCTTGTGAATTTGACTTGATTGGGAGAGTGAAAGACCTTGAAATTGGGCCATAGATAAGAACTGGGGCTATTTAGCCTGGAAGAGATTTGAAGGAACTGAGATAGCTATCTTCAAGTATGTGTAAAACTGGCATACAGAAGAGGGGGATTTTGACTTGATAAAAGAAGACATTTTTTAGCAATTAGAATTGTACCAAACTATATTAAGTGCTAAAATAATCTCTAAACATTTCTAGAACCCCTCATTAAACCTAAATACTCAAATGGATCTGTAATCTTATCAATGTGAGCATTCCCTCCTTTGCACATTGCAACATTTCCATGTTTGCCCACCTTTTGAGACCCTTGCTTGTGTTCTCCCTGAGGTGGTCCATCCCACATTCCGAGGGCCTTTCTCCTTTCTCTTGGCATTGCACAAATCCCAGTGGAGCACATGAGTTATTCATTCTGATACTGTTGAGTCATTTCAGTTGCATCTGACTCTTTGTGACTCCATTTGGAGTTTTCTTAGCAAAGGAACTAGAGTGGTTTGCCATTTCCTTCTCCTTATTTTACGGATGAGGAAATTGAGGCAAGCAGGATTAAGTGACTTGCCTAGGGTCACACAGCTAGATTTGAACTCAAGTCTCCCTGACTTTAGGCTTGGTGTTCTATCCACTATACCACCTAGTTGCCCCAAGAGCTAGAGGTTATCCATTAGCTAATCATCATCATCATCATCATCTAACTAGCATTTTATAGGGTTTAAGTATTGTATCATGTGATCCTCTCAACAATAACCCTGGGGAGTAAGTGTTATTATTATCCTCATTTTACAGATGAGGAAACTGAGACTGAGAGAGGAAGTTAAGTGACTCATCCAGGGTCACACAGCTCATAAGTGTCTGAGGCAGTAATCCTCACTCTCCCAGTCAAGTCAAAACAACAAGCATTTATTAAGCTCCTACTATGTATATTAAATTCTTTTAGTATTTAATTTGTATGATTAATTAAATTTATTTTGATTAAGTTTAATTAATTTAATTAGTATTAAATACTTTCAGCATTTAAGATACTGGAGAGGAGCTCTCATGATAGTCTTTGATGCCCCTGTCAGAGGTAGACCTTGGGCTCCTTGGAGGGTGAGGCTGCCAGAGGGCAATTGTGTCTTGCTTGTGAGCTTAGCAGTTAATTTGGCGTCCTTAAATAAACCCCCACAGGAGCATATAGGTATTGGACCTTTGGACCCTATTCATTAAGGCAGTATGGGGCAGTGGATAGAGCTCTGGACTTGGAGCCAGGATGACCTGGGTTCCAATATTGCCTCTGAGCCTTACTATGTGAACCTGGAGGAACTGCTTAACTTCTCTGGTCTTCATCTGTAAAATGGGGGTCTAGACTTACTGGCCTCTATGGCACCCTCCAGCTAGAGCTGTATAATTGTACCTTTATGTTGCTTCCAGGCCAGTAGAAGCACTGCTGTCTTTGGCTGTACTCTGCCTCTGCTTGTTTGCAAAGGGTCTTCCTTGGTTTGTGAACCTTTTCCTCCTTCCAGCAGAAAAGCAACCCAACCCGAACCCGAGGCACTGCTAAATAACGATCATGATAAAGCCAAGAGGACGTCGGGGAGCAACGACGAGAAACTTCTCCACTCCCAGGAACCTCAGAGATGGCTCATTGTGAATCTCATCAGCTACAAATGACATTAGTGACTAAATGCCCTTTGCAAAAGAATGGCAGCAGATAGGGAGTCTGGCATGGGCCTTCCTTAACTCATTTACCCCCATTCTGAATGGCTGAAAGCATTTTTCATCTCTGAGATTGCTCCCTAATTCCACGAGAGTTCTTGGTTGAGCACCCAAGGGCATAGAGCTCCGATGCCAACAGCTGCATGTGGCAGGGGGATGGGCCCAGTTTCTGATGATCTAGGGATATACAAAAGCCAAATGAGAGGAGAGATAGACTCAGGTGGGAATGTCAGTGAAAATGAGGATCCTACATAACTTCGCTATAGAATCATAGATATTAGAGCAGGAAGGGACCTCCCAGATCTGCTAATTAAATGCTTTTCTTTTAAAGAGGTGGAAACAAGGTTCAGAGAGGCTCTGTCACTAGTTTGAAGTCACACAGCTGGTCAAGGAAAGGATACTTTATTACGTGAGTATTTTGGAAGTCTCTTAACCAGGCTAAGAACAGAAGCGTATCCTTCTCAAAGCCTTAGGACGATCCGTTTATGGTGGTATTTAGGCAACTTGAAAATCTACTCCTGAGTAGTGTATTTAGAAAATCCTACTAATTTAGCGCCTTTCTATACATTTCATTCTCACAACACTGGAACAGATAAGACAGGCTACCAACTGCACTGGAAAGCAGTTTGGAATAGTAGGATTGGACCTGGAAGCAGAAAAGCTAGGGTCCAGTGTAAAGTTGTGTGACCTTAGTTGAATGTCACTTCTTGTCTACAAATCTTGATTTCCTCAACTGTCAAATGGGGATTCTAGGGGCAGCTAGCTGGTGTAGTACATAGAGTGCTATGCCTGGAGTCAAAAAGACCCAATTTCTAATCCAACCTCAGATACTTACTAGCTGTGTGACCCTGGGCAAGTCATTTAACCCCATTTGCCTGTTTCCTCATTTGTAAAATGAACTGGAGAAGGAAATGGCAAACCACTCCAGTATCTTTACCAAGAAAAACCCAAATGGGATCATGAAGAGTCAGAGATGACTGAAACAACTGACCAACAATGTATTGGATAGAGAGCTGGCCTTGGAATGAGGAAGCCCTGTGTATATACAAGTCCTCCCTCTGACACACACAGGCTCTGTGACCCTGGGCCGGAGACTTAACACCCCATTCCACCCCCATGCCAAGATTCTTGAAGACTACAGGTTACAGGGATGGTGCCGGCTTGCATGGTCAGAGGTACTTTCAACCCAAGGATTTCTCTATCTTCGTGAGGATCACAGGTCTGGTCCTTCAGATGTGTGGAAATCCTGTGACTTTCCCAAAGTGTCTTGGTGAGCTGGTGATCAGAGCTGGGACCAGAATCTAGGTTTCGTGATGCTTAAGCTTTTGATGTTTCCATTGTGCTACCCTGCCTCTGATTATGTCGTTGTCCTCTTCTGAGTGTGTTGTTTTAGTTGCGTCCAACTCTCTGTGACCCCATTTGCATGTCATTGGCAAAGATGCTGGAGTGGTTTGCCATTTCCTTCCAGCTCCTTTTATGGATGAAGAATCTGAGACAAATAGGGTTAAGTGACTTGCCCAGGATCACACAGCTAGGAAGTGTCTGAGGCCTAGTTTAAACTCAGGTCTTCCTGACTTCAGGTTCGGAGCTCTATATCCTGCACAACCTAGCTGCCCATACTTCTGATTATGAAAAGGGAATTCCCTAAGAGCACTGGAGGGTGAAGGAAATGTGAAACTGATACACTTGGAAATTTTCTTTTTTCCATTTTTAAAAAATTCTGAACTTAAACACCAAAATAATATGCACATTTCCATATACATTGCGGAAAAGGAGAAGATTGTACAAGAATCTGCAAATTTCCATTATTTACAGCTTGCTTTCCTTTTAAATCATAATAAATTCTTATTGCTATTATTATATACTATGAAATTATGATGAGCTCTTATTATAATTGTATTTTTAGAGGCAGCTAGGTGGCACAAGGGATAGAGTTCCAGCCTTGGAGTCAGGAGGACCTGAGTTCAAATGTGCCCTCAGACATTTGACACTTACTAGCTGTGTAACCCTGAGCAAGTCATTTAACCTCAACTGCCTCACCAAAAAAGCTATATGTATACGTACATATATATAATTATATTTTTAAAGTATGACAAGTTGAATATGTAATGCTCAAAGTTTCCCTGCTTGTCTGTAATTTCTTATAGTCTCTCCTCATTTTTTTTTAGGGGAAACCCTATCCCTAACACCCTCTATTCTCTCATCTCCCAACTCCCACTGGAAATAAAAAAAGTACAAAACCCTTGTAAGATATATACATAGTCAAGCAAAACAAATTCCCCCACTGACCTTGTCCAAATGCACATAATTCATTATGCAACTTTAGTTCATGCCCTCTCTGTCAGGAGGGAGATACTAGGCTTCATGATCAGTTTTCTGGAATCATGGTTAGGCATTATTATGACAAAAGTTCTTAAGTCTTTCAAGTTGTTTTTCTTTACAATGTTGCTGTTATTGTATAAATTATTCTTCTGGTTCTACTCATGTCACCCTGCATCAGTTCTTATGAGGCTACCAAGGTTTCTCTGCAACTGTCTTTCTAAGACTTGTATGGTCTGATGCTGAGTGAAATGAGCAGTACCAAGAGAACGTTGTACATAATAACAGCTACGTTGTGCAATGACTGATATTGATAAACTGAACCCTTCCCAGCAAAACAAGGATCTAAGACATCTCCAGAGACCTCATGATGAAAAATGCTATCCACATCCAAAGAAAGAGCTGTGAAAGTTGAATTGCTACTTTTTTTCTCTTCTGTTAAGTTTTGTTTCCTCTTTCTGATGGTTCCTCCTATTGGTTTTAACTTTTACTTACAACACCACTAATGTGAAAATATGTTTAATAGGAATGTAAATGTATAGCCTATATCAGATTGTGTGCTGTCTTGGGGAGGGTGGTGGGGAGGAAGGGGGAGAAAAATTTTAAACTGAAAAGCACATGGAAGTGACTCGTGATAAATCAAAATAAATGAAATAAAATTTTTAAAAAAGAAAAAAAAAGAAACTGTCCTTCTAATCATTTTGATAGCACAATAATATTATGTTATATCCATATACCATAACTTGTCCATCCTTTGCCAATTGATGGGCACCCTTTAATTCTAAGTTCTTTGCCATTCCAAAAAGCTATTATAAATGGGTCATTTTCTTCTTTCTTTGATTCCTTTGGGATATAGTCCTAGTGGTCACACTGCTAGGTCAAAGAGTATGCACAATTTATTGACTTCTGAGGCATATTCTCAATTGCTTTCCACAATGGCTATATACCAATCTGCAACTCCATTAACAATGCAATAATGTGCCTGTTTATCCCACAGCCTCTCCAAATTTTTGTATTCATTTGTCATCTTTGCTAATCTGATGGATGTGAGGTAGAATATCAGAGTTGATTTAATTTGCATTTATCTATTGGTAATGTGTAGTATTTTTTTCATATGGTTGTCAATAGCCTGGATTTTCCTTTGAAAATGGCTTGTGGCTGGACATTAATTTTTTTTTCAATTAACTAGCATTTATTTTGTTTCTATCCCCTTCTTCCTTCCTCTTGAAAAATAAAAAGAAACAGAATTCATATCAAGAGTTCATAATCAAGCAAAGCAAATTCTCATATTGGCCACATCCAAAATTGTGTCTCATTCTGTATATTTAGTCTACCATCTTACCATCAGAGGTAGGTAGCATTCTTCATCACTGGTCCACTGGAATGGCTGATCACTGTGCTAACCAGAGTTCTTAAGTCTTTAAAGTTCTTTTCCTCTACAATGTTGTTGTTAAGTGTACTTTGAATCAGGAAGACTTGGGTTCAGATCCTGACACTAATTATGTGGATGACCTTTGGACAAGCTACTGGACTCCTAAATGTCTTTTCCTCAGCTATAAAATTGTCATACATACAAACTTCACAGGACTCATTGTGTACTACGTTGAGATCACATGTGTAAAGCTCTTTGCATACAGTATCCTAGGGTGTCTCCTGCCTATCCCCTGCCTTGTTCAATCAAATGTGTGCTTTTTGTTATGTGGTGTGAATTACATAAACGTCAGTTATTATTGTTACTGTATTTCCCAGACCTCAAAAAGGCATCATGACAGGCAGGGATAACATGGGAATTTGAAACAGTGAACACATAATCTTGATTCAAATCAGATCTTTTGATTTAAATTTAAAATTTCCCCCCCAAGTATCTGTGATAAAGGTATTACGCCTACAACGTGTTCATCCAGATACAGTTTCACAGAAGCCAGGGAAGGAGGTGGTTTCCACTTGGGAGGAAAGGTCGACAATATCAAGGGAAACAAGTAATTCAAGGTAGCTAAGGACCAGAAAAAAGACAATCATTGTTGTTCAGTCATATCTGACTCTTCATGACCCTATTTGGGGTTTTCTCGGCAAAGATACTGGTTTGCCATTTCCTTCTTAGCTTATTTTACAGATGAGGAAACTGAAGCAAACAGGGTTAAATGACTCATCCAAGGTCACATAGTTAGTAAGTGTCTGGTCTTCTTGACTCAAGACCCAGTGCTCTATCCACTGAACCATCAAGCCATCGTCACTGATAGAACAGTGCTAGAATAGTGAGGAGAGAAGCCAGTTTGCAAGGGGTGAAGGTGAGTTAATGCTAAGTAAGTGGAGCAAATTGTAAGAGGCTTTTTTTGGCGGATTTTGTCAGGGAAGACATAGAAAGCAGGGCCATCACTAAGGGAAGGTGTGGGGTGTGGGAGTGTGAGGGTGATCTCACCTGTGCCCTAGGTTACTGAATTTAGTCAAGGGTAAATTTGCATGGATAATTCATTGAAACACAAAATGAGCAGATTGTATGCTGAACTGATCCCTCCCCCATGAACAGTGGACAGTATCCCAGGATGTCTCACTCATCTCCCCTGCCTTGTTAAGCCAAGGGTGGGTTTTTTATTAGATAGCGTGAGTGCAAGAATTCCTAGTTACAGCTCTGGTGGAGAAAACTTGTTGGTAGCTTGAAGGGGCAGCAAGATCTAGGGAAAGTGTCTTAAGACAGGGAGGTCCAAGCATGCTGGTTGACTGAAGGGAAGCAACCAGAAAAGAAGATACTGAAGTTGTCAGAAAGAAAACAATAAAAGATGGAGGTCCCATGGTGTAGTAGAAAAAGCGATGGCCTAGAGTCAGGAAGACCTGGACTCAGATTCTTCCTCTAATACTAGCCATATGACTCTGGGCAAGTTAATCACCAGGAGCCTTAATTTCCTCATCTATAGAATGGGGATTATAATAGTACCTGCCTCACAGGTTGTTGTGAGGAACAAATGAGACGCAGGACTAGTGCTTCCCCACTTCCTCACCCTGGACCTCAGTTTCCTCATCTGTAAAATGGGGGGTAGTGTTAGATGACCTCTAAGATCCCTCCTAGCCCCAAACCCATGACCCAATAATTTTCTTAGGGAAGTAGGAGGCTAAGTCATTTGTTGGGAGAGCTGAGAGTGGATCAGAGGGCTTGAAGAAAGAGGAAAAGGTTTAGACCAATTGTGTCTGGGATCACAGAGGAAGTCAGGAAGAGGAGACTAGAATACCAAGCCCTGCCAAGTAGCAGTTAGTCCTCAGCTGAAGATTTGCACTATTTGACAGCTCCACAGAAGTGCTCCCAGTGACCCAAATCCAATCATCTTCTCTCTGGTGTGTCCATGAGCTTTTCTAACTCAGATGGGAGAAAAACTATGGAATTACAGGACTGCAAACCAGATGTCTCTTTTGGGGAGTGGGCAGATGGGTATGGGAGGTTTAATGAAACCACAAAGGCATTGGTTTTGATTTGATTAAACCTGCAGTGGTGTTTCTAGATGTCTATTGGAAAACATTCAAAGATTCTCTGCCTGGAGCAGAGCCTGCCTCTCATCACCCTGCCAGGACCTCCTCTCTTAGCCAAGTCCTAACACCTAGCGCTCTGGACATCTACTGACAGATTCCAGCTATCTGGCTGAAGGGTATAAGGTATGACATTTCCTGGTTAAGACAGCCTGAGGATGAGTAAATGAAGGTTAGACAACAGAGGGCCTCCCTGCCTTCCTCTGTTGTAATTCAGGAGCATGTGATTAGACCTAGATGGGGGGAGTGTATACCCAAAGCTCTGAGGAGGGCAAGGTGGCTCAGTGGGCAACACTCATGAGCTACAGGGCCAGGGACATGGGTTGTGTTACCTGGTAATAGGATCACACATTACATATATGTATATATACACATACATACATGTACACATATATGAATATATGTATGCACGCATATACATATATGTCTATATGTTTATGTACACCTATGTGTGTGTATATACATATACACACACATACATATATATATATATATATTTATTTACATTTATATATATTGCATCATTAGAGACCATCTAATCCAAACTCCTCACATTAGAGATGAGGAAACCAAGTTTCAGAGGGGTTAAATGAGTTGCTCAGTTACATAAGTAATAATTAATAATGATTAATAATAACAATAATAATAATAACTAGCATTTATAGCACTTTAAGGTTTGATCCTCACAACAACCCTGTGAGGTGGGTGCTATTTTCATCCCCATTTTAAAAATGAGGAAACTGAGGCTTAGTTTAAAAGACTAGTCCAGGGTCACATGGCTAGGAAATATCTGAAGCAGGATTTGAACTCAGGTCTTCTTGTACCCAGGTCTAGGACTTCTATCTATTAGCCACCTCAAGGAGCAAGAGATTACACAAGATTTGAACTCAGGGCCTCTGATTACAAACCCAGTAGCATGGGATCACAGTTTTAAAACTGAAAGGAACCTTATAGGTCACCTACTCCAGACTCCCTCCTTATATTGATGATAAAACTGAGGATAGAGATTAAGTAATTTGCCTGGGGGATCTGAGTAAAGGACAGAGAGAGCTTCCAGACCCAATAATATTTTTACTATCCCAGTAGGTGAGATATTTCATCCCACACTTTGGGCTTTGGTAAAGGACAGCGGTCGTATACTAGCGTTCCTGCCAGGTTGTTGTGGGGATCTAGACAACAGCTAAGCCCTTCCACAGTCCCCAAAGGGTGTGACAAGTGCTAAAATGATGTGCAAGAGGAAAAGGAATGAAGAACAGTCTCTGCAGCTATGGTTGGGTGTTTCCTGGAAGCACATGGCTGTCCATGGAAAAATGTCTGGAAGGAAAAAAAAAAACAAGGCCAGAGGGAAACGGGGGGAAAATAGCAGCAACTGAGGATGATTCTAACTCCTGGAACCAAAGACTTTGCTACAAAAAAATAGCCTGTCTTTGGCCTGCTCCCCTGGTGTGTTTTCCATAGCTAACCAGTGTTTGTGCCCGCTCCCTCCTTTTCATTTGCTTCATTGACAGGGCCACAAGGAAGCCCACTTCTTATCAGGAGGCTGATATCACCCAGCATATGGCCTTTTTACTGTACTTTCTCTCCTGCCCATGCTTGGGGAAGAGAGGTGGCTCTTTCCTCAGCAAGTTTAAACCAGCATTGCATCTGAGATTCTCTGCCTGGAGCTTGGAGGATCTTCCCCTCCTCCCCTCCTGGGAGGTTGTATATTCACAGAGGTTGAGTCGGTCTTGCTGGGCAGAAGCGGAGATGCTGAACAGAAATGCCTGAGGTCACTTAGTGATGGGAAGCCCCTTAAGACAAAGGCAAATTTTTCAGATTTCTTCTGGCATATTCCAGCCGCTGCTGATCAGCGTAGCAGGATTTGACTTTGGCTTTCTTTCAAAAACTCAGCCAATGGAGAACTAGGGAAATGAGAAAAAGAAATTGGAGGGGACTTTCCTTGAGGTGTAGCCGATGATAGGACGCTGTCTTGTATGGACAAAAGGACAAGAAACAGTGACATCAACCAATGCTATTTGGTCAATTCTAGTAGAAATCCAGGCCATGTGAGGATTCCTGGGCCAGGGTGTTTCCCTCTGTGTATAATATTAGCCTTCCACTTCAGCCTTTGTCATTCCTATGTGCCTGCATTCATTCCATGTCAAACTGAAAGCATCACATCTTTCATTCATCTCTCTGGACCACTAAGAAAAAATAATAGAGGCTACAAATTCTCATTTGTACACAATCCGAGCCTTACCAAGACTAGCAGCTCTCGAATAATTTCACCACCCTCCCCTCTTACCTCTAATGGTCATCTCTGGATTAGAAATATGCCAGTGATGTTGTGTAATAATGGTGGCATAACCTCAGATCCTGTTAGAATGTGGGCTCCTTGAGAGAGATGTTTTTGTTTGTCCTGTATTCTCAATGTATAGCATAAATGCCTGTTAATTGTTCAGCAAAGTGTGCCCCTGCTCAGCATGGGCTGGTGTGGAAGGCTGCTTGAGTTTCTCCCCATCGAGGATGGAGGGAGGTCTGTGGGCCACTCTCAATTCAAAGACCTCTTGCTACAGTCTTCCACTCCACTGGCCACCCTAGATCGTGGGGACAGTTTCTGTCCCATGGCTTCAGGTAGGCAGATTGTCCAAGAGTGGATTGAGAGACTGAAAATATTTGTCTCTACTCCAGTACTTCAGAGCTCAGGATGGAGAACCTGGGGTATCTGAGTTCTTGTCCTCACTTCATGATGAACTCACGACGATGACCTTCTATGAGTCACTTCCTTTCATTGAATCTCAGTTGTTTCTAATCCGTAAAATGATAGGGTTGGAGTAATGAACTGTTAACTCTGTTCCAACAGGAGCACTGTAGGATTCTAAGATTGGAGTAGATATTAACATGTCATCTCCTCCATTAAAATGTGAGCTCCTCCAGGGCAGGGTCCATGGTTTTGCCTTTCTGTATATCCTCAGAATTAAGCAGAATACCTGCTTGTTGATCGACTGACTATCTAGAGTTAGGAAGCCCTTGTGACGACCAAGGATTACACTCCTGTGAACTCTGAGAGTCATTACTGAACAGTGCCGTGGTTACTTGTGAATTGTTGCCCAACTTTGCCTATGTGTAGAACAGCTCTGGTCACATGTGAGTCAAGACATCACCCTGTGGTGTCATTGGTCCACTTGAAAAACGAAAGACAAACAACAAGGGCAGAGACCAGGTCTTATTTTTCCCAAGATCCCCATAGCACCTGGCATGTGCCAGATGCTTAGTAGGTGTTTGTTGAATGAAGGATAAACAAAATGTGTAAAAGAGCCAGAAGGACTCTTTGGAGAAAGAAGCAAGAGGCAGGCTGCAGCCTGAGCATAAGGGAATGAAAGAGGAGGGGCAGTCGATCACTGAGGTCTGTGCACACTCTCTGCCCCTTCCCCCCCCCCCCCCAAGACATTACTTCCAGACAGTCTTTACCCCTCCTCCTCTGGCTATCTCCCTCTCCCTCTTAGTTTTTCAAACCCCTCTCTGTGGACCAGGAGGGAGCTTAAGCCAATTAGTTAATCTATTTTTATAGCTCAGAGGGGGGAAGGCTTTCATCGAGGTGTAATTGAGAAACGTGTTAATTGTTTGCCACTGACCTTTGTCTCTTTTCTCTGCTCCTTGGGGGAAGAGAGCCTTTCATGTGTCCCAGGAGGCTCCCTTCCTCTTTTGTCTTTAACTATCAGGGAACCATTCTTGGCAGCTGGGGTAGGAGCAGATTACTGCTTGAAGGAGCCCCAGCCCAAGCCAGTATTGCCTACATCCTTTCCTTCTTCCTTCAGCTGCAGAAGGGATATCTCCAGTATTGGAGGTGGAAGAAAGCAAGGGGACTAAGCATGCTTTCTTGCTGCCGAAGCCCACGTCTTTTTGGCCTCTGGCATCATTGTCCTCCCTTCTCACCCCTCTGCCCAGCTCAGATTTAGCTGTGTATGGGTGTAAGGAACTGACCCTGGAGTCTCTGGTTGATGTTTTGCTAATAGCTACCACTAATGGGCATTTCTGGTATGGCTTTGGCGCCGTACCAGATCGTTCAGCCAAGCAGAAGTGACAACAGAGGCAGGCACGGTCAAGATTCATCTCCAACTCAGTTTTTCCAAGGCCTTTAAGGACTTTCCCAGTTTTCCCAGCTCCTAGTGCCTTCCTCTCTGAGATTGCCTTCCATCTAACATGTATACACACACACACACACACACACACACACACACACACACATATATACACACATATATGCATAAATCTTATATGTAGCTAGTTATTTATATGTTGTCTTCCCTATTAGAATACAAGCTCCTTGAGTATAGAGACTGTTTTTTGCCTTTCTTTGTGAGTCTAGACAGTAGCACAGTGCCAGGAACATAGATGAACTTAGTAAATGGAGATTATTGGTTGCATGCTGCTAGAAGATGCCTAAAGGTGGCCATGCTACCTCCAGCCTTGATTTGTGAACGTTGTGAGTTTTTTCTTTACTTTTCTGGAATCTGGCTGCCCTTCCTTAGGGGATGTCTCCAGGAATGAGACTTTGCCGTTCCATTACCAAAAATAATGTTCAAGTTTAGGGATTACATGGAAGAGCTAGAACTTCTGGGACCATGGGAGAAGAGCCAGAGAAGAACAGTCTTGGGTATGTGTTCACCCAACAGCTGGGCCTGAGAATCACAGAAACTTCTGTCATACACTCAGATCCTATGTGGCTATACTGTAGTGAGAGACCAAGCCCTTTTCCTCCTCTGACCAAATTTAGAAAGAGAAGGTTTATAAAGGCTGCAGACTTCTTGAAGCTCAGGAGAATGAGTAGAGCTATGAGACTCCACCATGGGGAATGAAGTGGTGGAAGAGAATTCTGATTTTGGGAAAGGATGGGGCTTGCTGCAATTCTGTTCTCTCTATACCTGAGGCTTTATATTACCATTCTTATCCTAATCTAATTCAGTTGTTTAACTTCTGTTACACTATGAGGTTTCTAGTGATTTGCTAACAGCTAGTTCTGAGGGAAGGAAGGGGGAAGATGAGCCAATGCAGGGATCTGGAATCTATTTGAGGAAGTAATAGGAAGCTAGTGCATGGGGAGACTGTGGACCCCCAACCTGTCTTGTCCATGTTCCATAGGGACAGCCTTTTCTGAGAAAGGAGAAGGCTGTGGGATCTTCACGACTCCTTCTTCTGCCTGCCTATTTACCTCACTCATCACCTTCAATCCCAGGTGTGTCAGACAAAATCTTCAGGACAGGCTGATTGAATTCCCATGATGCCAGGCAGGCTATCAATTCCCTATTAGTGCCAGAAACGCAGGATTCTCTTCTGATGTCAATTTCTGTGCCTTTAGAGGGCTTCAGATTCCATCTCTTGGATAGAAATGCCCATCCATTTTTTTTTACCTATCCAATTAAATTTTTCACATTTATGAGTTATTTTGTTTTAGAAAATGCTTTCAACCCAACAGTCCAGTGTGGTTGGTTGTGAAAGCATCACCACCCTCACTATAAATACAAACATGAATTCCAGTGCTGGGTAAGCCACTGCTAATTACACTGGGAGGAGGGGAGGAGGGAGAGAAGAGGAAATGTTAGGCAAGTAAAATAACCTGCTCAGGGCCATACAGCTCGTAAATAGCAGATTTGTTACTCAAACTCTGATCTTCTCATGGTATCTAGTGTGCTTTACATTGCACATAATAAGTGCTTAATAAATGCTTATTGACTATAATTGACTATAAGTATTTTTGTATTCCATCAGGCTTTGGATAGAGTTCTGAGCCTGGGGTCAGGAAGACCTGAGTTCAAATCTATCCTCAGACACTTAGTTAGCTATGTGACCCTGGGCAAGTCACTTAATCTTTGACTGCCTCAGTTACCTCAACTGTAAAATGGGGATAATAGCACCTACCTCGGAGTATTGTGAGAATCAAATGAAATGATATCTGTAAAGTGCTTACCACAGTGCCTAGAACACACTTAATAAATACTTATTCCCTTCCTTTTTCCTTCTTCCTGTCATTAAATGGTCCCAAATTATCATTAAAGGCAGCTAATTGGTGAAATGGTCAGCTAAGTGACCCAGCGTCAAGAAGACCTGAGTTCAAATCTGGCCTCAGACACTTACTAGCTGTGTGACCCTGGACAAGTCACTTAACCCTATTTGCTCTTAACAACTCCCGATGGTAATTGCCTGAAAGTCAAGAATCCTACATACACTTAAAACTTCAAAGGTATAACTTATGTAACATTGTACCTCTAAGGACACTGGACATTCAGCAAACTGAGAGGACAGTGCCAAATTGTTGTTCAGTCATGTCCAATTCTTCATGACCCTATTTGGGGTTTTCTTGGCAAAGATACTAGAGTGATTTGCCATTTCCCTCTCCAGCTCATTTTACAGATGGGGAAACTGAGGCAGGCAGGGTTAAGTGATTTGCCCAGGGTCACACAGATAATAAGTGGCTAACCCATAGTGGATGTGTAAAGCTCAACAGATCACTTTACCTTGCAATGCCTTAGGCAGTTCTCTATGTCTATAAGTTGCAAAAGAAAGTGCTGATCTTCATTGGTAGAGAGAGTCTCCTCACCTGGGTCTTCCCTGCCCAGTCCCCTATTCTTTTAAAAGACACATTGACAGGCCCTGAGTCTCTCCTCCAGCTTCCTCTCACAAATCAGCCTCAGAACCAGCCTAGACAGGAAGCACTTTGTTTTGGAAAAAAGAAGTCTGCTAATACCCATTTCTCTCCTCCCCACCTCCACCCCGTGTTTTCCTCCAATTAACAGCCTGGAAAGATTATCCTAATGTACTGCACTAAGCCTTGGAGTATCCTGAAGAGATTTCTCATATGGTCCATTTTGCTGGTGAGTGGCATGAAGCCTGATGCTGTAGAAAATAACAGAACTAGCAGAGATGCCAGGTTCCATTACTTACAATGGCCACTGTTCTTACCCTGTACATTGTGCTGGCATTAAGAGGGAAAGAAGGGCCTCCTCCCTCCCTGTTTCCAAGAATTCAGAGCCGAGATGTCTATTGGAATTGGTGAGGCCTTGCCTGCTCTGGTCTGATGGCTATCATCAGAGGCTGCTGAGAATTCTCTCTGGGGTATTCTCTCACTGAACAGAGGCTACGAGGCAAATAGGGGCAGTGTGTACAGTGATGAGAGTACTGGGCTGGAGTCAGGAAGATCTAAGTTAAAATTTGGACTCTAAAACTAACTAATAGACCATGGCCAAGTGATTTACCTTCTCCAGAGCTCAGTTTCCCCATATGTAAAGTGGCAATAATTACACCTCCGTTATAAGGTATGAGGACCCTATGAGATTATGTATAAAAGTGCTTTGTAAACTTTAAAGAGCTATGTAAATGTCAGTAGCAATTGTTATTATCGTTATTAATATTATTATCAGCTTATTCTCATCTTTTTCAGTGGGATTCAGATAGATATGACCCTGGGCCAAGTCATCATCCTGTAATTATTCCTTTATTTTCAATATTGTACAGCCCATTGCACGGATAGATGAAATAACTGCTTTTTGTAGTTGAGTAAAAATATTAAGGTGTATTCTCGTGCCCTATAGGCTCCCTGAAAGCATCCTTAGAATAATTCCAGTAGCAAACAGAACAGCAAAGTTGATATGCACTTTTTCCTACTCCCGCATGGTTTTGCTCTCCTCTGCTAGATGTCTGGGCAGCTAGGTGATGCAGTGGATAGAGCACCAGCCCTGGAGTCAGGAAGATTTGAGTTCAAATCTGGCCTCAGACACTCACTAGCTGTGTGACCCTGAGCAAGTCACTTAACCCTGTTTACCTCAATTTCCTCATCTGTAAAATGAGCTGGAGAAGGAAATGGCAAACCACTCCAGTATCTTTGCCAAGAAAATGCTGAATGGGGTTATGAAGAGTCAGACACAACTGAACAACAAGCTGGATATCTATATTTTGTGACTTTGTTTTATTCCATGTAACTTGGATATAGAGCGTGTCCAGTGTCTACATCTATTTAAAATGTTGTTCTCAAGTTATTGTTGTTACTGTTGTTTGAAATGAATTGACATTATGTCTGAATGATTATGGGTAGCAGTGTGGTCTATGATAATGGTCTAATTCCAGGATATTTTATGAGTTGAGTTATCCAGGGTATTTTGAGGTCTATATTTGGAATTTGGGTACTTGCTGTCCATCAGTCTATGAAAGACAGTGAGTTTCTGGTGTACAGCTCTAGTCAGCAGGACACTAGATGTTTCCAGACCCACTATTTCCTCGCATAGTCTACACTCATCGCTAAGTCCAGACGTTTTCTAGGGTTTGCAGTGGCAATGACCTGGCCCTAAACTGCCATCACAAACGCCTCTGCTTTCACAAACAAATCTACATGGCTTAGCCTTTTGTTTGGAGCTTCTTGATGAATGTGTTTTTGGCTGGGTTCATGAGGGTGTCACCAGGGTGGGGGTAGGGGACTTATTCCAGTCCTTGATATCAGACAGTTCATAGACTCCATTCAGAGTGAAACCAACCACTTTTGTTTACATGTAGCAAATCCAGTGGCACATACCTGGCATCAGCATTTAGCATTACTCAGTGAAGTTTTGTCTGCTCATTCAAAAAGTATTTCTGTAGGGTTTTGACTTGTTGGTTACATTCTCTAAAAATGCCTATCAGTCTTCTTCAGTCCACTTCATCTGGACTTATGATTTGACCACTCTATTGGTCAGTTATTGACACAGAAGCCTTCTTGGCAAGTAGGATATTGGTATTTCTGACCTGTTCTGGCATGTTTGTTGTTGTTCAGGATCAACTGTCCATAGTGTTTTCTTGGCAAAGATACTGTAATGGTTTGCCATTTCCTTCTCCAGAGGTTAAGTGACTTATGCAGGGCCATACAGCTAATAAGTGTCTGAGGTCAAATTTGAACCCCGGTCTTTCTGGTCTGTTTGACTCCAGGCCCAGCACTGTATCCACTGCACCACCTAGCCGCCCAGGTCTGGTGTATCTTGCCTCTTTATGGTGCCAACACAAAAGAACACCCTCTATGTCTAGTTGAGGATCACATAAGTTTTGAATATTGCCAGCCTGTTGTCTTATGCTTCTCTCTTCCCCCAACCCCAGTCTATTGTTAAGAGTCATAGGAGCACTCACATCATCACACTGGTTGGGGTGTTCAATTAATCCGTGCTATCACTAGAGTCCAATTGGCCCAAGTCTCAAGGTATCTGCCAGGCTTTCAAAGCTAGGGTAGTAGTCTCTTTTGTTCGGTGAGTCCCTACACTGGACCACCAATTCATGATCATTCTCAGCTCCTCCTCCTCCCCTTCTTCTTCATCATCTTCTTCCTGTCTTCTACTTCTTTTCTTCTCCTTTTCTTGCTGCTGCTGCTGTTGTTCTCCTCCTCCTCCTCCTCCTCCTCCTCCTCTCCTCCTCTCCTCCTCCTTCTTCTTCTTCTTCTTCTTCTTCTTCTTCTTCTTCTCTTCTTCTTCTTCTTCTTCTTCTTCTTCTTCTTCTTCTTCTTCTTCTTCTTCCTCTTCTTCTTCTTCTTCTGCTGCTGCTTCTTCTGCTTCTTCCCTCCTTCTCTGACTATCTCTGCCTGTCTCTCTATGTCTCTTCCTGTCTCCCTCTCTCTCTGTCTCTCTCTCTTTTCTTTGCAATTGTCCATTGCCCTACCTACTTTATAACACAGAAAGCATGTTAGGCTTTGAAGGTTATTAACCAGAAAGGATAATTTGATATTGTCTGCACTCATAGAAGCATAATGTACAGTATTTGTCACATAGGAAGTGCTTTGTTGACTAATACTATTCAGTACAAAAGTTTGTGATAGCCCCACTGTGCTCTGCTCTGGTGAGACCACATCTAGAATATTATGTTTGATTCTTCACATTTGGTGCTACATATTTGGAAGGACATCAATCAGTAAACATTTGTTAAGTACCTACTGAATGACATACACTTTTGTGTCAGATACAAAGAAGACAGTGACAAGCAGGAACACATCAAAATAACAAGATTTGAAACCCAATTATATAAAAATGATCTGAAGGAACTGGAGGAAAGAAGACCTAGGGAGTGTGGGGATGCAATAGCTATTTTCAAGTCTGTATGCCATGGAGAAGGAGAGATTAGATTAATTTTGTTTTGCCCCAGAAGGCTCAAATAGAGTCAATGGATGGAAATTACATCGACATAGGTTTTAATTCAATATAAGGACGAATTTCCTAACATCTGTCTGAAAATGGAATCAGCTAAATCATGAGATCCTCTGAAAGTGATCAAGCAGGGGGCATTCATACTTTGAATAAGACATTGCACTAATTGACCACTACAGAAGTTCAGGTCAAATGAGATAATTTATGCAAAGTGTTTTGTAAACCTTAAAGTGCTACTCTAATGTTAGCTGTTATTATTGTTTTTAGAGAAAGAAGTTGCTTCCGTCTGGGCTGGGACAGTGATAGAAGCTTCTCTGAAAGAGGGCAGGCCTTGAATTGGTCCTTGAAAGAAGGGCAGGATCAATATTTTTAATTAACAGAACTAGAAAATTGAACCAGTGGCTGAAAGTGATGTCAATGCTAACCCCAAAAGTGACTCTTCTAAGTAGAAGTTGATCAAAATTGTCAATAATCCAATAGATGTATTTCAGTTTGAGGCTAGCTAGGGAAATATGAGGGTCCCACCTAGGAATGGAAGCTTATGAATATGGTTGGATGTGGAATACATATGCAATCACAGAATCCTAGTACAGGAAAGCACCAGAGGGGCCACAAGCTCCTCATTTTACACAAGAGGAAACTGAGGCCCAGAGAGTGGCTTGTTGTGAGTCCCATGGTGAGCTAGTGACACAGTCAGAGTTAGGAGCCAGGCCTTCTGATGACCAGTGTAGTGATCCTTCTATTGTGCCAGCTGAAAAACGCCCACCTTCCTGGTATGTTTTTCATCATTTCTATCTCCTCCCTCCAGAGTTCACAAGCTATTGAAAGGCATTGGTTGGGGGGACTTCAGAGCTTACAGGGCAATCCTCAGAGATTATGGAATTGGGAAAGAGGAGGGTACATTACAACAGGCCCTAATGGATATAGCAGGAAGGTTTAAATTCTGGGTCAGTCCCTTAGCAAAATATATCAGAAAAAAAAACACTTTCCCCTTAGGAAATTACAAAATAAACATATCATTGGGCCCCCATAAACATGATAAGAGATATAGTTTCTTCTCTCACACAAGTGCTTGGATTTATCACTTTATATTCCACATCTCACCCCTTCCTTTTTGCCTTAATAAGTGCTCTCACTCACTACTCCCCTCTTTTTACAAATATCTTTTCTCAGATCAACTTCTTCCTCTTCTTTCCTCCATCCCCAAGAAGCCAGCAATATTTAGGGCTCTGATGACTCCTCTGGGGAAGTCTGTGGTCTCAATACTGAAAGCTATGCTACCCTTCCTGGGCCATGTCCCCTAAGGAGCTGGGAAATATGGCACTGCAGCCAGTTACAGCAAGGTTAATGAGAATGTGTTAAAGTCCACAGGCAAGGAGAACAGATTGAAAACCTGACTGACCAAACCATAAACAGAGGTTAATGATGGATAACAGCCTAATGAGTTAGAGAAGGTATCTAATGGGGTTCCAGAGGGATGAGTGTGAGGGCTGGTCTCATTTAACATTTTTATTAATGACCAGGGGAATGACCATCTGATAATGAACTGGGTGGACAGCAGAATTCAAGGCAGTACAGGGAATTGGGCGTGAGGAATTAGCACAAATGAGTTGAGTGTGAAAAGCTTTGCGATGTGGACAGGGAAGAAACACATAAGAGCACTGAGCATCCTAATAATTACTGACATTTATGTAGTACCTTGAAGTCTGTAAAGTACTTTACATACATTCTTATTTGAGCTTCACAGCAAAGCTGGGAGGTAGGCATCTCAGCTACGGACATTATTATCTTCATTTCAATAAGGAAATTGAGGCCCAGAGAGATTTCCTGATGTGCCCATGTTCACACAGCTGATAAAGGCCAGAGCTAAGATTTGAACTCATGTTTTCCTGCCCAAAAGCCCAATGTTCTTTCTCCTTCATTCCAAGCCTGACCCAGGAAAATGACTTCGAAGCATGCATTTATTTAATAGCCAAAGACTGAATGATTGGACAAATGACAGAGGAAAACAGGGTTGGGAAAGCTGAGTCCAAAGGCGATGAACAGGAGGTCAGGACTTTGATGGGGTAAGTTACTGCATATCTGTTATGATCCTAGGGACTATAAAGGTAACCATATCTCCACAACCAAATGCTTTCCCAAGCTGCTCCTTGTGCCTGAGATTCTTTTAACGGAGTAGGATCATGGTATAGTTCAAAGAATGAAGGGAGGTGAGACCTGGATTCAAATTCTACTGTCAGTGCTTTCTAGTTGGGTGACCACTGACTGGCTCTCAGTTTCTTCATCTATAAAATGGGCATCATAATAAGCAGTTTGCTTATCTAACACAATGGCTAGATGAGATAATAACTAGATGAGATAATGAATATAAAGTGCTCTATAGACCTTAAAGCACTATAACCCTCTAATAACACAGGTTAGCTCCTGCTCTGCAACTTAATGCCTTAGAGAGTGGCTTTAGGTACTGAAAGGTTTAATTCAGCCAAGGTCACATAGTTAGTATGTGTCAGAGGCAGGGTCTTCCTGACTCTAAGACTAGCTTTTTATCCACTATCCATGCTGGCTCTCAAAGTAATCTGTAAATGTTAGATAATAATAATAATTAATAACCTCATCCACCTGGGGCATCTTACTATTTGCCCTGATGTTCACCCTTTCTCCTTACCTGGAAAAGCACCCTGTGATAGCATCTGGACCACTAGATGCTACATCCACACTCTATAGGGGAAGCAATCTATTCTGCTTTGGACCTCTACCCTGGGGCAGAGCTGTCTTGATTGCTGGGTAATTGGGTGAGTAGAAACTCACTACATCAAACCAGCCCCAGTCCATGCACCATATCCCATTAAGCTGTTCACCCTGAGGATCCAGGAATCTTGCCATCTGTGGTTCATGGGTTCTCTCTGTCACTCTTTTTCCACCTCTTTGTAAATAATTCCTCATATCAACACTAGAATTGTCCTATGGTTCCAATTCATTCTTTGTGACTTGCCAAACCAAAACCTCTTTCCCTCTATACGTACATACACACACACACACGTGTGTATGTATACACACACACATATGTGTATGTATACATACACATACATATATGTGCATGTATAGATATACATTATATATGTATACACATTTGTATGCATATATATGATTCATATATACATACATAGATACATATACATACATACATACATACATACATACATACATACATACATACATACATATATTGAGAGAGAGATACAGTCTTCACCTATTAGGATATAAACTCCTTGTAGGCAGACAGTAGCTTATTTTTGTCATTGTATTCTCAGAACCTAGTATAGCGTCTGGTACATAGTAGGCAACTAATACATAGAGGTAGCTAGGTGATGCAGCAAACAGAGCATTGGACATGGGGTCAGGAGACCTATCTGGCCTCAGACTCTTGCTAGCTAAACCTAAGCAAGTCACTTAATCTCTGTCTGCCTCAGTTTCCTCATCTGCAAAATGGAAAAAAATAGCAACTACTTTCTAGGGTTGTTGTGGGGATCAAATCAAATAATAATTGTAAAGCACTTTGCAAATTGTAAAGGGCTATACAAGTACTGGCCATAATTATAATTTATTCATTATTATTTTGTCCTCTTCATTAGTCTCTTTTGGGGGGATTGTCTTATCCTGAAAATGGAATCAGAGTTCTAGAAAGTAGGACCTTTAGCGTTGTACTTAATATTAGTAAGAGCTTCTCCTGAAATACTATCCAGGGGGGTGGGGTGGAAGATTTATTCCTGAGTATAAACATATTAACTGGAGAGAGCTATTCCAAGAAGGTCTAAGCAGAAGGGATATGATGAAGAAAGGAGTAAATGAGGCTACACATCACACTAGTGAAAAGTTAATGAGAACTTCTAGGAAGATAGTAGAATGGGAAGTCAAAAAAGGAGCTTATTCCCTTCATCATGTCTTTTAATAATAGCAATGTACAGTCCAATCATATGTCTTTGAAAAATAATTTTTAAAATATGGAAATAATGAAAAAGTTAAAAAAACCCAACACAATGAAGAAACATTATGGATTAAAAACATCAGAAGTGAAAAAAAAACTAGAAGAAAAAAATCACTGAAACACAACATTATGATCAGAAACACAAAACGGTTCTCATGATATAGAAAAATGGATATTAAACATATAAAAGGAGTTAGCCAAAAAATCACAAGAAGAAATAAAAAGGAAACTAAAAAAAGCTGAGGAATCTTGGGGTGAGACGACGAGGAAACTCAGCAGTTTAAAAATATGCATTAAGAACATGAAGTGATGAAAAGTAGAATTGCTTTACTGGAGGACAAAATAGCATAAGAAACAGAGGAAGCAGAAAAATGAGCCCAGAAATTAATTCAATTGGAAAAAGAATTGGAAGCAATGCAGATAAAAGTGACAGATTTGGAGTGCAGATTGGGAAATGTGAGAAGTATTAGGCTTCCAGAAAACTGTGAAGAAAACAATCTGACCACTCTATATCAGGAATTTATGCAAGAAAATCTCCAGAAATGTTGAAAATTAACACAAGCTTGCAAAAAAATTCATAAGTTAGTAAAAGAGAAAACCGCCAAAGTCATCTCATGAAGATACAATATTAGAATTCAAACTACAATGGCAAAGATAGAAACAGTGGGATGAAAACAAAGGAGTCAAGAGGAAAAACATTATGTATAAAAATTTCCAATTTGGATTTTGCAAGACTTTTCTATGAGCAAAAGGAGTGACAGAAGAAGCTGGAATATGACAAAACTAAGAAACTTTGATACTTCGATAGATCTGTGACCTTATGCTGACTCAATCCTCAAATAATTTTCCAGGAAAGTTGACTATTTTGTTCTAAAAGCAAAATACAGATATTCAAAAATCAATGAGACTTTAAATAATTTATAGAAAAGTTCTAGATCTTCTCTCTGAAAGAAACCCTTATCTTTTAAACATCAGTATTCTTCTGGTGATATTATAGTGCTACAAATCATGTAATACTGTAATCTCTAAAGAATTAAAATTGTGTATCATCCTAATTGTGTATTACCCAAAGTCATGTTGGACACAAATAGGCTATGTAGTACTTTAATTTAATGCAAAAAAATAGAGTAAGAGATAACATCAAAAAGATGTAAAATCAAAAAAGGATTTGGGCCAGTCATTTGAAGAGAGTGAAGTATGCCAAATGGACAGCTCCTCTTTTACATTCATACCAGCATAGTGTCAAGAGATCTAGAAGCAGACACTCCACTTCTTGTGGAGAATTTATTAGAGGATATGGACAAGAGTTACACAAAATGATAAGATGTGGGTAGATTATAACCTGCACTGTTGTTGGAATCTTATTGTCATATCAAATGAATAAGGGAAAAGTATTTATTTAGCTCACATTGTATTCCAGAAATTGTGCTAAGTGTTGGGGATATAAATGTAAACAAGGAAAACAGTCACTGCCCTCAAGAAGCTTACATTCCAATTAAGGAAGACAACACATAAAGAGAAGCTAGAAGAGGAGGGGTTTGCATCAATGATGGCATGGGATCATTGAAATATCAGAGTACACTCTACACAAATTTTATCTTGCCAAATAAGATGACTTCCTCCAAAAACCTCCAGCTGCTTATCATAGTCATACCTGTGGGCTTCCATGTGGTCATCAATCCCCATAGAAAGTATATTCTCAAATCTCTCCCTCCTCTCACCCTCCATTCTCACCCTCCTGGTGGACAAGGTATCTATGGTTATACAGTATATAGAGATAAACTCTCATCAGGTCTTACTCACATATTGTTTCTGTGACAGTAATAGGAGCTTTGTGATTTTCCCAAGTAACAATTGAGGTAATTGATATCGTAGTAAAGGAGCCCACACTTGATTAATATCCTGCTTTCTTCATGCCTAGACAACCAGAAAAAAAATATTGCATATAATTTGACCGCTAAGTGATGTCACTCTCAAGCCACTGAACAAGTGGTTTTGGCAACAGGTAGTCAGTCCACATGCACTGGCTCCCCCTAAAGCTATATCTCTACAGCTCACTGAAGAATGCTACCTACAGAATCTTAGAGTGTTCTCCCTCTCATTGCTTAGGGCCCATAGCACTTATAGTACTCTTAAGACTTGTTGCTGTCTGTTATTCAATATTGATCTAGGGGCATGAAAATGAAATATCAATGTGGAATATTAAAATCATCTGCTCTTGATTTGGTCTGTCTCCAGTGATTTAGAAATGATTCAGTTCTCCGTCAGTACAACTGACCCTATATTCTTTGTTAAACAAATAATTCACTCTGTGGCTGCATACATTTTATTGAATCGTAGCAAATTAAAATTAGAAAGACATTGCTTTGCCAAGTTGTCTCCCCCATACCACGTACTAGCCCCTAAATCATGAGAAAGATTAAGGAGGGGACTGCATGTATGGAAGAAAATGTATTCCCGAAAACATATCTTATATATATATATATATATATATATATATATATACACACACACACACACACACACACACATATATATACATATATATAAATATATAAATATATGTATATATTATGTAATTGTGTATGTGTACATATATATGCACACATACATTTATACATATACACACGCACACATCCAAACCTGGGAAACACAAGTCAAAACAAGAAAATGATAGGCTAATATTATTGATGAATATCAATTAACATTTTATATGAAATACTAGCAAACACAATATAGCAATAATCCCTAAAAGGTATTCATTATGATCAAGTAATATTTGTGCCAGAATTCCAAAGTAGTTCTTGAATATTTTTTAAAGTCAATATAATGATAGCTAGCATTTAGATGACATTCTGACGTTTGTACAGTGCTTTATGTGTTATCTCCTTTTCCTCCCAACCCCTCTGGGAGGTAGGTGCCATCATCCCCATTTTGCAGATGAAAAAAAAATAAGGCTAAGAGAAGTTAAATGATTTGTCTACAATCATTCAGTTAGTTAGTGTCTGAGGCAAGATCTGAACTCACTTCATCCTGATGCCATCTAGTGCACTATCTACTATATTACCTAGCTGCCTCAATATATAATACAATAAGTTATATTAATGAGAAAGTAATAAGTATGATAGAATTATACATTCATATAATAGAATACTATCATGCTATTAAGACAAAAAACATAAGGAATGTAAAGAAATCTGGAAAGATCTTTATGGCGGGGAAAGTAAAGTTAAAAAAATTACCAACTACATCAACATAAGAGGGAAAGAGAATGAGAATGAATATGTAAACAAAGAATTATGATGGAGGCTAGAAGGCAGTGACTAAAAACTTATGATACTTTATACAATGAAATTAATTTAAATGTAAATAATTGTCAAGCAAGTTGGGTTGAATATATTTATCAATATTAAGTCTTTAATTTAATAGACGCAAAAGTTGAATAACAAAAGCCATGTGTCTATCTAAAGACAACTGAGCCTTTTGATAAAATGCAATATTAATTTATATTAAAAATACTAAAAAAAGTATAGAAATAGAAGGATTTTTCCTCAACACACTAAAAATAGATTTACCTAAAACCAGGAGATTTGTAATGAAGAAATGGAATGGAGACACAGTTATTCCCACTGAGAAGAGGAGTAAAGCAGGCCTAAGTACCGGCATTATTCCTATTTGACATAGTTTAAAAATAGCAATAATGCAAAAAAAAAAAAGGACATTAAGGGGAATAAGCTTTGGTTAAGTAGTTATAATATTTTCATTTTACAGATGTTATTATGGTATGTTTAGAAAATCCAAGACTCAACAAGAAATTTAATTGAATTAGTAAAAGGCTTTATTTAGCATGAGAGTATATGTATGATAATTCAACCCATCTTTTTTTCACTGCATCAGTGTTTCTGCAGTCCTGTCTATGTGGGTACTTTCCTTTAGTGACATGGATTACAAGCCTTCCATGCCTTCTCCTTCTGTGCAATCTGTGTTCATGCACTTTCACACATCTTCCGTAAAGAATCTCTCATACATTCCAGAGGCTTTCTTCTAGATCAAGAATTCATAATCTAGGGACCATGAACTTGTGTCTTTTAAATTAATTTTGATAACTGTGTTCAAATATAACTGCTTTCCTTTGTAAGCCTATGCATTTTATCCATTTAAAAACATTATTTGAAAGGAAAGTCCACCAGACTTTCAAAGGGATCCGTGACGCAAAAAATGTTAACAACTTCTGGTCTAGGCTTTAAAAAAAAATCATGGATACCAATGTAGTTCTGGAGCTAACCATCTAATATCTCTTCTACTCCCCACATGACTGACTGTCTCCTCTGTTATCCCAATAATGCATTTCCATGATGAAATTCTTGCAATGCAAGTCATCATTGGTAAAATATGCTGTAATCTACCAAAAACTACCATGCATCTTTTCAGTGATATCTGGGTCATTCCTACTTTTGACATTTTTTTTTTCAGAATGCCACATAGCACCACTAGGAGAATGCTTTTTAAAAAAAAAATACAGGTTTTAGTTTCAGAACCACCTTTGGTCTTAACCCAGAATGATGAATTAGTGGATTATGCAAAATGGAGAGTCGTAGGGCTTCTAGTTATCTCTACATTTCTGACATCACATGAAGAGCTGTGTTCAGTATACACAGCTACTCTGGTAGTTTAAGATGTAACTTGTTACCTAGATCCCCTTCTTGTGACATTTTATATTGTTTATTGTCAAAAATGTACAGTCTGTGTTCAGTTGTGTTGGGATAGTGGTGGTATGGTTTCTCTGTTATAATGGAATTATAGATATAGAGCTGAAAGGGAATTTAAAGGTCACAGACATAGACCAACCCCCTAATTTTATAGATAAAGAACCTCAGGCTGAGAGGTTGAGTTATGCTAGAGTTGGGATTTGAATCCAGTTTTTCTGGCTCCAAACTCAATCCTCTCCATTACACCATGCTATGTACCATAAAGGAGCCATAGAAATCACAATGGTCTAAGAATCAAGAGACCTGGCTGTAGTTGGTATACTCCTTAACTTTTAATGTCCTTGATTTTCTTACCTGTGAAATGTGAATCATTATTCTTTGCCCTGCTTACTTCATTGGCTTTTTGGGAGAATCAAATGAGATAATGAGTGTGAGGGACTCTTAAAAGTATAAACGTTAAGATGGCATTGCTATTATCCTTTCTTCTCCTTCAAACAGAAATTTGTCCCCAGTGACTGTTCCCTTAATCAACTGGAGGGGCAAAGGGAAGGAATGCTTGCTAAGATTCTAAAATTACAAAAGTGACAAGAAGCAAAACTTGTCACACTGAGAGATCCTAGAGGGAAGAGGATGAAATAAGTACAAAATCATGCTGTCATGATTGTTTACCGAGTGCCTCTTAGGGTATTGGAATCAAGGCTGAAGAAGAGTGAGAAACCATTTTTATCTCACATGCAGGATTTTAAAATGGAAACTAATTTATTTTTTCCCTAGAACATATACTTATCTCTCCAAGAGTATAATCATGGTCTAATCATTGGGGTAAAAAAAAAACATAATGAGCCAGGGGGCTCTGGGCCTCAGGTAGGTAGAAGGGATTTCTTCTGTACCTTGGGAAGGGGGAAGGGAGAACTGGATAGAATCCCCCCAGAGCACAAGCAGAAGGGTGAACACAGCAGCATCTGGAGAGCATTCTCTCTGAAATTGGTCAGGTCTAAGGCAGAATCAGATAGTCAGTCAAAAAGCATTTGTTTAAGCACCTACTATATGCCAGTGGGGGTACAAAGACAAAAACACAGTTCCTGCCCTCAGTCTAGCTAGCTCACATTCTAATGGCGGTTGTTACATGCAAATAATTGTACATTCTGCTATAATGAGGTGACTTATGTACAAGAGGTAGTAGAAAGCCATCAAGGAAATGAGTAGTTGGGAAAAGAAGGTGGGTGAGGCATGTGGAAGAATAAGGAATAACAGATGGATGGCCCAAATGCCACCAAGAGAATGCTCCAAGACCTCTCCATCAGCTCCTAGCCTTCTACTGAATCATCATCCATGCCTTGACTGATAACCATGGCAATCCCCCAAGGCTCTGTCTAACATCCTCTTCTCTCATTATACCTGATTGCTTTGTGATCTCAAGAGGTCTTACGGATTTAATTATTATTCCTGAACAGGTGACTCCCAGATCTGTATATCCAACCCTGGTATCTCTCCTCAGATCTAGTTCTACATTACCAAATGGATGTCCTGTAGGCATCTTGAACTTCATGTGTCCAAAAGAAAACTTATTTTCTTTCCCCATCCCCAAAGCTACCCTTCCCCCTAACTTTCCTAATCTCATAGATCAGAAGTACTGGCCAACCAGATTAAAATTTAATTGGAAAATGATTAGCATAATAAATAAAAATAAAACATAGATAATTGTAATTTGTGGTTTTCTAAGTCAAAACGTGCCCAAGGGATCTGTTTCTATTTGAGTTTGACATCATTGTTATAGAGGATATGGCCATCTTTTCAATTATCCAAGTTTACAGTCTTGTGCTCATCTGTGACTCTTGCTAAGTCTTGATTCAACATCCACAATGTCCCTCATATCCTTTCTTTTCCCTCCACTCACATGGCCACCACCCTAGGTCAGTACCCCATCACGTCTTACCTGAACTAATGAATGGTCCTCTTAATTGGTATCCCTGCCTCTAGTCAGTGTCTTCTATCATCTGTCTTCTACGTACCTGCCAAAGTGATTTTCCTAAAGGTCCGTCCAACCATGTCATGTCCTTACTTAGGGAGGTCCTCTGTTTGGTACTTTAGGATAAAACACATTGCTCTTGACCTAGCATTTAAATTCTTTCATAGCCTGGCTCAAGCTTGCTTTTTCCAGGTCCATTACACATTACTTCATTTTATGAACTCTGTTCTAGCCAACCTGCCTTATTTGCTGTTCTCTGTACATGATACATTTCCAGACACCATGACTTTGCACAGGCTGCCCCCATTCCTAGAATGAATTACCTTCTCATCTCTGGCTCCTAGAATACCTAAATTCCTTTAAAGCTAAGGATCATGCCACCTCCTACATGAGAACTATATAATCCAAGAAGTTACTAGTGCATGCCCAATCCTTGTAATTATGTTAATATATATACACATACATATATATACATACACACAGACATATATATGTATTTACGTGTGTGTGTGTGTGTGTGTGTGTGTGTGTGTGTGTGTATGTTGTTTTGCCACCTATAGAAAGCAAGCTTTGAAAGCAAGGAGTATTTCATTTTGCCTTTCTATCCCCAGTGCCCACCACAGTGCTTAGCACACAGTAGGTTCTTATTAACTGCTCATTTCTTGCTTGCTAGAGGAAAGCCTCCAGTGTGTTGGCGAATCTGCTTAATAGGATTTGGCCAAGAACTGCATGGGATGAGAAAATCTAGATGTGCTGTCCAGCTGCCTCTCACAGAAAGTGGGCAACAATGTGGAACTCTTTTAAACTTCTAAGGAACCTTACACAGAACTATTTCTGTCAAATTGCCTTTTCTTCTTCATAGCAGAGAGGTTAGGTAACTTGCTAGAGGTCACGATATTCAATTCAGCAAACAACTGAAGGCAAGGTGCTGTACCAGGGCACAAGGACAAAAATGGAATTGCTCCTGCCTCCAAGAAGCTCACTTACATTCTACTTGCATTTCCAACCACTGTATTCCATGAAGAGAGGAATGGTAATTTTTTTTTGTCTTCCTGTGAACTCAAAGTGCTTAGCATCCATTCTTCAATCCCTCCACTGTCATCTTCTCACCATCTGCCTTCTTACATACTCCACCCTTTCCCCCTTTCAGTTCTGTAACCAAAATTAAATCAATACAACCACTGCTACTGGAAAGGGTGTGTCCAGCTACTTCCTTATGGTTCCACTCACCAACTCAGTAACTTTCCAAACGAAAATATGCCTCCCTTGCCACTATTCCTATGTACATGTTACATCCCTATATGAGAATGTAAACTCACAGAGGGCAGAGACTGTCATCACTTTTCTTTTTTGTATTCCAAGAATTTAATAAATGCTTGTAAGAACTTAAATGCTTTTTTATTCATTCACCCATTCACAAAAGTTTGTGAACAAAGTGTCAGGAAAATGGACTGGAACCTTGATTTTCTGAAAGTATGAATTCCATGAAGAGGTCATTGGCAAGGGGTTAGAAGCGAACAGTAGATAGTATGGGTCCATGATCTTCAGGAAGCAAGCAGACAGCGAGCAGAGGTGGGAGACATGCCCAAAGTCCCTGGTATATTGGAGAGCAGAATTATCAGGTATGGGCAATGAAGTATCCAAGAAACAGTGATTACCCTAAAGTCCTGGTATGACTGTATCACTCTCCTATTCCATAAACTCCAGTGTCTTCTGATTACCTCCTTGATCAAATACAAAATCCTCTAGTCAGCTTTTTTTTTAGAGGAAATTGAGGTTAAGTGACTTGCCCAAGGTCACATAGCTAGTAAGTATCTGAGGTCGGATTTGAACTCAGGTCTTTCTTACTCCAGAGCCAGTGCTCTATCCACTGTACCACCTATCTGCCCTTCTGATTGGCTTTTATAGTCCTTTGTAAGCTGGCTCCTTCCTACCTTGCCAGTCCTCTTCCTCCATGTACCTACTCCAGTGACTCTGACCTCCTTGCTGTTCCTTGAACCATACACACCATCTCTTTACTCTGGGCATTTCCACTGGCTGTCCTCCATACTGGAATGCAGTGCTCTAATGCCTCTAGGCTTCCCTAGCTTTCTTCAAGATGCCACTGAAATCTCACCTTTTACAGGAAGTCTTTCTTGGCCCTCCTTAAATCAAATGCCTTTCCTCTGAGATTATCTCCAAGTTATTCTGCAAGTATCATTTCTTTGGTATATATTTGTTTGCATGCTGTGTCCTCCATTAGATTGGATGCTCCTTGAGGACACGGACTGTTTTTGCTACTCTTTGTATCACTAGTGCCTTGTGCTGAACTTGGCACATAGTAGGTACTCAATAAATACTAGTTAACTTGACTTATTAAAAATAAATCTTAGGAGGAAGAGCTAGAAAGGGCCTTATTGATCATCTAGTCAACCCTTCCAATTTTACAGATGAGGATACTGAGTCACAAAGAAGCTAGATCGAACTCATCCAACTAACTTAATTCATGGAAATTCTGTAATTGACTCTATTTTAAAGATGAGAAACTGAGGTTCATAAAGTTTAAGTGATATTTCTGAGGTCATTCATTTAGTAAAAATAAGAGCTGGAATTCAGTCTTGGAACCACAATTAAATTAAGACTGCTCTTGCTACTGGAAAGGATGTGTCAGTCTACTTCTCTGTGGCTCCAGCTACCATCCCTGCAGTTTTCCAAACAAAAACATCTCTCCCTGACCACTATGCCTCCATAGGTGTTGTATCCCCACTATTAGAATATAAGTTTAGATATTCTTCCTCCAGTTCCAACATTCTTTCCATTATTCTGTATTAGGGAAGGTAGGAAATGTATGCAAGCAATTGTAAAAAAAACTATCAAACATAAAATACAGTTGGTGCTTAGAAGGGATACAGAATGCCGTAAGAAATCCCAGGAAGGTGAGATTGCTTCTTACTGGTAGGATTTGAGGGGAAGGGAGGAGGAAGCATCAGAGGTGACAGAGACTTGAACCCCAGTCATCTGATTCTAGAGGCAATGATCCATACTTCTACCATGTTGCAAAGGGGAGACTTGAGTTTGGACAATGTTAAGTAAGTAGATTGGAATAAAATTATGGAGGCCCTTGAATGACAAGCTACAGCAGGGGCCACATGTGGTCTTCTAGGATTCAGTCAAAGGGTTGCACTTGAGGACCTAGAGGGCCAGGTGAGACCTTGAGGCCACAGGTTCCCCCTACTGTCCCCGAGCTAGAGAATTTGGACTTTTTTTGAGGAAGGTGGGCAATGAACAGCTATTAAAGCATTCTGAGCAACAGGATGGCAAGACCAAATATAAAGTGTTAAATTAAATATGATCAAGGGCCAAAGTATATAGCAGATAAGTGCTATGGGTAGGCAGGTAGAGACAAGATCATTGTGGAATGTAATGAACCCGGACTGGACCCTGGAGGGCCAGCTCAATGTAATGGCTTTGGAATTGGAGTATCTGGGTTCAAACCCTATCTTTGTTACTTATCATCTATGTGACCTTGGGCAAATCACTTCCTTTCTCTGGACCTCAGTTTTCCTAATCTGAAAATGGGATGGAGAGGGTCAGAATAGGTGATTTTTAAGATTGATTCCAATGAGAAAACACTATGAGTAAACCTGGTAGGATTCAAATAGAGTGAGAGGGAAAGGGAAGGCATTCTCAGGAGAGGAATAACAGAAGTGAAGGAATAGATGAGGAATAAACATGATGTGTCCTGGGAGTTGTGAGGAGGCTGGAGCGGGGAGAAGGGCGACCTCTCCGTCATCAGCCCAAATAACACGATGCCTTGTTCCAGTAGGCATCTTCCAAAACAATTGTTTAGCATGAGAGCTTATTTGACCCTTAATGACAATATTTCCTGGTGTAGCCCTCACTATTCCCCTTCCTACTTGACCTTATTGGGGCTTTTGGGAGTGTTAAAAACTAATAATCCTGTTGCTGACAAAAGAAAGGGGAAAAAGTAAGTATGCTGGTGTGAATTACTATTAAAGTTCAATATTCCATTACGAAAATGAACTATTGGATTCAGACAAGTGCTTAGCTCAGCAGTTACTAGGCATTAGCACTTACTCTGATTTCTGTCTCAAAATCATGCAAATTTCCCTCTGTTTCCATATACCCCCAGATTCCCAGGTGCCCACTTTCCAAGTAATCAGTCTCTACTACCTCTGTGCTTAGCTCTTTGGCAGAGCCCGTGGCCTGGTCTTTAGGGATTGGCTGCTATAAAAGATGGGGAAGAAATGTTTCCTCAGAGCAGCCTTGAGACTAGATGGATTTTTGGTCAACAGCAAAAATTTTTTTTTTAAAATATGCCTTCTCTTAGGCCTTGATCTTGACTTTGCAATGCAGAAGAAAGAGGACCTTGAACCCTAGCTGTCTACTGGCTGGTACTGAGCAGGCTTGGGGCCTTTTCCATCGTGTGGTCTCTAGGTATGGTGCAACGGAAGCTATGTTAGCTTTGGAGTCAGAGGATTCCAGAGTTTAAACACCAATTCTGCTGCTTGCTACATGTGAAGCCTCAAACAAATCATTTAGCCTCTCTGGGTCTCAGTTTCCTCATTTGTAAAATGAGAAGGTTTGCCTAGATAACCTTTGAAGTTTCTTTCAAATCTAGATTTATGATCCCATAATCCCAAGCCTCTCTCCAAGGAAAGCAGAGGCATCTTTGGGGCTGTAATACATGTCCATAATCAGGCCATATCCTGCTGAGTGAGTAGATTGTTTATTCCCAGAGCAGTAGCCCCTTAGGGAGATGATGATGATAATAATAATAGCTGACATCTCAACAGTGTTTTAAATTTTGCTGGATGGCTTACATATAGTGTCACATTTGAACCAAGAATTCTAAGAGGTAGGTGCTATTATTATCTCCAGTTTACAAATGTGAAAACTAAGGCTAGGGGAGGTTAATGACTTGTCCATGGTCCCCACAGCAGGTAAGTGTGGGTGGGAATGGAGGGGAGGGGAGGTTAAAGCCCAGTCTCTTCTGCTTCCAAGTAAAACAATCTTTTCACTTGATTATATCAGGGTAGTGAAAGACGGCTGTGTCTCCAAGATGCACTAGAAGGCTATACAGTGCTATTTTAGGAGGCCCATTCTTCCCAATTTCCCGTCAATAAGTATTTATTAAGTGCTTACTGTGTGCCAGGCACTGTCCTGAGTGCTGCTGATACAATTACAAGCAAAAAGAAAGATAATCCCCAGCCTCAAGAAGATTACATTCTAATAGAGAAATTTCTGTTCACCTGTTTTTTAGTCATGCCCGACTCTTCATGCCCTCATTTAGGGTTTTCTTGGCAAAGATACTGAAGTGGTTTGCCATTTTCTTTTCCAGTTCATTTTACAGATGAGGAACTGAGACAAACAGGGATAAGTATCTTGCCCAAGGTCACACAGCTAGTAAGTGTCTGAAGCCAGATTTGAATTCAGGAAGATGAGTGTTTTCCTCACTCCAGGCCTGGTACTCTTTCCACTGTACCACTCAGCTTCAATAAATTCCTACCCATGCTTTAAGGCCCAAATAAAATGTGAATCTCAGAAGCTTTTCCTGATACCTTCCAACCTCTGTAGTTGACAATGTATGTATCACATGTCCCTTCTGGATGGAGATCCATTAGGACAAGAACTGAATCTCATCTAAATTTTGTAACTCTTGTTATGCGTAGCACAGTGCTTTTTACAGAATAGGCGTTCAATCAGTATTTGTTATATTTGATCAAGCATACATGGCCAAGTGGGCGTATACAAGGGCATATTAAAGGAATAAAAATTGAGGGGTATCCAAAGAGATGCAAAATGGGTGTGAGTAAGCCACAACATATTACCAATAAAGAAAACACAAGAAGTGATACAATGTTTTTTGGCTAGGAAAAGAAGAAGGGCAGTTATGAAATAAGAGTAAGAGATAATCAGTGGACCACAAGAATGCTGCAGTGACATATGTGATGTCAAGATACCTAGAGGAAGGCCCTTAGGAAGTACATTAGGCCTGCCATGAAGGATTTACAGGATGGCCTGAATAAGAGCTGCAGAGGATGAAGGTGGATAGATTTGGATCTGTGTGGTTGGAGGTAGCATCATCCACATTGATAAGATAATGTTTCTATTGAAATAAAAAAGTATCCTAGAAATACATTGTACATTTGTTAAGCAACATTGCAGATGTTATGATCACATAGAAGAAGTCTTGCGTATCATTGAATCATGTGGCCAAGCCATTTCCCATGTGTGACAAACAGGCTAAAATTATGGAGACATGGAGCTCACACTTTTCTTAACTACCTGGGGCTAGATGGCACAACAGACAGAGTGCTGGGTCACGAGCCAGGAAAACCTGAGTTCACATCCAGCCTCAGGCATTAGATGTGTGATCCTGATCAAGTCACTTAACCTCTGTTTCCTCATTTTTTAAATAAGGACAACATTAGCACCTACCTCCGAGGGTTATTGTAAAGAACAAATGGATATTAATAAAATACTTTTTAAACTTTAAAGCATTATATAAATAATGGCTGCTGCTGATTATTCTTCTTCCTCTTCCTCCTCCTCCTCCTCCTCCTCCTTCTCCTCTTCCTCCTCCTCCTCTTCTTCTTCTTCTTCTCCTTCTTCTTCCTCTTCTCCTTCCTTCTCCTCCTCCTTCTCTTCTTTTTCTACTTCTTCTCCTTTTTCTTCCTCTTCTCCTCCTCCTTCTTCTCCAACTGCTAACATCACCACCACTACGACTACAATTTAATCATCATTTTTCTGCAGATGTCTCTTCAATGTGTATATCCAGCTCTAATCTCTCTTCGAGCTCCAGTTTTACAATTCCCAACTGGCTTTTAGATATTTCAAACTGGATGTCCAGTAGGAATCTCAAAGTCAATATGTCTCAACCTCATCCCTTATTCCTTATTTCTGTCAAGTACCACTTTCTCTCCAGTAATCCACCCTGGCACCCTCGCCACTATCCTTGATTCCTTTCTCATCTTACCCCACATAGCCAATCAGTTGCCAAATCTTGTTTCTACCTCAACACCATGTCTTAAATCTATCCCCTCTCTTTCCTCTCAGAGCCATCACCCAAAGTCAGTTTCTCATCACTCCTTGCCTGGACTACTACAGTGGGCTGACTACTGCTCTACCTGACTCAAGTCTCTCCCCCATTCTAATTCATCCTTCAAACAGATGCCAAAGTGATTTTCTCAGAGTGTGTGTCTGACTGTGTCATTCCCTAACTCAATAATTTCCAGTGGCTCCCTATTGCCACTAGGATAAACCATGTATATGCTTTTCATACTGGTTTTTAAACTCCCTCACAACCAGCCCCAATATGTTTTTCTAATCTTAGTCTACGTTGCTCCTCTTCCTGCACAAACTATCCTCTTGCTATTTTGCAACCATGACACTACCTCTCTCACATCCGTGCCTTTGCACTGGCTGCCCCTCATTCCTGGAATGCCTTCCCTTTTCCACCTCTTAGAATCCTTTCCTTCCTTCAAAACTCTGCTGAAGCACCACCTTCTATGTGAAGCACTTCCTGATCCTCCCCACGGCTAGCACCCCACCTCCATAAATCATTGTGTATTTATTTTGTACAACCTTCTATATGTGCATGTAGTCCCACCCAATCAAACAACAAATATTTGTGGAGTGCCCACAATATGCCAGTAATGGACGGCCCTTGGGGGCAGAAATGATTTCACGTTTCTTTGTATCTCTAGTGCCTAGTACAGTGTTTGGATCATTGCTGGTGATTGAAAATGCTTGTTCACCCATCAAGCAGGCAACCATGGCATACCTAGCACCATCCTAGGTACTGAGTGGGTGGGTAGGGGACCCGAGAGCAATAGAAAACATGACTTCTATCAACAGAAGTAGAAAATCTTATTTCTCTCAATAATAATTCACATTTATATAGCACTTTAAGATTTACTCAGCATTTTTCTTTATTGCAATCCTGGGAAGAAGGTAGAATGAGTATCATACTTACTTTATAAAGGGGGAAAGCAAAGCTCAGAGAGCTGAAACTGTCTGCTCATGGGCACATAACTAGCAAGTAGTGGGGGAGGGGGTGGCTCAAATAAGTTCTTCTGACCCCGAAAGTAAGTCTACTTTTTAGCACCCTACATTACCCATGAGACATTCATCATTGAATATTCATCTGAACGCTTTCTGCTTCCTAGAGAGCCAATCACAACCTTAACCCTTGACATAAGAGGGTATTATAATTGACCTCACAGAAACCTCCTTTAATTTTCATAAGTCCAAGGAGGTGGGGCAGGAACTATTATACACATTTTAAAGATGAGAAAACTGAGGCTCAGGAAGGTTTAATGACTTATCTTATCCAAGGACACACAGCTACTAAGAGGCAGAGCCCAAGCTAAAAACCCAGTTTTTCATAAATCAATGCTATTCCTATTGTAGTCTTTAGCAGGACCAAATATGTCAGTGAGGCTCCATTTAAGGGTCTTCTGTTAGTTGGAGACTCAAGCAGCACACCTTCCCTGAGCACAGCAGAGGTATCTCTAAGATGTGGTCGGCTTTCTGAAACAGCAAGCTGTCTCCTTCTTATGTCCTAGGTCTCTGTAATTGGAACCTGGCCACATTCCACATTACCTAAGCCCAGAGATTCCCAAGAGGAAGCCTAATCCGTGCTCGAATCATCCATTTCTATCATCGATGGGATGTGAACTGATTCCCCCAGGATGCAAGCCCCCACCCTGTTTCCAGATGTGGCAGAACTATCCAGGTGTGAGGAAATCATTGAGACATCAGGGAATCCTGAGACCTGAGGTTTCTTTGGACACAGACAAGTTTGGCCTAAGTTAGCACAGTCAATCTTCTGGCCAGTCATCCTCTTCTCTACACCCCCACTTCCTTCAACTGTCATTATTAACCAGGCCTGTTCCACAAGAGATGAGCCACCTTCTCTCCAGAGGGAGCTAGTTCAACAAGTAATATTAGCTGACATTTATATAATATATTAAGGCATGTAATGCATTTAATATATATTAATCCTATTTGAGTCTCACGACAACCTTTTACAAATGAGGAAACTGAGGCCCACAGAAGGTTCCCCTCCCCCACCCAACCTCTACTTCTCCTAGCTAAACATTCCTAGGTCCCAGGTAGCTAAGTAGTATAATGGAAGGAGTGCTAGACCTGGATTCACAAAGATCTATATTCAAATCCCATTTCAGACACTTATTACCTGGGTTACCTCAGGCAAATCTTAACCTCTGTTTACCTCAGTTTCTTCACATGTAAAATGGAGAGAGTAATAGCACCTATTTCCAAGGGTTGTTGTGATGATAAAATGAGATAATATTTGCAAAACATTTAGCATGGTGCCTGGTACTCATAGGCACTATATAAATGATGACTATTGTTCTTATTGTGCTTCTTCCAGTCCTCATGTGGCGTGCATGATGAAGGCTCTCCAGCCTATTCTGCATGCCTTCCAGTTTGTTCTTATTAATTATCATTATTAGAGAGAGATGTCAAAGTCGCTCCTTGGTGCCCCTTTTAAAATCTGAATCTTGGGCTAGACTAGCAAACAGGGAACTGATAGGATGAGCAGGGAGAACAACTACAGAGTCTGTGTCACTATGGAAAACGTGTTTGCCAAGAGCCCTGGGCTGAGCTGGGAGAGATCTGGGTCGGAATCCTGCCTCTGACACTTGGCAGCTGTGAGAGCACAGATGACCCACTTAACCCCTTTGGTGCCTTTGTAAAGTGAAGTGGTTGGATAAGTTAGCCTATAAGGTCCCTTCCAGCTCAAAACTTTATGGTCTATGGCCTCATTACCATCCATAAGGATGTGGAGTACTTTCATGAGAAAGGAATTTGCCTTATTTTGTTTAGACACTGAGGCATGAACAAGGAGCAAGGGGTCGGGGGAAGGATGGAAATTGTAGAGAAGAGCTTAGGCTTGATGTCAAAAAAAACTTACTAACATTTAGATCGGTCCAAAAGTGGCCTGGGCCCTCTCGGGAGGTAGTGAATTTCCCATTACTGGAGCTCTTGAAGCAGATGCAAGAATGACCACTTGCCATTTTTGTTATAGTAGGGATTCTCTTGAGGGATCTGCTTTGGACCAAATGGTTGCTAAAGTCCCCTCTGACTCTGAAATTCTGTGAGGTGCTTTTTGCTTGTTGAATAGATAGTATCTCAGGGACCAGAAAAAGCAGTAAGGGAGCCATCAGGAAATCTGATCTCACTACCCTTCAAATGATACAACATGTATAGCTATCTACTCTCCAGTATGACAGAGGCCCACTGGCCCTGACACCTTGCTCCCTAACCCCTTTCCCATTATGTAGACACACCAGGGTGGGGAACTTGCAGCCTTGAAGCTGCATGTGACCTTCTAGGTCCTTGGGTGTGGCCTTTTGACTGAGTCCAAGTTTTACAGAACAAATCCTTTTAGTAAGGGGATTTGTTCTGTGAAGTTTGCATTCAGTCCAAGAGCCAGACTTGTGGCCTCAAGCCCACAGGTTCCCCACTCCTCGAAGCATCAGATAGTTGATCCATTCCTAGGCTCTCATTTAAGATCAGAGAAGGCCTGTGTCATGAAGGGTTAAATTTCCCATTCTCTCCTGAGCAGGGCCCACAGGGGGCAGGTTCTAGTGGTCTTAGCAATCAAGCGAACTAAGGAGAAAACTGAGTGCTGTGGTTCTTCAGCCCAAATTTAGTGATTACAGAACAGGACTCCACTTTATCAGCTTAATCAAAGCAGAGTTTGCAGGCAGCCCTTGGTTTGTGGAGGACTAGTGAGAGCTGCAGGCTGACAAAAGCCCCCCACTGGCAGAGAGAGACACAGGGGACATGGGGGTTGAGGTTGGAAATCCTAGTGTAATTTTCCATGAAGACTAAAGACACACAGCATTAAGAGGTTGGATGAGAGACAGAGAAAACAACAAGGATCGAAAAGGCCCTTTGTCCCCATTTGGCCCAAGATGTTCTTTCTGAGGGGCAGGATCAGTTTTCTGGAAATCCTAATCCTCTTCTCAGCCTGTCAGAGAAGTACAGAGAAGATGTTGCCAAGGGCCACCAGCTCCACCCACAAAAATCCCAGAAAGAGCTGTGACTAGCTCAGCCTGGCCCAACCATCATTTTTAATGTTTTCCAGGACACTTTCCCAATGACAAGGATTTAGAGTTGCAAAGGACATTGGAGATTAATTAGTCTGCCACTTCCCTCAATTTACAGATGAGGAAACTGAGGCTTAGAGAAATTAAGTGAAACCCAGGCACTTCAAATATGGGGCTTTTCCTAATTTGCCACACCATTACTTCAGAAAAGAAGTAAAAAAACCTGAGGAGAGGACATCCAGACCCAGGTAGACATAATGATAGAGCATGAGGGCACTGAGGAGGAAAAAATTCTTACATATATGCCAAGTAGATAGCTATACATGTTGTATCATTTGAAGGGTAGTGAGATAAGATTTCCTGATGGCTCCCTTACTGCATTTTCTGGTCCCTGAGATACTGTCTATTCAACCAAAAAAAAAATACATATACACACACACATGCACAATATGTATATATACATATACACACATACATACATACAAATGTGTATATGTGCATATATATGTGTACGTGTATATATGTGTGTGTGTATATATACATATACATACGTGTGTGTGTGTGTGTGTGTGTGTGTGTGTGTGTGTATATACACACACATAACCTTAATATATGCAAGCAATGAGGTGGCATAGAAGATGGAGTCCTAGGCTTAGAGTCAGGAAGACCCATTTTCCTGAGTTCAAATCTCACCTCAGACATTTACTAACTATGTGATCTTGTCCCTTAACCCTGTTTGCCTTCATTTCCACATCTGTAAAATGAACTGGAGAAGGAAATGGCAACCCAGTCTAATATCTTTGCCAAGAAAACCCCAAATGGGGTCACAAAGAGTCAGACACAACTGAACAAGAGCTACGATTTGCAGGCACTGTGCTGAATCTAAATGTGGAGATCCAGAGACAGGCAAAAATAATCCCTCATATTCTAATGGGGCATGTAACCTAGAAATAACTAAGTACATCCGAGATATACAGAGCAGATGGAAGCTAATCTCAGAGGAGAAGACAATAGCAACATGGGGGACCAGGGAGGTACAATGAAGAGGAGACTTGAGCTGAATCTTGAAGGCAGTCAGGGAAACTATGAGCTATAGGTAAGGAAGAAAAGAATTCTAGGCATGGGGGACAGTGCAAAGACATGGGGAGGGGAACTAAAGTGTTCTGTGTTTAAGAACTAGCAAGTGGGCCAGAATAGAGTTGCATCACAGAGTGTGTGGAGAAGAGGAAAGTGTAAGAATATTCAAAAGGCAGGAAATACACAGAATTTCAGAGCTGGCAGGAACCTTCAAAATCACCCAGACCAATCAATCCCTTCACTTTTCAGAATTAAGTAATAGAAGTAGCTTTCATTTGCATCGACCTGGAGAGTTAATAATGTGCTTTGTGCAAGGATTATTAACCTCCCCTTGCTTTTACATACAAGTAAGCAAAAGTCCAGGGAAGAGAAGAGACTTATTCAAGGTTACACGGGTAACTAGTGGCAAAGCTAGGACTAGATCTCCTGACCACCAGTATACCCTTCTCTCTTTTTTAGAGATTCATTCCTTTGAGAATAAAGGCTTTTTAGTCTCCTATTAAGATATCACCTTGCCCAGAAGCAGCTTATATTCTCAGGGGATTCTTTGGCAGCTGAGAGTAAGGCTCAATGGAAAGAGGACTCTGGTTAAGCATTTAGGAGGGGTAGCTCAAGGTAAAGAAGGGGGACACAGAGAGGGCAGGTAGAAACACCTTAGTCTTTACAAGAATACTGGCCAGCCTGGATTACTCCCATCAAAAGGAGCGCCACAGATGCCCAAGGGCACGTGCCTCCTTCTGTGCCTCCTCACGTGTGTTAGTCCAGATCCATCACTGAAGCCTTTATCCTGCCATTGATTCCTCAGGAACAAGTATTCACAGGCTCTGCCATGGTGCAGTTGGAAAGGAGTACACCTTTGGATTTGGATTCAGAGAAGCTGGGTTCAAATATCGACTGTGTCATTTAATACTAGCAAACCAAATATGGACCAATTTCATGACATTGCAGCTAAAAAAGGCTGATGTAATCTTGGGCTGCAATTAGAGTCATATGTCAAGAACAAGCGAAGTGATATTCCTATTGTATGTACTCTGCCCTGAGTAGAGCACATCATATTCAATTCATGGAGTCCCATTTTAGAAAAGCCATTGACAAACTGGAGCATATACTAAGAAGGACCTGGATGATGAAAGGAAAGGAAACTGATCCATAAAATGATCAACTGAAAAAAACATGGGGATGTTTAGTTTGTAGGGAAAAAAGCCTGGTGGTTTGGGGAGAAAGGACACTAGTAAGAATTTGAAGGAAAGAGGGGCATGTTCTGTTTGTGTCCAGATAACAAAATGGGCAGAAGTTACAGGAAGGCAGATTTTGACTTGATACAAGGAAATGGCTTCCTTATAATTAGTTATCCAAAAACAGACTGGACTGCCTTGAGAGAAAATTAGATGACCAATGGTAAAGGGATCTTATAGAGGGAATTGCACCTTGGATACAGACACAGGTAAGAGTAGATGACATCGAAGATCACTCCCAACTCTAAAATGCCATAGTCAATCTTGACTAGGTGTTAAGTCCCTGTGCCTGTCCCAATCAACAGGCAGAATCGCTTCTTTCAGAATAAGCATCTATAAATACACAAAGTTATGACTCATAATCAAGCCTAATTCTACTTGACAAGGGGCAGCTGTGGCTCCCACATGAAAATAGATCCCATTGTTTTGATCCCATAATGGGCCAGGAGGGGAAAGAGCAGGCAAGGGAACCAGGGAGTAGGTTGTTAGTAAGATTGTCAGTAATGCTTAGCCATGATGAATGAGTTGGGATCAGGTTGCCTTGTCTTTAAGATGAAGCCATTGGATAAATTGGGCCAGGCTTACTCTGTGGGCTTGAGGTCTCTAACCTCCTCTTTGGAATTACATAACTCTTTCTCTGGCAGGCATCACTCAGCAAGCTATTGGCGTGCCAAGGAAATGTAAGCAGGGATATAGAAAGCCCACTTGAGTTAGTTCTCATAATCTAGCTAATTGTGAGGAAGAAGCTAGCACACATTGTAAAGTGCTTTCTTTCCTCTAAAGACCAGCCTGGAAGACAGGAGGATTTAGGGGATTTCCAAGAGTCTCCTGGGACAGACGCTGCTAGAAATAGAGAGAACACCCATCCTCTTTAGGTGTTAGTCTGGGAAGCAGATAGGATGCAGGAACACAGAGCCTCTGACATCTCTGTCTTTTAAAATAGTTTTTAAATTTTTCTTTTTTGGTTCTTAACTTGAGAAACATCCTTGAAGATGAACATTTTCTTATACAAAGAACAGAAAATGGGGGTCTATGACACTACAGATCTCTATTGTATACCGCTTTTTCTTTCTCTATATATATCTATTAAATTTCACATGGTAGATTTTATGTGTGTCCCCTTCTTATCCCCATGTCCCCATGCTTAGCTGTGTCCCCTTCTAAACTTCCTTCAGTTTTCTGTATCTTTTGTAATGTTTCATTCTATATACCTTTTTGAATCTATCAGATAATTCATGAATTAACTTGTTTTCTTACACCTCAGCTTTCAAAAATCTAAGTAAATTAACCTGTGTTTAGATTTCAAAAATGTGCATAAACTTGATAAATCTTACATTTTCACACCAAGAAAGCAAGCCCAGGCAAGCTGTCCTATGCTTATACAGTACTGAGCTGAACACTGAGCTTTTCTTAAGCAAACAAACAGAAACCTTGAGCTTTAGATCTAGAAATGTAAATGTAAGAACTATTTATAAATTTGATAATTACTCTTTTTCTTAAGTCATGGGTATTTGTATTTGGTCAGAAAGTCATCTCAAGAGAGCAATCATATTTCCTTTAAACATAAGTGATGATGGAAAGAGGACTTGGAATAAGGAAGACTTGGGTTTAACTCTTTTCTTCAATACTTCTCTGACCCTGGGCCAATTACTTGATATTCTGAGTCTCAGTTTCCTCATCATAAAATGGAGATGATAATGGAATAGTAGTACTTTTAGTAGCTACTTCATAGGGCTGTTATGGGAACCAAATAAGGGAATGTGTTTTGCACCATAGTAGCTTTTGCTTATAACAAAGCAATTGCCCACATCAGGAGTGATGTATTCACTGCATTGGAAGAAAGGTATTGACAACCTAGAGAGTGGCCAAAGGAAGGCTGCAAGGATAAATGGACCATATCATAGGTGGGATGGATGAATCAACTGAAGATGTCTGGTTTAGAGAAGAAAAAATTTAAAATGAGATATGTATCTTCTGCTTTCAAATATTTAAAGGGCTGTTATATGGAAGATAGATTTGACTTTTTATGCTTGTCCCCAAAGGGGAGAACTAGAATGGACATAAATTACAAGAAAGCAGATTTCTGCTAATAGGAGGATTTGTGTCTGTAAATGGAATGGGGTGCCTCAGGAGGTAGGGAGAAGCTTAACTGTGGACATGCTTAAGAGTTCAAGCCTGGATAACAGCCTCTCCAGAATCCAGTAAGGGGATTCATACATTAGGGAGTGGATTGAACTAGATGACCTCTAAGGTCCCTCATGATGCTTCGATTCTACAATTCTGTATCCATTTTTTTTCAGTGACAAGATGGGACTAGAGAGCATGTATATAGTAAGCGTATGTAATATATATATATGTATATATATATATATATATATATATATATATATGTATCTATAATATATCTGTATATCCATCAGTTAATGCATCTGCCTCAAACTCCCTCTTCTTCTCTTTGTAAATCTAAAAATAGTCAAAATAATCAAGGAATCAGATTTAGATGTTTCTCAGTTATTTCACATTGATACTGAGAAAAAAAAATCTGCTGCCCTGACTGATCAGTCCCAGGGATACTTGAATTGCAATTCTTTTGGGAGGTCAAGGAGAATCAAATGGTAGGTGGTATGTTTTCAGATTTGCTACTTTCACTTCCATGTAGGTAACAATCTCCAAAATGTGATTTTAGGAGGCCAGAAGACAGGGCTGCTTGTCAATACTACCCCCCCCTCACCTTAAGAGATCAATTCCTTTAATGTAAGTCCCTGAGCCATCTTATAATGGAAACCTTCCTGGGATGAGTCATTATAACATCATATATTTGTTCAGGGCGCAATGATTAATACAGAATTGCCCAGAGTCTCAGAGTTGGAAAGGCCTGTAAAGCCATCTAGGTCAACTTGAACTTGAACAAGAGTCTCCTCTACAAATCATCTTGTTGGGAGTCAAGGTGAGGAGAGATGATAGAGAAGGACTTCAAAGGGCAGCATTATTAGCAAAGGAATTAAATGGCAAGAACAGAGAATTTAAAAGCACTGAGGAATTGTTCAGTTTCCCATTTTCACTTGAGGGAGTCTGCCCTAGCAAACACAGAAGAGTGGTTAATTCTCCATTGCCCTATCCCTGAGTATTCACTTTTTTGTCTCCATCATTTCTGCTATCCAGGTCTTTATAGAAAAAAAAATATCACTCATTTTTTCCCATGGTAAAGGTTAAAAAAATGTCATAGAACTAGATTTTCAAGAATTGACTTTCTAGTGATCCCCCTGGTCCCTTATTATTGGCCAAAATGAAAAAGCCCACTCAATCTAGCACTTATTAAGCACCTACTATATACAAAGTATTTCTAAGAACCTTGGAAAATAAAGACAAACTCACAAAACAGTCCCTGACCTCAAAGAGCCTACATTCTATGTAAATGGGAGATACAACATGCAAGATCAGTAAATATAAGGTAACTTGAGGACAGTATTATTACCTAGGGCAATCAGGAAAGACCTTTCTTATTTAAAGGAAGCTAAGAATTCTAAGAGATCGGGTTGAAGACATAGTGCATTGCAGGAATTGAGGGACAGTCTATGCAGAGGTTGAGACAGAAGATGAAATGTCAGTTTGGGGAGCAGCAAAGAAGTGGTCCAGGTGGAACATAGAAGGTGTGAAAGGGAGAAATGTGAACTAACCCTGGAAAGGTCAGCTGGAAGCATACTATGAAGACTTGAAATTGTATCCTACAGGCAATACAAAGCCACTGAAGGCTTTTGAGTAAGGGAATAACGTGGTCAGACCTATTTATTTCAGCAGCTGTGAGGAAGATGCATTGGGGAGGGGAAAGACTGGAAGCAGGAAGGCCAATTAGGAGGGACTACAATAGTCCACATAAGAGGTGAAGAGGGGCAGGATAACGGTCATGGCCAGTGTTCTTACAACCAGTTGTTTCTGTTCAGTCTTTAATTACAAGGTGTCTGTGCTCCCTCTTCCCTCCTCAGTGCCTTTTGTTGTCATTTTCAAGGTGTATTTGAGGTTGAATTTCAAACCACCAGGCAGCCTTTCATCCACAACATGAAAGCCTTCTATTTCAAGTTGATATCTGCAGTTTTCAACATAGGCATGTGACACGTTCAGGCTGTGACATGCCCATGCTGTTGGTGCAGCTATCAGCATCATATTGGGGTAGAGGGAGAAAAAAGCAAATGCCCTTAGCAGGCAGGATCAATTAACAGCTTGGATTTCCTGAAGATGCTCAGCCTTGGCCCACCACTGCATCCCCCAAATGGGAGGAAAGAGAGGAGAAAATAGTGACTATTGGGCGAAGGGACCTGGCCTTCTTTCCACACCCCATTTGTGCTGGAAGTTCTTGTGATGGATGACAGGCTGCTGGCTGCAACCCGTCCACAAAAACCAAAGGTGAAGGGCAGACAGACTTCTTTAAATCTCATCGTAAGTTGAGCTAGTAAAAGCTTTGCACTAACTACATTGAGTAAGGATTCTGTGCCCAGGAGAGGCATAGAAACACAGCTGCAGTCAGGCCTCGCTGAATTGGCCCCGGTGATTATTCAGTTTCTGTCATTCAGTGTTTGGAAAAGATTGTCTCATAAATCCAGATTTCAAAAGAGCAGAATGAACATGCTGACTTGGAAAGGATCAGGGGAAAAACTCAAGAGACTGGAGTTTGGAGGAAAAGGGAACACATGTTGCCTCAACTGCTGGCTTGGGCAGGAGATGTAAAGGTACAGGGAATGATGGAAACTGCAAAGCAATCCAGAGCATTGCAAAGGCACAGTTTGGGGAATAATGACTCTTACTGGGGTCCACGTTTACTCCCAGCTCAACAGCTCACTTTGCACTTTCTTCTTTCCACACCTCAGCTTTTTAATAATACCAGAAAGCGTGTCAGGAACGGAGAGATGGAGCAGGGGGAGGTGATACCAACCATTCTACAAATGAAGAGATGGAGACTCTAAGTCTTTGTCCAGTGATTCTACAAGATGGTTAATGATCTGCCTCTGTCTCTGGTGTGGTAGAAAGAGTGCTGTATTTAGAATCTGAAGACCTGGATTCAAATCCTAACCTTGCTACTTTCTGTTTATGTCATCTTGGGGAAGTCACTTGTCCTCTCTGGGCCTTGGTTTCCTTAGCTGTAAAATGATGGGATTGGATTGGGTGGTCTCTAAGGTCCTTTCCAGTTCTTATACCATCACTCTAAGATATGTTCACAATATAATGGAAAGAATATCAGACCCAGCAACAGTCTGAGTCTTAGTTCTTTCACATTTACTACGTAAAGTAGGCAGGTCATTTGACTGCTCTGTCACTTTGCTAGTCTGTATAATAGGCATAAATCCCTCCCGTGATTAAAAGGGCATCTTGTGAGATTTGAATGAAATCATAACTAATGCCCTGTATAAGTGTTTGCTACTAAGGTTGGCCAAGTGCTTCATTTACATGAGCTCATGTGAACCTCCCAACAACCTTGTGAGGTAGGCACCATAGCCATTATTATTTCCATTTTAAAGACAAGGACATGGAAGCTAAATGACTTTCTCATGGCCACACAGCTTAGTAAGTATCAGAGATAGGATTGGAACCTACATCTCGATGTCATTCAGATCTTCCTTTCACTCTGCTTCATTCTTCTACTACCCACAAGGACTTAAAAAGGGGCAAAAGTACTATACAAATGTTAGCTATTGCTATTATTAGCAATTTTAGCATATATCAACATTACATCCAAATGCTAAAATCCTTTGGGAAATAACTAGAGAACTGGGGTACCATATCAACACATTGATTTATTTTTTGAATTAAGAACAAACCTAAGCCAATCCATTCATGTTAAGCAAGGCAGGAAACACCAAGTGTGGCCTGGCAAATGACATGGAAACATCAGTGATAGATTCGTGGTTTACAACTAGATACAGAATGTCCCTGTAGGATCAAAGGATCATAAAATCACAGGTTTAAGAGTAGATTCAGAGCTGGAAGGGACTTCTGAAGTTTAGTCCAACCCCTTTATTTTACAGATAAGCAAAGTAAGGCCTAGAGAGGTTAAGTGATTGCCCAAGGTCATGAAAGTAGTAACTGAGAGTAAATTATGTTCTTAGAGTACTGTGTTCCTAGGTAAAAAGGGATTCTGGGGAGAAAAGCCCATCTTAGTAACATTTTCTTCTTCTAAAATCTTAAATCTGAAATTACAAGTGTGCCATCAGTGCTTATTACATATGGCAATTTTTTTGTTATAAAATAGGCTAGAATCAAAGCTAGAAAAAGTAATAGGTTATTAGTGGGGAGCCAGCCAAGGATAAATTAACTATACACGTAATCTAATCATCAGAGTTTCTGATCTCTAAATGTCCAGATTCTGTGACCAATTGCCCTCATAGTCCCTTAGAAAAGGAGAATAGTTCAGAAGAAAATGTTCTTAGGGTTGTAGAGATATTTTCCATTTTTGTTGCTAGACTGGCAAAGATTCTGGATGAGTTAGGTCTGTTCATTTATGTATGGAATATTTGCTCTATTGGTATTGATTCTTCCAAGTCATTAAATGATGCAAAATAGTACCCTACTTACCCCAAATGTTCTGTACTGTACAAAAAATGTCCCATCTCCAATATGTGTTAGGGACGATCCTTTGTCAGAAGGAAGGAGTGGGTTCTAGGGTGCTAATTTGTGTGGAAGCAAAGTGTTACCTACTATGCCTATTTCCAGACCTTTGATAGAGGATTTTCTGAGCCTTGCAGTTGACTAAGAAGGCATAGAATTGGAATCTACTAAAGGTTTGCTAGCAAGAGTTTTGTTAAAAATCTTATCTGTAGGGTTCTTTGAGCCCAATTATCTATAGGTTTAGTGGTGAAAGTGAATGAGGACAATAAGCAATTGAAATTGTATAGATAGTCAGGACAGTAACCAGTTAATCCAGGCATAAATAAATGAAGGAATCAGTAAATTCTGTCTCTAAATTGCCAGTGACATTCATTGCCAAGAGGTTGGCCTTGAGTTGGTCTCTTAAGTGAGAGATCAAAGGCCCTTAGCAGAAATGTTTAATTTTCTCCTTTACATTTCTACATATGAATACTAACTTGGATTTTATGAGTAGGGGAGGAGATTGGACATAAACTTCCAATACAAAAATTCCACCATGAGGATATGACTTCAGTGATTAATATAGTTGTGTCTAAATGTGTATATACTTAGGTATATTCTGTAGCAAGCAATAGCCATTCACTTCTGTCGCCCAAGGAAGGCTAGCCCTTGCAGTGAGAAAATTCTAAGATGCACATATAATCTAATATCTATCATAAGGGGGGGGGGTCATAGGACAGAGATAAGGATAGGTCTGGACACTAAGAAATGAATGGGGACAGTCTTTAATGGACCCTACCATAGAGGGATAGATTAGATGATCCTAGAAGTCTCTTCTAGTTCTAAGATTCTTTGAGTTTCCATAATATAGAGCAGCCTGAATATTCCTTAAATTCCAGGTCCCTCACTTCTGTAAAATGACTTAGTTCTCTACTTTGGTGACTCAGTTCATTTGAAAGTCTCTGTATTGAGTGTAATTAAAGAGACGAAAAGAACAAGAGGCTCTAAGATGATCAGAAACACCTGCCATGAAGCAATAAAATCAAAAGGATAATTATTTGGAAACCTAGATCGTTCTATCATCTGCTTCCTCTTCAGAGAATGCCCTTTGTGACAGGCAGGGACTTTCCCAGAACCATGTTCTCTGGTCCAAGTTGACCCCTGATTTAGACTATGTCTCTGCTTACATTCTTGTTAAGCAATGCACCTTTTAATTCACCAATCGATGAAAACACTTAAGAGTCCAGCATGAACAGCTGTCACCTTGTCCATGGCCCAAATCCACCCCAGTTTCCATGATTCCTCAAGCAGTCCTTTGCTTCTCTGAAGCCAGCTATTGACTTCTTCTTCATTTTGGATCTCTCAGGGGATTATCTCAGCTATTCTAACTCTGGGCACACAGAACGAAGGATTTATTCCAGTCAATAAAAACCTCTGGTAAGTGCTTTGAATCTATCCAATGACATCATATGAGAAGAGGAACTATCATAACTTTTAGGAAAAGAAAAAAGAAGTGTAGTATGCTACCTACCTTATGTTCCAGCCTCACTGGGCCACTTGCTTCCCCCATGAAGTAGACATCCGTTTTCTGCCCTACCTCCTTTCGTTTGTACATATCCTGACCCATGCCTGGAATGTCCTCTTCATCTCTGTCTCTGAACCGTCTTGCTTTAAGGCACAGCTCAGTGGCCATTTCCTCCGTGAAGTGTTTTCTGATTCCCTCAGTTCTTCTCTCATCACACATTTCCTTATATTTACTTATTTAAGGACATTTTGCCTTCTCCCCACCACTGTTTAAGTTTTGTCTCTCTCCCTCCCTCCAGGGGCTAACACAGTGTGTTGTTGTTTTTTTTTTATACTCCCATGCAAGGTATTCATTCTTTAATTTCATCAGGTTAGTAGCCAGGGTCTCCTGATCAATAAACAAAATGTTTGTTGAATTTGTGGAAATCCCATGCTCCTTCCATTACACCACACTCCCCTGGCTCTGAGTCCAGTGTTCCCTCCATAATGTCTTAGATGATACCATTTTCCTGATACCGTTTTCTTGGCCTCTCAATTGCTAGAAAAGGTTAGGGGGAAAAACTTATTAGGCTAGCTTCTTGCTCAAGAACTAAGTAAAAGTCCTATACTAAGAAGTAAGAGATATGGATCCTGTTCCTAGCTGTGCCCTATGCCTGCAGGTAACCTGACCAGTCTCTCTGGGTCTCAGTTTCTTTATCTATAAAATGGGGATAATAATATTTGCCTGGTCTGTCTCACAAGGATATTCTTTGTATCCATGGAAATGGTTTGCAAATTACATAACATTGGGCAATGCTGGGGACTCTTATGGGATAAATGCTCATTACCCAGAGATTCAAATTTCTGAGACTCCCATCAGTTCTTACCAATTGAGAAAAAGAGTTCATGTCTTCCAATAACCATGTTCCTTGAGGTAGCATCTTTTTATGTTCACGGCTTTGCTACTGTAATAAGGTTTTACTTGAGGTTCTGCTGAATGCTTCACATATAATTAAATGTCTAGGCATCAAGCTTCTTTATTAACAGCCGCATGGAAAATTAACCTGCCGCCTCTTTCCCAGCGTCACTCTCAATGCCTCTGAGTGATAACTAAAAGTAGGACTTTCTTCTAAAGTGATATGGCACCCCCTTCATCCTCCCATCATCCCAGTGAGGTTAAGAAGCCCTCTCCCAGTCCTGTCCTAGTCTGTGTAGATTCCCAGTACCATAACACAACCTTCTGGAAAAGGCTGGAGTCCTGGTTGACTATTTCAACCTATTTTCTCTCTCCTGTGCAAAGCAGGAAAAAAGGCACAGTTCTTATTAATGTAGCCTTAACTACTTTAAAGGATGTGGGAATTTAGTTTGCCCCACTTTCCCTTGGCATAATATTGCTATGTCAGCCTTAAAACACTGGACACAGCCTTGTAGGAGAATAGTTCAGTATGCAGGTCCTCTCAGCCTGCAGCAGAGGCTCACATGTGCTGGTGAAGGCCTTTCTGGGAGAGCTGGGACAGTAACTGATCACTGTATCTTAGCGAAAAGGGGAAGGTGGGAACAGGCAAGAAATGGGAAGCAAATGATGAGTCCTCTTAGGAGCAACAGAGAGGAAGAAGGTGTTAATGTATACAGACAAGAAACCACTAGGGCCATTTGCTCTATTCAGATATTTTGGCAGCCGGAGGGAGAGTAGGGCTAAGTGTTGCAATGAAATATGTTCAGGCCCTGACATGACCTTAAGTTGTGATGTAGTTCTATCCTCCCTGCCAGGCCCCTTCTGACAGGTCCGCAGGTCCCTTTGTTCCTGAGGTATATGGGTTGGGTCCCCACCCCCTTCCAAGAAGAAGTGGACTCCAGATATGGAAGGGGAGGGAGAATTACCCTCCCTTGGATTTCAAACAGAGAGAGACCCCATTCCCTTTCCTAGGAAGTACATTTAGATCTCCTTTATCCAGGGTCCAAGTTGCTAAAACAGTCTAACATCTGGGGAGTGGGGCGGGGTAGAATAGGGTAGGAAGCAGAGAGGACCTGAAGTCCTTCAATGGCTGAGATTCTGAATTCTGACATTGTCCATGACAGAGGGAGAAAATTATAGGAGATGAAACAAGAGAGACTCATTATTTGCCCCCTTCACCTGCTCCCAGGAAAGTTGCAGGCTCAGAAGAAGGCTAGTTCCCACAGCATTCCCAAACTGGACAGACTGGGGACTCTTATAGGATAAATGCTCATTCTCCAGAGACTCAAATTCTTGAAACTTCCATCAGTTTCTCCCAATTGAGAAAAAGAGTTCATGCTTTCAGCATCCATGTTCTACGGGGTAGTATGGTCTAATGGTACCTACTCGGGGGTGAGATCTTGAATCTGGTCTTGGCTCTGTCACTAACTGATTGCATGACCTTCACATTTTTGAGCTGCAGTTTCCTCATCTATTGAAACAAGGATAATAATCTATTTTACACAGGGTACTGAGAAGGTCAAATGGGATAACGGATGTCAAAACACTGGGAACTGCAAAAGCCCTATACGTGTCCTCACTCGCACTAAAAATATGCCTATATAAACGCATAATCTTTAGGTGAATGAGTGTGGCCTATATTTAGTAATCCCTAGGCCCCTGTTAATAAAAGATTGGTCATTCCCCAGGATAGCAGGAAGCCAATTACATCACAGGAAATCATGGTGCTAGACACACATAATCATGACCATTCCCAGCTGAGAATTTGTAACAAGAACAAAACGTGTGGATACAAACAGAGCCAGGGCTGCCTGCTGCCGAGGTCGCCATGAAATGACATGCAGCCATGCTGGAGAGGAGCCAGGTTATTGCTCAATGGCTACAAAGCACTGCCGACCTAATCAAAGAAAGTACATTTCCCACATCCAAGGCCAAACTCAAATCCAACAGGTAGGTCTTTTTTTCCCCCTGCTGTAGTTTCAGGCTTGAAGACAGACTTTATCTTTTGAACTCTCAAATCCCTTTTCTTGTCTTCCTTCAGGTACCTAGAGGCTGATCCCAGTAAAGATTCTGGGATCTACCATTCATTCATTCATTCATTCATTCATTCATTCAGCATGTATTATGTGCAAAGCAGTTTGTGAGACAGAAAGCTGTCAGCATAGCTTGGGTGCTGTCTCCTAGAAGAGGCCTCTCTTGATTTTATCTAAGTCTTGAATTGATTTTGGATACTTTTGTATACACTTTACATTTGCAAACTTGTCCACCTATTGTACTCTCCCAATAAGATATTAACTCCTGGAGGGCAGGAACGATTTCATTTTTGTTTCTTTTTCTTCATCCCCAGTGCCTAAAACGGTTTCTTGAAAATAGTAGACTGTTAATTGATGCTTGTAAATTTAATTAAATTGAGTTAAATCCCTGCCCTCAAGGAGTATATAACTACTGATGGAGTTTAAAAAGAGGCACAGATAAGTGTAGTGAAAAGCATAGGTTTAAACAAAGTGTTTTGAGAGTTAAGAGGAGGGAGAGATCATATGCAGTTGTGGATGGAGACAGACAGAAGTATCAAATTATTCTTCATGGAGGAGGTGGGTTTTTTACATGAACCTTGAAGGACAGGGGAGTCTACTTTCAAGCTCATGAACTAGCTGGAGGAAATAAGGCTAATACACCTGGAATAATCCAGTCCACACCTGGATTGATCCACAGTGGATCAAATCCTGAGTCATGGGGTATAGGTAATTTCACCTTTAAAGTCCCACCTGCTTGCCCAGGTAGTATCCAGTTCTGACATCTGTATTTCCTGTTCCCACCAGGTCTCTGTCCTTTGTTACTACCACCAGCTGCTTCTCCTTCATCCTGCTGGGCCTGCCATATTATATCATTGATGTGGAGGGATGGTGGAGTGGCTGTCCTCTTATTTACCCAGGTGATTTGCAAGAGGGAACGTGTTGGCATACGGGGACCTTCCTCTGGGTCATTTGTGGGAATGGTGAGGAATTTCTCTTTTGGAAGCCCTGGCTCTATTATCTCATGGGTTCCAGTTCATGCATAAAACATTTGTTCTATCTCATGTACAGATTCTCCTTAGATAGAACAACTGATCTACCTGTAAGAAGAGACGGACAAAATCCAAGAGAACGGGTCAAACTTGCAGCCAGTTGGACCAAAGCAATTTGATGTTATCTTGGGAGATTTTGAAGAGGTGAGTTATCAAACACATATAACCTTGAGTTGGACTTTCTAACCTGTCTCCAGATGAGAGTTAAAATCTAATGGGTAGTACCTCTCTATCCCCTAGAATGTTGTGAAAATATGAAAACTAAAGAAAATGAAGAGGGATAATTTGTATTTCCCAGCTTTGGTGGCCAGAGGACATATTGTATATGAAATTAATAAGACTGAATCCTTGCTGGTGATTAACAACCAAACAGTGATTGAATGGCTACTCTGCCCCCAGCACTGTGCTATACACTGCAGGGGGAAGGGAGGATGTGCAAAAGTTTGACATGATCCCTACTCACAAGATGTTTATAGTTTAATGGGGAGTGGGGAAGGGGAGAAAAAACCAATTCAATTCACTAAGAATTTACTGAATGCTTATTATATACCATGCACAGTATTAGGCACTAGAGATACCAAGACAAAAATAAAACAGTTCCTACCCTCAAGGAGCTTGCATTCCACAGGTGAAATAATTGGCCAACAAAATAAAACAAAGTGCAGTTTAATAATGAAAGATAGACCCTCCATGGAAGTCTTCCTCTGATGCCTCTTCATGGTATGCATGTGACCATGAATTTTCAAAGACTGGAAGTTCTTGTAGGGCCTACCAAGCTGGGAAAGTTTTGTGCATGGGCCCAGTTATAGACCGTGTGTCTGTCATCCTAGGACAAACCCAGCTAAATTCTTAGAAGGTCATTACCAGATTAACCAGAAGGTTATTCAGCCACAAGAAGTAGTGAAGAACATTTACTAAATAAGAATGATAATAATTTATAGTCACAGAGAAAGCAGTCACACAGACAAGATTATAGATACATCAAAATATAGAGTATCTGATGTATCATTCTGTGTTATAATTGAGGGGTGGAGAAGTCAGGAAAGGCTTCACAAATGAGCTAGGCTTCTAAGAATGGTAAGTTTCCTTAACCTAAGAGTTCAGCCTTATATCAGAGCCTCAGAAGAGAGCATAGGTGAAAGGAAGCAGGCATGTGTTGAGATACTTGATTGGGCATACCCGGACTACTATAGGGCAAAAGAAATAGGAGTCAATAAAAGAAGTCAATGTGGGAGTACAGAAATAGTGCTAAATTTGTAGTCAGAGAACCTGTATTCACAAAGCACCAACTTCCACTTCTTACCTAGACAAGTAATTTTCTTTCTTTTACCCTCACCCTCAAGTTTCTCCCATGTATGATGGTTGGAGTAGATGACCTTCTAAGATCTCCTCCAGATGAGATTATGGATCTGGAGTTAGAAGGGACCTCAGAGGCCATCTATTTCAACCCCTTAATTTTTCAGATGAGGAAACTGAGGCCCAAGATGTACATACATATATATTTATATATGTATGTATGTGAGTATGCATGTATATATATATATATATACATATTTGTACATGTGCATGTATGCATATATATATATATATACATATTTGTACATGTGCATGTATGCATGTATTCATTCCTATAAATTGGATTGGATTGGATTAGATTAGATTAGGAATTCGCTGTTCTTGTGAATTAGACATGGGACTTTATCCTGGCTGCTACTCCTAGAGGTTCATAAGTAAGACTATTTCTAAGCAGATTTTTACTACAGCAAAGAGAAACACACATACACACTCACACCCTTGAACTCCTGGCTTTTCTTGATATGAACAAGAAACCCAGAATAGGGAAGACTGCCAAAGATAATCACATGTGTTACAGAAACTGCCAAGATGAAGAATCTTGAAGGACGGTCTTGAAAGTTGCCTCATAACCAACTTTCTAATCCCTGCTTTGGTACCTGCTGTGGCTGAGCAGCCCCACTGGGAAAGTTCACCTCTTTGGGAGGCTGGTTTCTTTGCTTTCCCATCAAGATGAGCACTTGGGGTTTTTTTCTGTCTCATACATCAGCCCTCCAAACACCCCAAAGAATTCTTTTGACTCCAAGTTTTAAAAGTTAGAAAATAAACCCTAACTCTTTCATGTCCTTCCCCTACTTTCTTTAGACCCTAGAAGTCTTATAGAGGCCAAATTCCACTGAGGTTCCAGGAGGCTCTTTTTCCCTGGCCTTCCTCTCCTGGCCTGGAGATGGGCAGAAACAACAGACAATGCTGAAGCTGCTGTCATTCTGGGGTTCTGAGCCTTTGGAAAGGGAGTGGTGGAGGAACTGGCTGGTAAATTAAAGCCCTGGTCTCTTTACCTTCTTGTTGCAAGAATGAACTCCATTTTGGTTTATGTTGGACACTCTGTCCTGGGTGGCTACTTCCCTTTCAGCTGGGAGATGACGTCAGCTACTTCTCATGCTGAGCCCCTGGCCCAGGACTTGCTGGGCACAGCAATCTGGGTCTTCATCGCCTTCCTGCTATTTAGAAAGAATCTCTTCCTTAAGATCTGATGCCTAAGGGCACAGGGTTCTGTGGGTGAGCACCACTTGACTGGGGAAAAGCAGGTTTTGAGGCCATAGGGAAGGTGATTTTGGAAAGGACAAATGGGAATTTGGTTGAGCCTCTGGCTCACACCCCAAGTGCCTTAAATCCAATTGAGTTATCTGTGCAGAGAAGAGCTGTCATTTCTACATGCCCCATTCCAGGAAAAAGTGTCTTGTGGGCATGGAGCCAGTCTGATCTCTGCTCTTACTTTTGAAATGAATAGAGGGCTTCAAGGTACATAGGATTTATCTCTGGCAATACTGAGCCTGTAGGAACAGGCCTATATTGTCCTTTTATCTGCTCCCAATTTCTTATATACCTTTAGCAACTTAGTGATGCATCCCAAAGAGCCCCTAGAAACACGCTCCCCAAGGCAAAACTGAGACGTCCTAGACACCTGTCCCCAAAACGAATCCTAGACCTGAATCAGGCATTAGGTAAATTATTTCTGGTTTTAGGAACAAGGCCAAAAGCTTCTGTTAAGGGCTGTAGGGAAAGGATCAGAGATTTAGAACTGACATGAACCTCATCTAGTCCAATCTCCTCGTTTTTTTTCAGTTGCAGAAACTGATGCTCAGAGGGGCTAAGGGATTTGCACAAACTCATGTAGGTAGTAAATGACAGGATTTTACATAGGGAGGCAGCGTGGTATGGTAGAAAGAGCTCAGGGCTCAAAGTCAGGAAACCAGTTCTATGTGTAGTTTTACCCTTAGATCAGCTATGTGACCTTGGGCAAATCACACACATAGAATCCTGGAGTAGATTCCCACTACAACATGCCAAACATGCCCATTCAGACTTTTCCTGAAGACCTGTATGGATGGCAAATGTGGAGTGGACCCATTACTTCCCAAGTCAACCCGTTCCATCTCTGGATGGTTCTGATCATTAGGAAGATTTTTCTTACACGAAAATGAAATCTGCTTCCCTGCTACTCTCTTCTGCTCCCCTATATCTCCCCAACCATTGCTCAAGGTCTTGGCTTTAGCGCCAAGCAGAACAAGTCCTGTATCTTCTTCCTCAAGACCCCCCCAAGTCTTTTTTTTCCCTCCAGACTAAACATAACCAGATCCTCCAACAGATCCTTGTCAAGTCACTTAACCTTTCTGTTTTATTATTCTTCTCTATGAAATAAAATAAAATTTTAAAAAAGCTTGACTGTGCAATCTCTAAAGACCCTTCCAGCTCTAACATTCTGTAAGTCTGATCTGGTCTGAACCAGCCCTAAGAGAAAATATCAGCAAAAGGCCCAGGGGATGTGGAGGCTGAAGGGTCAGTCTAGCCCAAACGTCCATCTTCTAAGGAAACAGCAGGATGCTGGAGATGAAGATTCAGAGGCGCGAGCATGAGTTCATCCCTAATTCCCTGTTCAGTGTCTTCCACATCAGCCAGTTGTCACTTCTGATGTTTGAATAGCTTTTATTGCTTAGTTCTTGCAGTTTTCCTGTGGGCCTTGAGTGGATGAAGGGCCATCTCAGGTCTGAAATCCACTTCAGTTAATCATTCACAGGAAGGAAAATGGAGCCGTTATTAAAATTCCAATGGCATTTTCACTTCCTGCAGAAATGTGGATTTCTTTTTATTATTATTATGACTAATTGTGTCAGCAGCCAGTCTCTGCATGAACTCAGTGCCTATTAATATGAGCGTTCCTCTAGTGAACTACTAGTGGCTGTATGTACTTGACGTGGAGAATTGGGGGAGGGGGAGATAGTGCTAGATAGTTATTTATACAGGTGTGTGCATATATTTCACTAATCTCTGTCCAAGTTGAAATATTGGCTCTTGGGGTTCATCCATGTGAGTAAAAGTGATGCATTTCATTATGTCAGGGCCAAAGATGTTATTTAATTAAGGCTTAAGATAAATATGAATTGTAGTCCTCGAAGTGGATGCCCCTGTAACCTGCTGAGCCAGATAAAGCCCTCCTTTTTTCAGACTCACCAGCAATTGTGATATTAGAATTCTCACTGAGGCTGGGGGGATCTTGGACCATCCCTCAAAGAGTGCCCAATAACTCCATCTTTGTAAAACTTGAAATGAGTTTGCCAAATGCCCTCAAACTAGTAGCAATCCAAACAATCAATCTAGCAAGAACACACACACACACACACACACACACACACACACACACACACACACACACACACAGAGCTCACCAGTGGGTTCTTGTTACTCTGGAACAGAAATAGATCAGTTTATCCTGGGGAAGATGTGTATTCAGTAGGCATCCTTGGAAATAAATAGCAAGAAGATATTTCAAGAATCCTTTGATTAGATCTTAGGCTAATGAGGAATAAGTTCAGGACACCCTCTTAACTTGACTGCTATCCCTCCTCCTCTGTAGTACCCTTCTCCCTTCTCTAAAAGGGATCATCAGTCATAGATTACCCAGAGAGGCAGATGAGGAGGAGAAAAGGATCTCTAAGACCCTTTCTGTGGCTGAATGAGCAGGGTTGCTCAGTACAAATCTTCAGAGGGAATGGGTCTTTCCCATCTTTGGGCATACTCTTTTCCACTCAGAAAGCATTTCTGTTTGTGAAAAAGGGAACCCAAGTCCTCCCAGGAAAGTGCCATACCATCGCAAAACCTGATGCTACCCAGGCTCCATCACAGAATGGGCGAGGAGGGAAGAGTCCATAAGCTTTGGACAAACATCCTGCTTTCTCAGCAGGTTAATCGGATTTTTTAATAAAAGACCATGGAAATGTCAGCAAGTCTGAGCAAACAGAGCCGATCTGGAGCTGCAAATTTCAGCCGAGGAAGAGCAACCTGATTAAAAAAAAAAAAAGAAGACAAACCAAAATCTCTGTTTCCCTGATTTTTGTTTGCACTGCCCTCCAGTAGAGGCCTCTGCCCTGCACAGGGACTTTTAGAGGGTCATATAATAAAGAAAAAATTTCCAATGATATTAACACATTAAGATAAAAGCTACTGCCAAGGACCAAGAACTGGCAAGTACTAGTGATAAGGCAACCAGCACAAGGGAATGAAGGGCAGTCTTGCCATGAGCAGAGCAGATAGAGTCTGAGTTGGAAGGACAGCAAACACAAACTTTTAAGTCCAGATGGATTGGACTCATTGCAGGGTGTCTGCAGATCACCATCATCCAAGGGTTGAGATAAGGAGGAAGACTATTTGCCAGAAGGCAGACTCAGGATTAGGAAGTTCATATTAGATCATAGATGTAGAACTAGAAGGAACTGGTTTGAAAGGACAGTGATATTGATGAGACTGCACCTTTCCTCATAGGATCATGGAACTAGAAGTGTAAGGTATGTCAAAGTCCAAGCCCTGTATTTTTCAGATGAGAAAACCCCGAGGGGTTGAGTGACAACTCAAAATCACACAGGTAGCAACATTAGAGATTAGATTTGAACACTGCTCTTCTGACTCCAGACCCACTGGTATTTCAACTGTATCAACTCTTGGTATGTAAATAAAAATACTGATATATCTCTGATATATCTCAGTACTGTCGAAACAATTCGTGACTGGAAATATGAAGCATGTAACTGGATATTCAGTTGATTATCTGAGAAGGGCCAGAGATGGGAGATCATGTTAGAGACAGAAGCAGGGTCAAAACCAAAGATTTGAGAGGGAAAAGTGATGAGACAAGGTACATGCTTTAGATGTCAATATTCCAATATTGGAGACAAATTATTGGGTAAACTAGACAATACATGAGAATTTAATTTGTGCTCAGAAGCAATATGAGTATGTGAGTTGTAGACCTGATTGTGTGGTGGCTTAAATGGGTCCCATTTCTGACACTTTGTGGCTATGTGACCATGGGCAAGTCCCTTAACCTCTCAGCACTCTCAACAACTCTCTAAAACTATGAATTATGGAGAAGTTATGACCTACATTGGAAGAAGAAATGTCTACATCTGGGAGTTTCATAAACCAGTGAAAGGTCTGTGTGGTGTCTATATCTACTTGATTTTTCAGTTGGGGAACTCCTCATGATCTTCCTGCCATCATTAGTCTTCATGGAGTCTGGGGGTGGGTGGGCATCAGGTGTGCCCATAACTCTATTAGCTGGAGTACCTTACATTCCTCTCCTTCATTGACTCAGCTACTCTTTTATACCATAGTCTTCTACAGACAGGGTTATTGGATTGTTGGAATGGAAACCACTGCCTAAACACCCTTAACCCCCAGCTTCATATACCCAGCCACTCTCTTGTTCTGAGGCTGCTTGTAGGTAGAAAGTAAGGCAAGGAAAAGATTTTTGGCTAGGGGTCACTCGATTTATTAATTAATTTAAATTTTATTTATTATTATTAATTTAATTATCTTATTAAATTTGTTTATTGTTAATCTATTGTGGCAACAGGGTCACTATCTTGCCAGGAGAGGGAGCAAGTAAATCAGGTGAAATCAATTCATGGGAGAGCAATGTGGCCCTGAGAGGATCTAGTGTTCTCTAGGCAGCTTTCTCTGTGTATGTATCTGTGTTCCCTTGCGTTTCTAGAGAAGTCTTGTGTTCCAGGCTCTGTTGCAAGCTGCCTGAGGTCTTAATGTACAAAGAACACTTAAGGGCCAAATGATATTGACTTTGGTCAACAAGGTTAAAAACAGCTGTGTCCTTGATAGAGTCTTCTGAGTGATTTTCACTCTCCTGAGAATTCATGTATCAGAGGTTGAAGGAACCTGACAGAAAATTCTCTCAACAGATCTCACAATAAAGCTGAGTATTCCTTGGTCCTTCTAAGCAGCAGACTAAATCAGAAATACTACAATCCAAGGAGTAGTTCAAGACCTGGTCCATATACACAGTAGCGACAAAAAGGACAGATCTGGTTATGAACATAATCAACAAATTTATGGCCCAAAACTTTCCCTTAATGTTTAAAAAAGCCCACATGCCACAAGAAGATATTAAAGGCTTAAAAGAATTTAGTCCATTTTCCTCCTATTGAGTCTTTGATATCAGGAGACAGGGAGGAAAAGTCTTGCTTCTGTCTTTATTAACAAATTAATTAACCAACAAATGCCTGGCCATCTCTTGCTTAGAAGTTTTCTTAGGATATGTTACATAGTCACCAATATCCCTTGATCCCATCAACCATAAAGCAGAAGAGGCAACCAGAGGCTTGAAATCCAGTCCCAGGTTCACCTAGGAAAGCAGCACATGTCACTGCTGTGCTTAAAGTCACCATTGCTGCTGGGAAACGGAGAAAGAGATTCCCTTCCCTTCTACAAATTCCTGAGAGTTTAAAGAATCCCCAAACATTTGACAGAGGACAAGGCAGACAGAGGATAGACTCACTCCTTAAAATCTATTGAATGAGCTGTTCCTCCTCTTTGGCAAAGGGCCTTCATGTCCATTTCCCTTGCCCCTTCCCCCATCACAGGAACCAATAGCATCAATAAAATATTGTTGTGTCAGAGCCCCTGTCTTTTTGGAAGTGGCCCAGGTCCAAGGTCTATCCCTATGCTTACTCTGTGGGATGCCCCACCCCCTAGGCCCTAGGCCAGCAGCTTCTGATTACCCCAATTATATATTGAACAGCTAGGCAGCCTGGAGGACAGGAAAGACCACCATATATCATAAGAACTGATTCTAGTCCTTGCATTGCTATTAAATTACCTTGTGACCATGCACAAGGCCTTTCACCTTTCAAGGCCTCAAGTTTCTCATCTGAAAAATAAGGGAATTGGACACAATGATCCCTAAGGTCTTTTCCTGATTTTATGCTTCTGTGAAATGTGAGACCTATGCATGTCACCACAGGAGAGGAAAGCCAGTAAATCACATGTAAACTGAGGGGCAAATGCCTGAGAGCTAAGCTTTTTCTCAAAGCAATGTTGGATGGTTAATGGGGCTATTGGTAGACTATTGACATCAAGGATGCAGAAAAGGGAATCTAGAGATTCAGAATACAAACTGCCAACTTCACAATTTTGCCAAGAACCAGATATGATGGGCACCCTGAGCTCACCCAAGGGATGTGTGGCTCATTTCATGGCTCCATCACAGGGTGCAGGCAGTTTATTCTTTATCTAGGCAGATGGATGGCAGAGAATTGGGGCTTTCAACACAGGAAGCCTCATTTCTCTCCTGCTCTACAAAACCACTGTAGTGATATGATGGGGGTGGGGATGGGGGTAGTCAGAGGCTGCATCTGGTACCCACTGCTGTATGCCATTAATCAATATTTTTAATTACTTACATGATTGACTAATAAAAATCCCCACTGACTGATTGATTTTCAGATCAAGCAAAATACTCCATTTTTTTAAAAAATAGGAGGTTTTTTTTCTTTTAAAAGGGATGTTTCATTTCTTATGATCATTTTTGTGGCAAGCATAAGTAGAGGCTGTGGAAGGTAAGGGAACCACAATTCAACCAAATGGCAAGTCCAAGATTTAAAAAAATCTCTTAATTAATTAATCAACTATTGAATTAACTGGTGATCTGGCTGACCCAGATCACATAAGCCTAACAGAAAACTCAGTTTTGTTAGAAAACAAGCCTTCAAGAGACAATTGTCCTAACTGATAACTGGGCTTCTCCTCTGGCATGTCTCTAGTTACTATCCGTGCTCATCAATCATAGTCCTGCTTAGACCCATAGGAATGACCTCAGCATTCACATCCTTCCCCTACAAATGTATAAATAAACAAAGAACTAGGGTCACTTACTGGCTTCTCATTCTGGGCCAGAGATAAGGAAATATTTGATTAGTAATCAAAGTGGAAGTTTCCTGACTCTCCAAACTCTCAGTTGCTTAGAAAGGCAAGGAGAAAGCCCATCTTAATGGCGCCACTCAAAAGATGGGAAGATTTCTATATATAGATGGTGTGATCTTCCAGATATTCCAACTATTTGCAGATGACACGATACTGGTTATGTCAAGCACTGGGACATTGCAGAGTAATGATTCAAAATAACTTAGCCTAATCATCTATACAAGAAAAAACAAGAGGAATGAAAAATCTTTATTGTCCATGGTATGCATTTAGAAGGACAATTATCAATGTACATCTGTCAGTGTACATACAGCTATACTTATACGTAGATTTCAGTCAGTCAGCACTGAAGTGCTAGGCACTCTGCTAAGCATTGAAGATTACAAATATGGAAAAAGAAAGACAGTCCCTGCTCTCAAGGAGTTTACAATCTAATGGGGGAAGACAAGACACAAAAGGAAGCTGAAAAGTAGTGGGGGTGGGAGATGGGGAGGAGGATGTACTCGATGAGGATACCATGGTGGAAGTCAGTCAGAGAAGTCCCAAAATAGAACAATCAGGTGAAAAGGAAATATCTGAGCTAAGCTCTCTTCTTAAATGGAGGTTTAGAGCTGATGGCTCCACCCTCCAATTAGAGAGGTGGAAGGTAGTGATGAGGCAGAGTACCAAGGCTGATGAGATATTGCATATGTATGTATACATACACTTCACTTCTATAAATGCAGTGTGTGTATTGTTTAAATCTTTGACAGAAACTGAAAATAGATGATGAGCTGTGCTCATTATTAAACAGAACAATGAGTTAGTACTATAACTAAACAAGAGCAGAAGAATAAGCTGGACAGCCTTTGAAACAACAAAGTCCTATCCTTTTAATATTATCATTCTATAAGTATCATTGCATGGCCATGAGTGATAGAGCATCAATCTCTGAAGAATGAAAAATAAGCATCTACTGGAGGCAAAGAGGTGCACAATGCATGTGAGCAAGATGTTACATTAAAAAAAAATAAGAAGTAATGAAAAAGAAGTTTTAGAGGGTAAAGCCAAGATGGCAGAGAAGCTAGAAACTAGCTTCTAAGCTAGAAACTAGCTTCTAGAAGCTAGAAGAAGTATAGTCCCACTCCCAATATACTTTCTCCACAAAGTTCTAGAAAACGCACCAGACCAAGTCCTTGTTGGAAATCCAAGAAAAAATCACAGTAATTTTTCAGCCCAGGTTGGCTCAGGGACTCGTTCAGAGAGGCCTGTGGACACTGGAGGTAGGGGTGGGGAGCTCCAACCAAGAACATGTATTCAGAGCATTTCAGTACTCAAGGATTGTAAGAGAATGAGACTATATACTAGGGCTGGATCAGAGCCACCAGGACATTATTCCAAGTGCAGGAAAAAATGTGCTGACTGGTGGCCAACTGGTTTGTTCACTACCAGTTCTTGGTCACAGATCTAGGGTAGATGGAGGAGGAGATCTGTATCCAGAGTTGGGATTTGTACTGAGCAAGCAAAAAGTTCAGAAACAAGCAAAAGATAAATGTGTGGTTCTGACCCCAGGAGTGAAATGAGGTCTCAGTTCTAGGCTCCATCCCAGTCTGAAGCCTGCAGTGGAATAACCAGGGTAGGAATTCCTTACCAAAGGGAATCCTTCAGTTATGTTACTCCAAACCTAAAAAACTTCTTAGCTGACTGGTAGTGGCTGAGTCCAGCAGCAGTTTACTGGAACGTCCAACTAGGGATAGGCCCACAGGAGTGTTATTCAGACCCAAACCTGGGTCTGGAACTTGCTAAGACCAGGAGGATTTTGCCCCAGATCACACCACTTTAGGAGCACTGAAAGTTTTCAGGTCACCAGTCTAAAATGTCCTGAAATCCTGGAATAATATAATAGTCAATACTACAATATAAAAGCAGGACCCAAGAGGACAAAAACTCAGACCAGACATTTCCCTTAGGAGTACACAGAACTCAGCCTTAACATAAAGACTAAAGTCAAACAGCGGGCTAGAAGAATAAACAAACAAAAAACCCCACCATAAAGAGCTATTGTGGTGACAGGGATGTCCAAGACATAGACCTAGAAGAAGAGAATGACTCAAAATAGCTACAGGCAAAGCCTCAAAGGAAAAGAGCTTAAAGAAAGAAAAACACAGTTTGGACACAAGTCTAACTAGAAACAAATGAGAATCCTAAAAAAAAAAAGGGGGGTAAAGAAACAAAAGAAATGGATTCAGAGCTGAAAGGGGCCTTAGAAGCCATCTGGTAGAACCTCCTCATTTTATAGATGAGTAAACTGAAATGCAGGGAAATTTAATGACATAATTCAGCATTTTAACACAGGTCCTCTAACCCAGAGCTAATGTTTTTCACCCCACTGAGTTAGATCCTCATACTGATTGGTCAAATCAAGTATCCCTAACCCTAAAACCTCCCTCCCCCTCCACAATTCATATTTAAGAACATCAGCTGAGTCAGTTGCTATTTTTTATGCACCTTAAGTTGTTGAATTATAGCCCTATGTCTAGTGGGGGGGAGTAATTAATGCCAATTAACAGAGCAGGAACCCTATGGGAGACAGATGGTTTGGTCCAAGATGTGATCTAAGAGGAGAGGTAACAAAATTCACCTTGGTGACCAACTTTATGCCAAAGATAATGGCATAACCCAGGAAAAGCATTCATAACAGCCACTATAGTTACGAAAGTAAGCCCAGAGTCACTATCAGGAGGGGAAGAAATTGCCAAAGGAATGATTTGTTTCACACATATTGGTCAAGATAGCTTTCTTTTATGGCATTGGAGTGTTGTGTCATACCCCCTCCTGATTCCTGCTGTGTCTGCGTCATTATAAGTCCAAACATTAACAAAAGCAAATAGCCCAGACTCCTCTGGTAGGCCAGGATTTTTCATGACAGGCCCCAAGCCCAAATCCAACTCTCACCCCATGTTAGTTAAACAAAGGTTCTCAGGATCCCTGGTGAATCTGGTTTGCAATTAGACACTGTAATAAATCCCTATGTACTTACCTCTTTGAATTCTTTCTCATCACCATGGGTGTATCCTGGAGCTTGGGTAAAGAATCTTCTCCCTGTTGAGCCCAAGCCTCCTTCTGAAGGAAAAAAAAAATCCCTCTCCTGCTTGTACTCTCCCCACACTCAATATGCTTAGAGACGGAATATTTCTGAAAACTGTTAGACTCAACCATGGTGATATATGAGAAGCAGGATTAAAGTAAGCTGGAAACTGAGCACAGAAATATCGCCTGGCAGTTTTCAAAGAAATCAAAGCTATCTATAGTCATATGAAAAATGCTGTAAATCATTATTGATTAAAGAAAGGCAAATTAAAACAACCCTGAGGTACCACATCATACCTATCAAATTAGCTAAAGTGACAAAAAAAAAAAGAAAAATGATAAATGTTAGAGGGGAATGTGGGGAAAGCAGGCCACTAATGAACTGTTGGTGGAGTTGTGAACTGATCCAATCATTCTAGAGAGCAATTTGGATCTATGCCCAAAGGACTATAAAACTTGGGCATATATCCAGCAATATCATTGCTGGGTCTATATCCCAAAAAATAAAGAAAAGTGGGGGAAAGGACCTACTTGTGCAAGAATATTTATAGCAGCTCTTTCATGGTAGCTAAGAATTAGAAACTGAGGAAATATCCATCAATTGGGGCATGGCCGAACAAGTTGTGGTATATGATTGTGATGGAATATTATTGTACCATAATAAATGACAAACAGGGTGATTTTAGAAAAACCTGGAAAGACTTACATGAACTGATGCAAAGTGAATTGAGCAGAGCCAGGAGGATGTTGTACACAGTAACAGCAATATTATATGATGCAGAACTGTGAATGACTTAGCTATTTCCAGCAATACAATGATCCAAGACAATCCCAAAGAATTCATGATGAAACATGCTACCTGACTCCAGAGAAAGAACTGATACCATCTGAATACAGACTGGTGCATACTATTTTTCTTTTCTTTCTTTTTTTCTTTCTTCTTCTTTCTTTCTTTCTTTCTTCTTCTTTCTTTCTTTCTTTCTTTCTTTCTTTCTTTCTTTCTTTCTTTCTTTCTTTCTTTCTTCCTTTCTTCTTTCTTTTTTGTTTGAGTCTTCTTATATAAAATGACTATAATATGGAAACGTTTTACATGATTGCACATGTATAACCTATACCGATTGCTTGCCTACTCAGGGAAGGGGAGAGAAAGGAGGAAGGGAGGGATAAAAATTGGAACTCAGAACTTTTTTAAAAAAATGTTAAAAGTTGTTTTAATATGTAATTAGGAAAAAATAAAATATTATTTTAAAAAATATGCTGCCTGGCAGAGCTGTAACTAGGAACTTTTTCCTTTTGGGGCATATAGTAAACACCCAAACTAGCCCAGATGCACCTATTGGTTGCCAATGGTGCCAATTTGGCCACCCAGTTATCAACTAGTTTCCTGAAGCAGGGATTTCCAAGGTAGTATCCTACCAGGTCTACAGAACAGCATTTCTCCTGGATTTCCTTGGGCTTTCTGTAGCCTGAGGTTCTAATTGGTACTAATCTTGTTCAGTAGACTAAGAGCCAACACTAGAATGAGGATGGAAATCTGTGAAACTTCAATGAGTGAATTTGGGTTCTACATTCATCAGGTCATATGGAAAAGCACACTTCTTAAAAGAGCTAGAATAAGATGGGGAGCAGGGATAGTGTAAGGGTTCTTGAGCATGATTCTTAGCACCCCTGGTTCTTGATTTGGATATCTAGCTAGCCAAGGACCAGGACACAAACACAAAGAGAAAAAAAAAACAGGCTTTTGGATACTTAAACTTTGCTCAAGTTTGCACATAGAGAGAGGCAGTAGGAAATGCATCCATTCTATAAATCTTTACCTAGCACCCACTCTATGCTCAGCGTTGGGCTAACACATAGTCATAGCCTTTAAGGAGTAGACATTCAAGTTGGAAGACATGCCATACATACATGCAAAGCACAGAACCCCAAGGTGGTCAATGACAAAAACAAAGATCCTTAAGTTTACAAAATGAATATAGCATCACCCTTTGTGGTGGCAAAAACCTGGAACAAAGTAGGTATCCACTGATGGGGTGAATGGGTGAACAAACTGTGGCATATGAATGGAATATACCAATAAATGATGGAGGTGCAGCTAGGTTGCACAGTGGATAGAGCACTGGCCCTGAAATCAGGAGGACCTGAGTTCAAATCTGGCCTTAGACCAAACACTTGACACTTGCTAGCTGTGTGACCCCAGACAAGTCACTTAACCCAAAGTGCCTAAAAAAAGAATTAAAGAAATAATGGAGATGCAGTTGTAGTGTGCCAGATAGAGAGCAACCTTGGAGTCAGGAAGACAAATGGTCAGGTCTCACCTCTGTTACTTATTGGCTGTGTGGACCTGTGTGAGTCATTGAATCTTTCATGACCACCCCCACCCCCAGGCAACTCCCTAATCCTAAAAGTTTCAGAGTAGGTTCTGACATGTATTGAGAGAAGGACTTTCTTAAGAAATCAGAGGTTCAGTCTAAGAAATTATAAATGTGAGGAATTCAGAGAGCTATGGAAATAGGTATGAATGTATGCAAAGGGAGGAGAGCAGAACCAAGAAAACAATATACACGACTACAATAATGTAAATGAAAATAACAATAAAAAGCTACCAAACTCAGGTTAATTGAAAAGCTCAATCTTGGTCCCAGAGAAATGGGAAACAATGTTTACAGACTGTTGAACATACTGTCAAACATCATTGCTTTGTAGTTGGATTTTGCTCAAATTGTTCTGTTACAAGGGAGAATACAAAGGAGGGCATGTTGGGAAATGATTCCAATATTTTAAAAGGCAAATGTCTTTTTTTATTAAATTTTAAAATTAAATTATTTTTTAAAATTAAAGGTGTAAAATGTTATTAATGTGAAAAAGTGAAATAACAATACGAGTCAGTATAAATCAGAGGTTCTTGATCTATAAACTTCTTCTAATTAAAATTTCAATAACTGTAGTTCAACATAGTTTCATTTATAATCTAATGCACTTTGTTTTGTGCATTTAAAAAAATTGTTCTGAGATCATGCCATAGACTCCACCAGAATGCCAAAGGTGTCCATAACATTAAAAAAACTCAAGTGCTTCTGAGTTAAGCTAAGTGCCTAATGAATCATAAAGACTCGTAAGAGTAGAGTAGAGGAAGGATAGATCACTGTGGAGACTCAAGAAGTCAGAAGAAGTTTTATGAAAGCTTAAATTGAAACACAAGTAAGGTATGGATGGATAGAGAAAAGGAAGGAGGAAAGAATGACCTAGGTACAATTATAAAGGAAGGCATCAACAGGGTATGTACATGAGGTAATAAAGAGATAAATGTAACTGAGGCCAGTGTTTATGTTGAGGAGTCAGGGAAAGTAAGAGTGGAAAGGTAGATGGGGCCAAATTGCAAAGGTCTTAAGAAATTAGAACTTAACCTTTCAAACAATGGGGAAAGACTGCAGGTTTTAGAGAGGGATGGTATATCTAGGGTCCTCAAATAACTCCCAATGTTAATGGGGGGGGCAGAGGCTCATATGGGTGCCACATCAGAGACGTAAGCCTAAGTCATTTCAGGAATGCCTCATTGTCATACTTATCTATTATTAGAAGAATGACCTCCAGCCAGTAAAGACATACAAAGAATAGTCTCAGTATAGAAGATGCCACTCACTACCGGTATGGCCTTAGGCACGTGTAACCTGTCTAGCCTCAGTTTTTTAGGGGAAGGTAGGTGGTGCAGCAGATAGAGTGCCAGAACTGAAGTCAGAAAATCCTGAGTCAAAATCTGGTCTCAGACAGTTACTAGCATGGTGACCCTGGACAAGTCACTTTACCTCTGTTTGTCTCAGTTTCCTCATCAATAAAATGGTAGTCATAATAGCATCTACTTCCCAGGGCTGTTATGAGGATCAAATGGATAAAAATGTTAAAGCACTTAGCACAGTACTTGGCACATTGTAAGTGATATGTAAATGTTAGCTATCATCATCATCAATATCATCATCTCCAAAACGAGGGTGTTGTACTAATACGATGATTTCTGAGCTCCCTCCCAGGTCTAAATCTAGGAAACTAAGTATTATTTCTGGAGAGACACAGTATTCCCCTGGTAAACTTCCCAGGGATTTGTGTTACGTTGTGTCTGTAGGGGAAAATACATAATAACATACCTACAGGAAAGAAAACCTCCCAGGTATTCCGCCAATACAACGATGCTCTTCCAGAATCCGTGACACTCACTCAGGTCTAAATCATCTTCCTCAAGCTACAGAATTGACAAGGCCTCAGTACTAGCCGTCTCCAAACAACTGGTCTGGGGGTACATCTGTTCAGGGCAGCTCAGGCTCTAGTTGTCCAGGACTATCTTGCAGTTTCTAGTCCTGCTTCCAACTCCCAGCCTCACCGTCACCCCTGTCCAGAGTGCTGACACATTTCTAATGAGTAGAGCTAAGAAGGACCGTAAGACCACAAGATCAGATTGTCAGAGTTGGAAAGGAGATCGGAGTCCATGCATTCTAGCCCATACCTACACAAAAATCCCCTCTGCCATGTTCTCAATAGCAGATCATCTATGCTTTCTTTAAAGACTTCTAGGGAGGGGAAGCCCGCCACCTCAACAGGCAGCCCACTTTTAAATCGCACTAATTGTTAGTTTAATTTTCCTTGCATGGGCCTGATATCTGCCTCTTCAGCTTCCATTTTCCCTCCCAATTCTGTCCTGTAAGACAAAGCAGAATAGAGGTAGTAGGAATTTTCTTTTAAACCATTGGATTTGGTTCCAGAGTACTTTATTTCAAATTCTATGCCCATAACTTATTACCGTAACTATGCACAAATCCTTTTACCTGTCTGGTTCCTAGCTCTTCATCTAGTCAATCAACAAACATATGTTATGTGCCATGCACTGTTGATACAAAGAAAGGGAAAAGACAGTTCCTGCTCCCAAGGAGTTCACAGTCTAGTAGGAGAGACAACATGCTAACAACTATGTATAAATGATATGAACAAGATAAATTGGAGATAGTCAACAGAGTGCACCAGCATCAAGAGGGGATGAGGAAATGCTTCTTGTAGAAGGTGGAATTTTAGTTATGACTTAAAGGAAGCCAGGGAAGCTCAGAGGCAGAGATGAGGAGGGAGAGGATTCCGGACATGTGAAACGCATGGAACAGGGAGATGTGATTGTTCAAGGAACAGCATGGAGGCCAGTGTCACTGGATTGCAGAGTATATGGGGGTCAGTAAGGTATAAGAAGCCTGACAACCAAGAGGTGGCCAGGTTATAAAGAGCTTCAAGAACCAAACAGGTTTTTTTTTAAAAAATTTATCCAGGGAGTGATTGGCATTTAATGAATAGGTGGGATCATGGCGGGAAAGTTCTGGTCAGACCTGAGCTGTAGGAAGACAAGTTTGACAGCTGAATGGGGAATGCACAAGAGTACAGAGAGATTTGAGGCAGAAGAGACCAACTCAAAGGTTATTGCAATCATCCAGGTATGAGGAGATTAGGGCCTATACCACGGCGGTGCCAGCGTCAGAACAGGAAGCGGGTACGAAAAAGAAATGTTGCAAAGGTTAAATCAACAGGACTTGTAGACTAATTATATAGAGAGGATGAGAAAGAGTGAGGAATTGAAGATGGCACCTAGGTTGTGAGCCTGGGTGACTGAGAGGATTGTAGTGCCTACAACAGTAAGAGGAAAGTTTGAAAGAGGCAGAGTGGGGGAAAGGGGGAAGATAATGCAAAGTTCATTTTGGACATGTTGAGTTTAAGATGTCTATGGAACATTCAGTTCAAGACGCTGAATAGGCAGGTGGAGGAGTGAGTCCAGAGGTTAGGACTGGATAAGTAGATCTGAAAATATCCACAACATGCACGCATTGTTCTAGATGGACTTTAAGATGGATTCAGCTCTAGATTTAGGACCCTATGAGTCCAGTCGACAGCCTTGTATTTTTTTTTTTTAGCTAGACAATGGGGTTAAGTGATTTGCAGAGTCACACAGCTAGTAAGTATTATGTATCTGAGGCTGGATTTGAGCTCAGGTCCTCCTGACTCCAAGGCCAGTTCTGTGCCACCTAGCTGCCCCCAACAGCCTTATACTTGAATGAAGCTATGATTCCTATCCTCTGCCTGCTCTTCTCTTGGCTAATCAAACCACTCATTTTTATAAATGAAAAAGCAGAGATGAAATGGCTTGCCTAAAATCACACAGACAATAAGAGGCAGAGCTCTTTTCAGCACTTAATTTTGCCCCAGTCATTAAGTAAGGTTTATCTGGCAGTAAAGGACAGAGGAGGACACTTCAAACCCCGCAAATCTGCTAACCGTGCCCCATGATCGGCCCATAAGATAGCCTCGCCCATTTCCACATTCACATGCTGCTTGTTCTATCAGGGAAAAATGCCTTTTTCAGTCATTTTCAGTTTTCACTTATCATAAGGAGCTCTCCTTAGCTGTGGATCCCAGGAGCCTCATTGAGCAGCCTGTCAGACACAGACAGGAAACACGCTTGCTTTCCATAAGCAGTTTTGCTCATGCTCCCAAGCCACAGCTCTGTGATACTTTGGGGACGCTCTCTAGTTCTCCTATTTCCTCATTTATATTGTGACTAGAAACACTGGGGTGGAGGAAGGAGTGACTAAAAGGAGAAGAGAAAGAAAGTGACTGAAATGTGTGTATGGGTTATTGGGAGAGGTGAGGAAGACTATATGACTGGATGACTGATGGCCAGCCTGCTGAACAGAGGAAAGAAATCACAATAGGGAATAATCACTGGAATGGCTAATATCCCCATTTTACAGATGAAGAAACTGAAGCCTAGAAAGGCCAAGTAATTTAACCAGTCTTGCAGTCAGTTGGTAACATAGTTGAAACTGTAGCTTAGATTTTCTGACTCCCAAATTTAGTGCTCTTTTGTTTTGAGGCAATCAGGGTTCAGTAATTTGCCCAGGGTCACACACAGTTACATAGTTAGTAAGCGTATGAGGCTGCATTTGAACTCAGGTCATCCTGACTCCAGGGCAGGTGCTCTATAAACTGCACCACATACCTGCCCCTCAGTACTATTTCCATTAGCTCTTTGAGGGTAGGACAATGTCTTATATCCAAGAATGATCACAAAGCTTGAGATTTGGGCTTTATATTCCCAATAACTAGTAGAGCACATTGTACTTAGTAAATGTTTGTTCAGTTGAACCAAGTTTATTTGAATGAAACCCATAGACACTAATAAATGAGTAACATTTGAGGAGCAGAAACACAGCTGAGTTGCAATAGAAAGCTCTTTGCCCCAGAACAGTGAATGAAATAGAAAGTCATGGTTCTTTTCCCAAGGATGGGTACCTAGACCAAGCTTTCCAGTTTCTGCATGGAGAGACAAAGAAGGAAGCAGGTCTTGCTGTCCCATAAGTAGCATGTGACATGATAGAGTAGAATTTAGTCGCTGGGTCTCAGCCAAAACCAGCCCTCCAGCTCCTTACTCTTCTGTACTCACTTGCCACTGGCTGTCTGGGATGATACCACTTCTCGAATGATTTCACAGTACTTAAGTACTGAGTGCTTTTCTGTCCAAGGAGCTAAGTGAGGTCTTGTCGACAGACAATTGGCTGAATGCTCTAATTTGCATCAATTGACTGTGTGCCCAGCCTCTTCTCTCTGAGATGAGGAGTTTCTTGCCAACCATGGAAGGAGACAAATGGCAGGGGAACCATGAAGGATGATGGCAAGCTGCATAATAACGGTCTTTGGAGATGGGTCACAGACATCCCAGCACCTACCTCTGCAATGGCTTGATGTATGCTACTATAATCCTGGTGGGCACCAGTGGGCCTGACCTGGAACTGACCAGGGCCAACTTTGTCCAGGAATGCCTGAGCATGTGTGGCAGGGAAGTTAACAGCATCAATAAAGACAAGAGAAAAGGTTTGCAGAATTCTGGGCAAGACGTCATTATAAGAATAGCTCAAGTTTCTATAGCATTTTAAGGCTTGCAAAACAATTTATACACATTGTATCATTTGGCCTTCCCAACAGCCCTGTGAAGTAGATGCTATTAATGGAACTAATACAGATGCGGAAATTGAAGCTCAAAGCTGCTCATGATCACAGAGTTAGTCAGTGTGTCAGGTGGGATTCAAACCCAGTCCTTCCTGACTCCAGGACCAGTGCTCTAGTTACTAGACCACCTTGATTCTGCATACCTAGGCAAGCTATAAGCAAGAGAAGCTTAGATCTAAGCCAGTCAGGACCCAGAATCTGGGGATGCACTATTGACCCATCATCATGGGTGGAATCATCAGAAATATCGATTAAATACTTTTCTTATACTTGGCACTTTTACAAAATGAATCACAGAATCATAATTTTTTAAAGAGTTGAAAGGTACCTTATGACCAGCCCAGTCCCCTCAATAACGAAAATGAGGGCCAGATGAGGAGAGTGATTTCCAAGGTCACACAGCTAGTTAGGAAGAGAGTCCCAGGACTAGAATCCATGTGTACTTGGTGAAGGTGCCTTCCACTATATCATTCAGCCTCATTAAAAAAAAAAAAAAGAAACAAAACAAAAACTCCCTCTACTTTGACTTAGAACAATTCCCAACACAGAGCTATGTGTTTAACAAACATTTGTTGATAAAGTAACGAAGGAGGAAGATAATCATGCATTACATCATTAGACATCTCACTCTTTCCAATTCAGTTCAATTTAATTCAATGCAACAGTTGAAGCCTAACACTTCTATCTATTAAGTGCAAGTTAATGTGCAAAGGATGGAAAAAGAAAGCAAAGCATGGTCCTTGCCTTCAAAGAAGCTTAGAATTAAGAGATAGTAAAGACAAATTCTGAAGATGTTTCTACAATTTGTTGTTGTTTTATGACATGAGTCTAATTTTCCTGTTAAAAATTAGGAAAAAGATAATAAAGATGAATTTCAAAGATCTTCCCATAATTTGTTGTTGTATAACATGAGTCTGATTTTCCTCTATATTACTTTCATCACCCTATTTTAATCATCTCTGAGGCAAAAGAGCTCCCATCTGTGGGGCATAGATCATGACTTCAAATGTCACCTCTGAGGTTTGCTGCCGAGGTGTGACCTTGGGCAAATCACTTCTCTTCCTTGGGCCTCAAATTTCCTCACCTATGAAATAAGCAGACTAGAAGCTTTCTGAGGTCGCTTCTCAGTCTATATCTATAAGCTCCAGGGACCGTTACGGGGTAATGCAAAGCAAGTCATGGAAAATTAGCATTTCTATCTTAGAAAGATTTTGGATCATATGGATAGATGTGGCCTGCATGATATGGTCTGTATGACAATATGTAGAACAGTTAGATGTGGACCTAATTAAATTTATATATATATATATATTATATATATATATATATATATAATATTTATATAAATCCTAATATATAAATATAAATATATAAATCCCAACTTCAAGGAAGGAAAGAAATAAACATTTCTTAGGTGCCTAGGGTGTGCCAAGTACTTTACAAATGTTATCTCATGTTATCCTCACAATAACCCTGTAAGGTAGGTGCTATTATTATCCTCATTTTGCAGTTGAGGAAGCTGAGGCAAATAAAGATTATGTGATTTCCCCACAGTCACACAGCTAGTAAATGTCTGAGGCCAGATTTGAACTCAGGTCTTTCTAACTCCAGGTCCAACCTCTATCTGTTCTACTCCCTACGTGCCTCAGAAAATCTCGAGTGGGAGGTGCCATAGGGCAGAATCCCAAACCCAGCTCTGTTCAATATTTCTTTCATCAGTTTGGATGAAGGCATGGATAAGAAGATGATCAGGTTTTCAAGGGAACCAAAGCTGAGAGCTACAGCTAATTTGTTGCCTGATAGAAGCAGGTTCCAAAAAGATTTCATCAGGTTGGAATGGTGGGCCAAATGAAACAAGAAGCAATTAATATGGACAAATGTAGATTCTTGCTCTTTATTTAAAATTTAAAAACCATGTAACAGAAACAGATGATGTAGCTAAAAGGCAGTTTGTGTGAAAAGGGTTTGAGGGTTTTACATACATTGTGTCATGGCACCAAAAGAATTATAATGATCTTGGGTTGAATTATGAACGTCATACTATCTAGTAATTGATGGTACAGCGAAAAGTGTTGGAGTCAAGAAAACCTGAGTTCAAATCCAGCCTTACACACTTAATAGCTGTGTGACACTAAGCAAGTCGCTTAACTTCTGGCTGCCTCAGTTTCCTCATCTGTGGAATGAGGATAATAATTGCACCTACTGCTCAGGGCTCTTGTGAGGATAAAAAGATATAATATTTGTGAAGTGCTCCACAAGCCCTAAAGTGCTATACAAATGCTAGTTGTTATTGTTATTATTATTATTATCATTATTATTAAATGTACTTGTTATCTTACCCTTAGATTGTAAAGCTCCTCGTACTGCAGTGTAGTCACAGTACCTGGTACATAGAAGACACCTAATAAATACTCATTTATTAATGAATTAATTGTACTCTATGCTCTGTTCCTTTCTGTGTACCACATTTAAAGAGGGAATTTACCCATCAGGAAAGTCCAGAGGATGATTGGAACCAGAGTGACAAGGAAACCATGTCAGATGATTAGATTGGAAAAGAGAAGACATGGGAGAGGGTGGGGGTGGGGAACACCATAATCCCTTTGAACCCTGAGTGGACTTTTTGATCATAGGATTTGATTTATTCTGGCAAAAGACTAGGACCAATGGGTTACTAAGTGGGAATGGTGCAGCTGAAGGGACTTCAACTTGGAGCCACAGAGGACCTGGGTTTAAATCCTCACTCCATCATCTATACCACCTGTATGACCTTGGCCAAGACATTTAACTTCTTTGGGCCTCAGTTTCTTCATCTATAAAATGAAGCTGTTGGACTTGATGACCTTTGAGGTCCTCTTCAGTTCCAGATTTATGATTTTATACTTCTTAGCTCAGCATCAGAACTTCCAAATAATTAGAGCCATCCAACCATTGAATAGACTGTCCTGTGAGTTTGTTCTCTGTCAATAAAGGTTTGAGCATATTTGATGACTGCTTGTCCATACATTATAGAGGAAGCTTATATATAGTGTTGAGTACTACCCTAACTCATATTCAGAGTCCCTTCCAAATCTGAGTCTCTATGACTCTCTGATTCTTCAGTGAGTATAGTCTCATGATTATTTACCAGACCAGAGCAACAGTACCAGGGGCAATGTGATATAACAGAGTATCGGAAGTAGAGTGGGGAAAATCTGGGTTTGAATCTTGCCTTGGAAACTTGGTAGCTATGCAGCCATGGAAAAAGTCATTTAGCCTCTCTGAATGTCAGTTTCTTTATCTGTAGGACGGGAGAAATAATACTACTATTACTTCTGAAGGTTGCTGTAAGGCTTAAATGAGGTAATCTATGTAAAGTTCTTTTTAAAACTATAGCTACATACATAGTAATTTAAAAAAATGATGGTGATGTTGTGGTCTGAGAGGTTAAGACCCCTCAAACACAGGACAGGTTGTCTGAAATGAATTCACAGACTCAAGCATTCTTCAAGTCAAGGTGGCAAAGATTTATTGTTATGCTTTTCAGTGGGCAAGGATTCTTAAGGAACCTGCGAGAGACTGAGAATGGAGCTAGGGTTTATATGGAAAAGGAATGCCAGGGACGTTGATGAGGTAATCTAAGGTCCAGGTGTCTTTGGGGGCTATGGATGGGAAAGTACAGGGAGTATACCAGACAGGGAGGGAGATGACAGAGATATGGATCTTTGGAGCCTGGCAGAGGAAGAGTCCTTGGGCTGGCCAAGGACAAAACTCCTTGGGCTGGGCAAGGCACCCCTCTCCCTCTGTCTTGAAGAGACAATGCTCTGCAACAAGGCAAAGCTTTCTCACAAGACAGGAACTTACTAAGGAATTGAGAGGCTTCCAGAGACATGATCTGAGGGCTGGGGCCTGAGCAGCCCGGCACTCTCTCTCACCCAGCTTTGTGTAGCTGGACTAGGAAGAGAGATAAGGGTCGTACTGAGGCCCATGTATGAATAACTGCTAGGCACAGTGTCTTTGGGCTGGGGAGCGGTTGTCAGAGACAGAGTTTCTGAGACTAAGGAGAAATTGGGGTCCAAGTACAAGCACAAGCACCCACACACAAGCACCCAAGCACCCCGTCAGTGAGGCATCTACGTGGTGCAGTGGGTAGAGCACTAGCCCTAGAGTCAGGAGGATCTGTGTTCAAATTCGGTCACAGACACTTCACAATTACTAGCTGCATAACCCTGGATTGCCTCAAAAAAATGATAGCCATCTGCCTCTAGTTTCCTGGGAGTTTACAATCTAAAACAGACAGCACCGAGATCAAGAGCTTATCAGGATCTGTGGGTACAATATGCATGTCTGTGGTTTAGACCAGGGTTTAGCACACTACATCCAGTGAGTCAAATCCAGACCACTGCCTGTTTTTGTCTGGCTCGTGAGAAAAGGATGATTTTAACCTTTTCAAATGAACAGTTTTGTGTTTTAAAATAGAATTTCATTAAATTTAAAATGGTAAAAACTATCCTAAGTTTGTGGGCTATATGAAAGCAGGTGGTCAGATTTGGACCTAGGGCTGTAGGTTTATTGACCCCTGATTTAAGCAAGCATGTAAAAAAGAGAAGGACAATAAATGGGGGGGGTGCAATTGTTGCATCATAGGATGGACTCCAGTGCACTGGATGGCTTATATTGGAAGGATTTACATGAAGATAAGGTCAGAAGTACACAGAACGAGGAGGAAGGAATGGACAGGACCTTGTGTCTGCACTGTATCTGCACTGCTGGTGAGCTCACGGATTCCCTGACATTTCAAAGTATTTGTTTAAGAGTAGGAACTTCTGATTCCTTCTCTTTATATTTCATTGAGTTCTGTCAATCAATCTGCAGGCATTGAAAACAGGGCCTGGGATAATGGTTAGACATGTGGCCTCTAAATCAGGAAAAAATTTGGTTCAAGGCCCATCTCCAATGCATCTTGGCTGTATGAACCTAGGTAGGACTCATACCCTCTGTGCTTGAGACAACTCTCTAAGACTAAGTTGTAAAGAAGGCGCCAACTAGCATTAGCAAAGGGAGATTCCTCACCAAGTTCCCCGCACCAAGGAAATGTCAACCCCAGTTCTTCTTTTTTGCGGGGGGGAGGGTAGGCAATGGGGTTAAGTGACTTGCCCAGGGTCACACAGCTAGTAAGCGTTATGGGTCTGAGGCCAGATTTGAACTCAGGTCCTCTTGAATCCGGGCCGGTGCTTCATCCACTGCACTGCCTAGCTGCGCCCCAAGCCCAGTTCTTATCCCTACCTCTACCTGTGCAAAGTACCAGACACTGTGTGAAGCGCTTATTCTTTCTCTGAAGGAGTTCACCATCCATTCACAAACACTTAAATACACTAAGAAAAGGGTGCCTGGAGTAAATCTTTCCATAAAGCAATCACTCTACAAGTTTTTTTTGCTTATTGGGATGTCCTAAAACATATTCACCTGTATTACAAAGGGGAAGCTGCAATGACCCGGGTGCCACCTGAGCAAATAAATACACTTGCTCCTGAATCAAGTAAACCAAAGTGGACTTGTAGAGCTTAGAAAAGACCTGTGGCCTTTTCTTTTATACCTCTAAAACTGGCCTGTCTCTCTGGGCAGCAACCATCCTTTAACTGGTAACTTCTTCCCAGGGGCCTGGGTATAATTATCTGCCTAACTCCAATGGCTTCCTCCAAAGCATCTCTAATCTACATCCTCAAACTGGAAGGTGATCATTTCCTTTTTTAATCATTTAGTTTCAGTTAGTTTTCAGGACTTCAGAAAACTTGGCAACTTTGTATTCCTTTGTAGCCTAACAAAGCAATTGGGAAGTCTTTCATGTGCTGAAGCTCTTCTCCTTTCATGCCCACCAGATCGAATTGGAGCAGAGATGCTATCTCGTTCCTGCAAACCTGAAATGAACTCAGACCAAAGATTGGTCGTGTTGATAATAACGTCTCCTTACCTTTAATTTTTTTTCCTGCTTCTTTAAGACTCTCAATTTGAAATGCGAATTTTAATTGCCTTATTGCCTTAGGGGACGGAACTGACTGGGTTGCAGAAACTGACTAGTACTAAATGGTATGGTAGAAAGAATAATGGGCTGGGATCATAGATTTTGAGCTACAAGGGACCCTAGAAGCCATCTAGTTTAACCCCACTCAGTTTACAGATGACTAAACTTTCTCCATTTTTCTGCACTGGGTTCTAATATTGGTTCTGCTACTAATTAGATACTAAGAAATCATTTCATGTTTCTGGATCTCAGTTTCCCCATTTGGAAAATGAAATTGGACTAGATGATCTCTGTATCTTTTCCAGCTGTAACATTACAAGATTCCACCCTTTGATTTTTTTTTTCTTGCCCTTGTAACATACGCATAGTGAAGGAAAACATCCCTACATTGGCTGTGTCTGAAAATATGTCATTCTACATCTTCAATCAATTGATTCTCTGTCAGAAGATGGGGAGCAAATTTCCTCATCAGATATTTGGAGTCATGGTTGATCATAACATTGTTCAGTGTTTCAAGTCATTTTTTATAATGCTGTTGTCATCAGAGGCAAGCCTGGAACACTGGTTTCAAGACTGCCTTTAGCCAATATTCCAGATTGAGTCTATGTTATATAATTTTAATGGAATATGACTATGCCCCTCTCTACTGTCCAGTCATCCTTCATCAGCTGCTTTTAGCTTGGGAACTGAGATCATACTCTGGAAGTTTTCATTGTTTCTGGGCAAGTCCTCTGGGCTTCAGAGCCATAGAATCATGCATACAAAGAATGTATCATCCGTAGAATGAGGAGGTTGAACTGCATGGCCCCTAAGGTTTCTTCTGATTCTGTCTCTGTGACTTCTGGGACTCTAGTGTCATAACTTGGGGTATGCCTCACTTGGCCCATTATTTCAGGCAAGCTATGGCCCCACAAACTATTCTTGTAACTCTCTGGACCAAAATATTCAACCCTGACAACCATCCCCTTATCTGTATTGTCTTCCATTGTTAGAATGCAAGCTCCTTGAGGTCAGGGATTGTGTTGTCTTTTGTATTTGTATCCCCTCTACTTAGTACAATACCTTGCTATAGAGTAAGCACGTAAATGATGATTTTTTTTCATGCATTCATCCCATAAAAAATGAGAAATACAATGAATCCTGAGAAACATGGGAAGACATATAAATTAAGGCAAAAGTAAAGCAAACAGAACCAAGAGAACAATATACAAATTGACTATAGCAATATAAATGGATACCCCATTGAAAGGGAGCTGAACTCTGAGTAATTATCATAACCACTATTGATTCCCAAGGACAAATGCTGAAACATTACTTCCTTTTATCAGTGAGGGGTAAAAGCAGGACTACTGATGTGGAGGATAAGAGACAGGGCAGAAATGGTTGTTGTATTGGTCAGTTTGACTTAACTATTTTTTCAATGCAAGGGCAGGTTCTGGGTGAGTGGAAGGTTATGTTGGGAAATGAGGCATACACTATAAGACAGGGTCAGTGTGTCAGTTTTGCTTAGCCGTACTTTGCTGCAAGGGAGGATCAATCGTGTGTTGTGTGTGTGTGTGTGTGTTTAGGGGCAAGGATGTGTTTGGAAGTGACAGCAATGTTAGCTCCAAAATTTATCAATAAAGCATTATTTTAATTGGCCTCCAACCTACCTTTTTATCTTTATCTCCTGATATTTCCTTCCTTAAGCCGTAAGCACTAGCCAAGCAGAACTTCTTGTCCCCGAAACATACCATTGCATGATTCTATTCTCCCTACTCTTACCTCCATGTTTTATCTCCATTTGTCTTTTTTTTCTCCACCTGGAATGGACTTTCCTCCTCTCATCAAAATCCTTCTTTTCCCCTCTGAATTTGGTTCCTTCTCCTTTTATATGTTAATAATGAAGTATTTCATAGCATTGACAGTAGAAAATTACTTCAGACATCCAAGGGTGTAGAATCTGCAGCCTTATGTCTACAAGTGGCCTTCTAGGTCCTTGGGTGCAGCCTTTTGACTGAGTCCAAGCTTTCAGAACAAATCCTTTTAGTAAGGGGATTTGTTCTGTGAAGTTTAGATTCAGTCAAAGGGCTATACTTGAGGACCCGAAGGGCTACATATGATCTCAAGGCTGCAAGTTTCCCACCCCTGATTGTAGTCCAACTTCTTAGTTTACCTGTCTTGGACAGGTTGAGTAATTGGCTGGAGCTTATAAGTTAGAATGCAGCAGAGATGAAATTCATACCTAGGTCTTCTGACTCCAAACACTGTCTCATCTTACACTTGCTATCTCATACAGGGATCAGTCGAGGAAGGATCATAGATATAGAAGTGATAAGGATTTTGGAGGTCATTTAGTTTGACCTAATTTTACAGATGAGGAAACTGAGGCTCAGGGTGGTTATACTTGCTCAAGGTAAGAGAGGAAGTAGTAGAAGTGGTATCTGAACCTGGCTCCCTGACTCCCAAAACAATGCTGTTTCCATCCTTTTACATACTGCCTTCTTAGGTGAGGGTCTCCAACAGTAACTCCTCATGGATACAACTTTAGGGAGGATGGAGATGAGCTATGGTGGGAGGCACTGGGAGAGAGGGAAGGCGGGAAAAATATGGATCAGTTACTACATTCTGAGAGCATTCAGTTGCGGTGAAGACACGACCTAGGAAACACTGGATGCTGCAGGGAGGGATGTGTCAAATTTGGTATCAAGAACTGGAATGTTCCCTCCCCCTTTTGGAAAGGACCTCAGTACTTATTGTTCAGTCTCTTTAAAAAGCAAATGAAATAATCATGGGGATGAGAGGAAGCCTGGCAAGATGGGCAGAGAAATGGATTTGGAGTCAGAGGACCTGAGTTCAAAATTTGATTCTGCCATGGGTTACCTGTGTGACCTTTGGCAAATTATTCACTTCATCTGTAAAACAAGGGGTAAGATTCCATGATTTGTATGCCCCCTTTCCAAATGGTCTATGATTAAACACTCAATCTCATTAAAACCAGGAAATTCCTACACGACCCAAGTCAAACTCAGGTGGGTCACATAGAAGGAACTTTTTCAAATTTATATTATCTAGAGATCATGCTGATAAGTACAGGATCATTACTACAGGATATGTTCAAGGGTGAAATGAATGTTACTATGGAAAATCTGTCTTCTGGAATTTCACCCAGGATGGTGATTTTTCAACCACAACATTGCATTAAATAAGTTGGCATCTGTAGAGGATAAAGAACTCTAGATTTGGAATTGTAACAGCTGGGTTCAAAGCCTGGTTCCACTACTTATTATCTGTGTGGCTTCGGGCAACTCACTTCAACATGAAATTTAAAATGGAACCACAACTGTTAAGAATTTACAAAAGTAACTCCAAATTCACAATGGATAATTTTTGAAAGAAGAAACAAATTATTAATTTACCCTTACTAATAACCATAGAAAGGCAAATCAAAACAACTTGGGGATACTGTCACATACCTATTAGATTGGCAAAAGCAATGAAAAGCAACAAAAATTTAGTATGTTGAGAGCTTTATTTATTGCTGAATAAATGAATCACAGAACCACAAATTAGTGGAACTTTGGGTGAAAGCCATCTGGTAGTTTGCAGTAAATGCAATGTAAATAATCATACCCTTTGGCCCAATAATTCTACCATGAGAACATAACCCCAGAATGCTATTCTGAAAATAAAAATTAATAAAGGAGTTACTACTTCAAATTTTTCTTTAAAGGCAGCTAAGTGGCACGATAGATAGAATGCTGGTCTGGGAGTAAGGAAAACATGAGTTCAAATCTGCCCTCAGTCACTTATTAGTTGGGTTGACCCTGGGCAAGCCAGTTACCTTCTGTTTGCTTCAGATTCCTCTTCTTTAAAATGGGGATAATGATAGCATCTAATTTGCAGGTTTGTTGTGAGGATCTAAAGAGATGTTTTTACAGCATTTAAAACACTATATGTCATACAGTAGGCTCAGTATATGCTCATATTCCCTTTTAATGGCAATGCTGGACTTGGAGAAAAATTCTAAGTCCAATAATAGGTGAATGGCTAAATAAATTGTAGTCCCACTAATATTATGGACTACCATAATATAATTATGATCAACAAGCAGGGAGGATGCAGAGAAATATGGAAAGACCTTTATGAAATCATTAGACTAGGAAGGGTTCTTGACTTTTTTGTGTTTCACAGATGCCTCTGGAAGTCTAGTGAAACCTATGGACCCAGGCTCAAAATAAAGTTATTAAGTGCACAAAATAAAATATATAAGACTACAAAGAAACTAACTCTTTTTAAACATAATTATCAAAATCTTTTTTTTATAAACAAGTTCATGGACCCTAAGGTAAGCACCCCTAGAATGGACCATCTCCAAGTTATCTTCCACCTCCAAAGCTTTGATCCTATAACTCCTCATTTTACAGACAAGAAAACCAAGGCACAGAGAGATGTGGTGATTTGCCCAGTTACAAAAGTTGTAAATATCAAAGGTGGGATTTGTACTCAGGTCCTCTCACTCCAATTGTACTATTGTTCCCACTACGCTCACTGTTGTAATTGGTTGCATCAATGTTCAACATTTAATTCATCATAAATCAAAAATAATTTTTTTTCAGGAAGAGAGAAAACATAAAGTGAGGGGGTTGTAGTAGATGGAGGTTGGACAGTTGCTTCAAGTTCCAGCAGCTCTGATTCTGATTACATCTTGCTGTTACTGTCACATCTTCCATCAGACTCCATGCTTTTCACAGAAGAGATTTGTAGACTTAGAAGCATCCATGGAACTTAGTTTAGGCTTATGCCCCTCCAGGGACCATTTCTTTAGCTACACCCAGGGGAGCCTCCCCTCCCAACCAGAAAGAGGTATATGGAAGTATCTATAAAATGTAGTACAAAACATCTTTTTTTTCTGTACTGGTTATAAAAGTCAACATCATCAATAAATTAAATTACTATTGAATGCTGAAACTCTACACAACTGCCCCCCCTCTCTCTCCCCTCCTGTCTCTGTCTGCTCTCTGTCTCTGTCTGTCTGTCTCTGTGTGTTTCTGTCTCTGCCTCTCTGTCTCTGTCTCTCTCTCTCTGTCTCTCTGTCTCTCTCTTTCTCTCTCTCCTCACCAGATGATCTGAGTTCAATACCAACTCTGTCATGTGTCAGCTATGTGACCTTAGGAAAGTGCCTTTATTAGGCCTCAGTTTCCTTATCTGGTTGGAACAGCTGATCTCTGACATCTCTTCCAGCTCTAAACCTGTGAAGCTATGAATTAGTTCCCAGTCCCTCCTGATCACATGGGCATCAGTGGGGAAAGACTCCAACCTATGCATTGGTCTACTCTCTCCACTCCAAGGCAGGGTGGGGTAGGACTCCTGTTCTGTATATTTTGCATTTACTCCAATAAAGTGTCAGCTTCTTCAGGGCAAGGACTGATCTTCATTCATAGCCTTTGTAACAGTATAATTCCTGGCACATAATAGGAGCTAAAATAAGTCTTGAATGAATGAATGATCATACTGTTGCCTGTGGCATGGCATGTATTGTAGTTAAGACAGGGAGAAAAGCTGGCAGAGTTATAACTAGGATTCATATGACTATGGCAAGTACCACAAATTGTTGTTGTTGTTTGTCCTTTATTCTTGAAGAGGCCCGTGGCATCAGGAAGGTGATGCCATGACTTGCAAATGAAGTAGATTTAGGTGAGGGAAGGCTATGCAAAGTCACCAGCCTCACTCTCTCCTCCAGAGCCATCTGGGTCCAGTGGCAAGATATAGGCTGGTATGACTGAAGATGGGCCTGGATGCAGCGGAAGGAAGAAGCTGAATCCACAGTGTTCCACTGAGGATCACAGCGGGAACCGCGATGCAGCCATCAGGGGCACATGCCCAGGCCTCCAGATTATCAGGCCTCTTCCACTATGTCATATGACCAGGGTTCAAACCCAGAATCCAAGGATTTCACATCTGCTACTCGTACCTTAAGTCACCCTAACTCCAGCTGCAAAGGTCTGAGGAAGAAGCAGCAACAGCTGCAGAGTTGACCCCTAATGAGAAATCCATTGTAACGAGAGATACACTTTGAACTTTGCCAAAGTATTTTGACAGCTGTCATCATTTGATCCTCAGAATAAGCCTGTGGTGGTACAGTGGAAAGAGTGCCAGGCCTGAAGTCAAGAAGACTCATCTTCCTGAGTTTAAATCTGTCCTCAGACACTTAGTAGCTGTGTGACCCTCAGCAAGTCACTTAACCCTGTTTGCCTCAGCTCCTTATCCGTAAAATGAGATGTAAAAAGAAATAGCAAACCACTCCAATATCTTTGCCAAGAAAACCCCAAATGGGGTCATGGAAAGTTAGAAATGACTGAACAATAACCACAAATTAAGTTTGGGGAAAGGAGTATAAAGTGAGTACCTTCAGTTGACTCACCGTAGGGAAGGTGGGGAAAGGAGACAGAGACTATTGGATACTGGATGCTTGTAGAGGAGCTACCAGAGGGGACTGGGAAACAGAGCTGGGGGAGGGGTTGGGAACTCACTCTAGTCAGCTATCTGGTAACTTCCTATTCTAACACTATTCTTACTAGATGAGATACCTGTGGGAGGCTATGTGACATAATGGGTAGGCCATGTCCAAGTCCTTCCTCTGAAACATACTGACAGTGTGACCTTGGGCAAATCACCTAATCTTTCATTGTTCTAGGCAATTCTCTATGACCATAGCTTGCAGACTTGCATGGGTAAGAGAGGGTTTCCTTACCTAGGAGTTCCCTAAATCAATTAAATCACAGATCCAGTCTGTATCCTTGTCCTATTCTTTTGAAATAAACTGCTGAAAATACCATACTCGGTCTGTATCCCAAAGACACAATAAAAAAGGAAAAGGATCTATGTGCACAAAAATATTTATAGCAGCTTTTATTGAGGTGGCAAAAATTTGGAAACTGAGGGGATGCCCATCAATTGGGGAATGGCTCAACAAGTTGTGGTATATGGATGTAAGGGAATACTATTGTGCAATAAGAAATGATGAGCAGGCAGATTTCAGAAAAATCTGAAAAGACTTACATGAATTGATGCAAAGTAAAGTGAGCAGAACCAGCAAAACACTGTACACAGTAACAGCAACTTTGTGTGATGATTGAGTATGAATGACTCAGCTCTTCTCAGCCATACAATGATACAAGACAATCACAAAGGATCCACAAAGGAAAATGCTATCTACATCCAGAGAAAGAACTGATGGACTCTGAATGCAAATTGAAACATACTGTTTTCACTTTTTTTTCATTTTTTTCTTTTAGTTTGTTTCTTCTTTCACAACATGACTAATATGAAAATATGTTTTACATGATTGCACATATATAACCTATATCAAATTGCTTACTATTTTAGCAAGAGTGGAGAAGAGAGAGGGAGGAAAATTTAGAATTCAAAATTTTATAAAAATTAATGTTAAAAATTCTCTTTACATATAACTGGAAAAATAAAATACTACTTATAAAAAAAGAAATAAGCTGCTGAAACACCTTCAGTTCCTTCTAAATTTTTGGCTCCCTAGAGAAAATCTGTGATTCCCCTGCCCTAACACAATGCTACAGACTGGTAATGCTATTTCAGACAATATATTTATCTCTTACTAGGATCTTTATAGGCTCAAGGACTGTTCTCATCCATGCATTTCAAGGATCATGATTGTTTCATCAATGCACCACATAGGGACCAGGCTGAAGAGGGACAGATACACTCTAAGCAAACTCACAAGAGAATTACTTATAATCCAAATGCTAATTTTTCAAATTACAGTTAAGAATAGCTATATTTTTCATTGTCTGGGTACTTGTGTTCACTCTCCAGGGCATCTATTTCCCACTTATCCAATCTTGGGATGATGAGTTAGTAATCAGAAGGTTGCTTGATTAGGCTGAAATAAGGTCAAGGGGATATGGACAATTTTGTGGCATATTTCACCTAGGTCAAGCTTGGAGAATTTTCCTAGTTCCAATGCAGAGCATTCTTTTCTAGTGATCTGAATAATCATGCATATCAAACAGTGTGTCTCTCATCCTTGGACTATGAGAAATAAATAGACAAATTCTTTACTAACTGTCCTTTTCCAATATTTCTTATCAGTCATAAAAAGCATTTGTCATTGCAACATTGCCTCATGGCAGAATGTGACAATTAATTAGATTATAGCTTATCTTACATTCGTTACATTTTTAGATATGATTTATAAGCCACATTTACACATTTTCTCTTAGGTCAGGTTATCTTCTGGGAAGATTTCCATAGGTGGTTAACCTCATATGTTTTATGTTCATCCCTTATGAGTTCCAATTTCAGAGGATGAAATTTTCTAGCCATACCCCTGGATTCTGCATCCCTGGGTGACTTCCTCTTCCAGGTATTCAGCTTTTCTGTCTTACTGATAACTATCAAAGCTCTACTCCAGCCCTGCCCTCTTTCCTGAGCCCCAGAACTACATTTCTAACAACCCACTAAAGAGATCCTCTTGGATACCTATGGTAAGTCCAGGATTCTCCCTCTCCCCACCTTCCACAGTAGGAATTAATTTTCCCTAGAAGATGACAAAGTTGTTCTCAGACCTGATTGGCTCCTGCCTTCCCTGATATAGTTTCTGGTCATTTAAGGGCATAAGGAGGGGGGCCCTCTGATTCAGTTGATGTCTGAAGGCCAGGAGAGTAAGCATACCCTGCTTTGCTGACCACACCAGTTTACATGAGGAGTTAGGGGAGATAACATGTCTAGACAAGCTAAGTACCACTGTATCCTTGTTGCATATCTCTGTGTTAGGACTAAGTTAACCTCCTTTTGTTAATTATTCAGTGACTTAGAAGTGAATCATTTCATCCTTAAATTTAACTTGATTGAACAGAGTGATCTGCCTGCCCCTTGCAATCCCTTATGGGCATCTCAAACTCAACATGTTCAAAACTGACTTCATCATTCTCTCATTCTCTACCCCTCAAACCTGGTAGATTGCATAATAAATAGAAAGTTCTGAATTTGGAGTCAGAGGGCTTGGATTCAAGAGGGCCAGCTCTTCTACATACTATACACATGACCTTGGACTCTTTCTAGGACTTGGTTTCCTCATCTGTAAAAAACCAAATGCAGGTGTTAAATTAAATGACCTCTGAGGTCCTTTCCAGATCGAAGTCTGATCTTATGACTCAAATCTATTCCTTACTTTGAATTTTCTATTTCTGTTAATGGCACCACCATCTTTCCAGTCATGCAGGATTAAAACCTTGACATCATGTCCTGGTTCTCCATCTACCCTCACATTCAAATAGTCAAATCAGTCCTACCCCTAAAATCATTCCATTCTTTTATCCATTTCCACAACCACCGACCTCTTTCCTGCATTATTACAATGAACTCCAAACCAATCTCCCACCTGCAGTCTCTTCTGTCCTCCCCCACCTGAGTCCATTAACAAATAACTGCTAAACTAACCTTTCTCATGCACAGATCTGATCATATCTCTGCCCTCTTCCCAACCATCAATAACTCCCCCATTGCTTATGAAATGTAGAACTCTTTAGCTCTCATTCAAGGCCTTCTATAATCATACTCTAAACCCATCTTTTTTATCTCACACAAGATGGAGATCCCCTTCATTTTCTCTATAGTAAGTTAGACTATAAATATTTTTAAAGTACCTCCTATGTGTCTGGCACTAGGCTAAGCATTGGCTATACCAAAAAATAGTTCCTAATCTCCAAGAGTTCACAAGCTAATGGGAGAGACAACATACCCATTTTACAGATAAGGAAACAGGCTTAGAACTGTTATGTGACTTACCAAAGGTGACACAGTTAAGTGAATGTTCTGAAGCAGTATTCAAACCCAGGTCCACCTGATTCTGAGTCTCGCATTCTATAATGTTATCTCATTTGATCTTCAGAAGAATCCATTTTACAGATGAGGAAACAGAGGCTGAGACAGATTATGTGACTTGTCCTGGGCCAAACAGCTAATAAGGGCATGAGACAGGATTTGGACTTATGTCTTCCTGTATCTAGGCTGAGCACTCCATCAGTTACCAGAGGCATGCTGGAGCCAGCTCTTGGGAACGTATTGCTAAATTTCAGATGAAAGTATTTACACCTTGAAAATAGGCGAATGATACAAATCAAGACTTGATTAGGTCAGTCCATTTGTCTTCCTTGTACAAACCTCAGACTTTCCCACCTCCAGCTCTTTGTTCACACAGTTTTCTACGTCTGGTTAAAATCTCCAATCAAACCCCATGTAACCTTGTCCACAGTCAGAAATAAAATTCCGCCTATGACCTTCAATTATGCCCTTCTAACTTGAAGACTTAGATTATCCACCCTCCCTCTTCTAAAGCATTTTCTCCTCTTTCTTCCTCCCACTCCCCTCCCCCTCCCTCCCTCCTCTCTCTCTGTCTCGATCTCTCCCTCCCTCTATTTCTTTCTCTCTCTTCCCCTACTCTACCCTCCCCAAACAAAGAACCACTAACAGCAAAAAGGCACACTTAATAAACTCTTGACTTGCATTATAATTTCACTCTTCAACAGGTGGAAGAAATACCAATGATGGCACCTGCTATTTTGCCCAGTAAGGAGGAATTGTTGTCCAAATAGAAATAACAGGAATCTTGAAGGAAAATTACCACTTCTCCTTAGAACTTCAGATAAAAAGAAGAAAACTGGGCATAGTCTGATATGCCTAAATTTTAAAACATTCACAGAAAGGAGAGGTAGGAACTTTTGGTCTAAAATGTGATTTTTTAAAAAAATCTCAGGATGAATGGGAAGCACTAAAGAATGAATTACCAAAGTCACAAAAAAAAATTCCAGTGAGAAAAAAGGAGGAAGTTTTAAAAATTTAAATATGTATTCACTTAATAAACCCACTACATCTTAGCATAATAACATTTTAATGAAAAATAACTATGTTTTCCAAAGTAAAAAAAACTAGTAAGAAAAGTGGCATTATTTTACGTATTTTTGCAAATCTCTTTAATGTCTGGCTCAATAGAAGACAGCTGGATTCTCCTTCTATGTTCAATCTGTTGCAATATTGCTATTTTGGTTGAAGTTTTCCTCGCCTGAAGAAAATCTGGCCTCACACAGATATGTAGTTGGAAAGGTGAGTAGTATTTTAATAGGCAAATGTCTTAGTGTTATTACGAAAATGTTTTGCCCTTGTAATCACCCTTTGTTTTTTAAGTAATATTTTATTTTCCCCAATTACATGTAAAAACAACTTTTAACATTCAGGTTTTTTAAAGTTTTGAATTCCAAATTTTATCCTTCCCTCTCTCCCCTCCCCTCTCCCTGAGACAGTAAGCAATCTGATATTGTTTATGTATATGCAATCATGTAAAACATTTCCATATTAGTCGTTTTGTGGAATATAACTCAGACCCCAACCAAAAAAATGAAAGAAGCAAAGGAAGTGAAAAATAGCATACTTTTGTCTACATTCAGAAATCATCAGTTCTTTCTCTGGTGGTAGATAGCGTTTTCCAATACGAATCCTTTGGGATTGTCTGGGATCATTATATTGCTAAGAAGAGCTAAGTCATTCCCAGTTGACCATCATACAATATTGCTGTTACCATGTACAATGTTCTCTTCATTCTGCTCACCTCACCCTCATCAGTTCATATAAGTCTGTCCAGGTTTTTCTGAAACCATCCTGCTTGTCATTTTTTTTCTTCTGGAGAAGCAATCAGGGTTAAATGATTTGCCCCGAGTCACACAGCTAGTAAGTGTCAAGTGTTTGGTCTGGGGCTGGATTTGAACTCAGGTCCTCCTGACTTCAGGGCCGGTGCTCTATCCACTCTACTACCTAGCTGCCCCTTGTCATTTCTTAATGAAGAACTTTTTTAAAGAGACCACTGTGGATATTCACAGGAAACTCACCAACAACTTCAATTTTTAAAAGACATATGGAGGTAACTGTAAAATATATAAAATACTTGGGAGTCTACCTGCCAAGACTAACCCAGTAATTATATGAAAGCAATTACAAAACACTTTTCACACAAATAAAGTCAGATCTAAACAACTGGAAAAATATCAATTGCTAATGACTAGACTGAGCCAATAAAATAAAAGTGATAATTCTGCCTAAACTAATTTACTTATTCAGTGCCATACCTATAAAACTACCAAAAATTATTTGATAGAGCTAGAAAAAATAACAAAATTCATTTGGAAGAGCAAAAGATCAAGAATATCAAGAGAATTAATGATAAACAAATGTAAAGGAAGGAAGTTTAGCAGAACCAGATCTCAACCTATATTATAAAGCACTAATCATCAAAACTATCTGGTACTGGCTAAGAAATAGAATGAGGGATGAGGGGAACAGATTAAGTACATAAGACACAGCAGTCAATGACCATAGTAACCCAGTGTTTGATAAACCCAAAGACCCCAGCCTTTAGGATAAGACTCACTATTTAACAAAAACTGCTGGGAAAACTGAAAAAACAATAGAACACAAACTCGGTACAGACCAACATCTCACACTGTGTACCAACTACTTAAGGTCAATATGGGTGCATGATTTAGATATAAAGGGATGACACCATAAGCAAATTAGAAGAGCAAGGAATAGCCAGATCTATGGGGAAAGGAAGAATTCATCACAAAATAAGATATAGAGAACATTACAAAATGTCAAATAGATTATTTTTATTATATTAAAATAAAAACTATATTAAAACAAAAAGCTTTTGTGCAAACAAAACCACTGTAACCAAGGTTAGAGGGAAAGCAGAAAGCTGAGAAGCAACCTTTTAGGCAAGTATCTCTGATAAAGTCCTCATTTCTCAAATATATAGAGAACTGAGTCAAATTTAGAAGAAACCAAGCCATTCCCCAATTGATAAATGGTCATGGATATGAACAGGCAGTTTTCAGATGAAGAAATCAAAGCTATCTATAGGCATATGAAGAAGTGCTCTAAATAATTTTTGATTAGAGAAATGAAATTAAAACAACTCTGAGATATCACATCACATCTATCAGATTGGCTGAAATGACAAAAAAGGAAAAAAGGATAAATGTTGAATAGGATGTGGGAAAATTGGGACACTAATGCACTATTGGTAGAGTTGTCAACTGATCTAACCATTCTGGAGAGCAATTTGGAACTACGCCCAAAGGGCAACCAAATTGTGCATACGTTTTGATCCAGTTAATACTACTAGGTTTGTATCCCAATGAGATCATAAAAAAGGGGAAAAGGCCTACATGCACAAAAAATATTTAGAGCAGACCTTTTCACAGGCAAAATCTTGGAAATTGAGAGGATGCCCATCAGTTGGGGAATGGCTGAACAAGCTGAGATATAAGAATGTAATGGAATACTATTGTGCAATAAGAAATGATGAACAGGTAGAGTTCAGAAAAACCTGGAAAGACTTGTACAAACTGATGCAAAGTGAAATGAGCAGAATCAGGAAGTCACTGTACACAGTATTAGCAACATTGTATGATGAACAATTACAAATGACTCAGCTCTTCTTGGTAACACAATGATCCACGGCAAGTACAAAGGACTCACGAAGGAAAATGTTGTCCACATCCAGATAAAGAACTGATGGACTCTGAATGCAGATTGAAGCATATTTTTTTTCACTTACTTTATTCTTTTGCATGTCTTTTTTCCTCCTTTTGATCTTATCTGTTTCTTCTTTCACAATTGTGATTAATATGGAAATATGTTTTACATGACAGCACATGTATAACCTATATCAAATTGCCTACTATTTTCAAAAGAGGGTAGAGAAGGGAAGGAGGAAGAAAAATTTGAAACTCAAATCTTGAAAAAAGAAGAATACTAAAAATTGTCTTGACACGTAATTAGGAAAAAATAAAATACTATTAAAAATTTTAAAAAGACATATGAAGGCCATGGAATTAACAGTGCATGATGAAAGATGAATACAGACTCTAAGTGTAGCTAAAGTACAGAATGAGTTGAGGCAAGGAATGCAAAGGACCACCAAAAAAAATTTTAAGCTCCATTAGGGAAAAGAAGATCAAAGGAATAGGATTGTTGCTCAGGGTAGATGAAACAGTGATAAGAGGCGACAAAGAAAAGGCAGAACTTTTCAATTCTTAATTTTTTTTTTGTTCCAAGGAGACTGATCTTTGGACTGGAAAGGATAGACCAAAAAAGCTAATAAGGATTCAAAACCCAAGATAAATAAGAGGATAATTTAAAAAGCAATTGATTGCCTTTGATGTTTGTAGACTTCATGTCTATAGACCCTGGTGAAGTACATTCCAGAGTCCTGAAAGATCTGAAAGATATGGTTTGCTGTATTAGTGATCTTTGAAAATGTATGAGAAAGGAGTGAGAAGAGCAAATGTCCCAGTTTTTAAAAAGGGCAAGGGGAGTCCATTCTGCAGATGACAAGCTGGTAATTTTCACTTGGCTTCTGGAGACAAAATTTTAGATCATATTACTAGAGACAAGATTGGTGTATAACTGATAAAGGAAGTGGTCATCACAAAGAGCCAGATTAGCTTTTATCAAGAACAGATCATGCTAGATTAACTTCATTTCCTTCTCAACAGTGTGACTACCTGGGTAGATCTGAGGAATGCTGTAGGTCATTTGCCCAGATTTCAGCAAAATATCATGTTATTCTTATGGACAGAGATATGGAAATAGTTCAGTGGAGTCAACACCTGACTGAATGACTGGAGTCAGAGTAATTAGTAACCGATGTCATCTTGGAGAGAAGCCTCCAGTTGAAGCTCCAAGGACATGGCCTCATCTCTCCATGGCTTAACATTTGTATCAATTATTTGGGTGAAGTCATGGAAGGAAAGTTTTAGCAAATTTATAGATAACCATTGTGGATGATAGAGGTCAAGTTCCCAATAAGACCTTGAAAAGTCAAAATATTAGGGTAAATTTAATAAGATGAAATTTAATAGGAATAAATTTAAAGCCCCCACACTGTGTAAAAATATATTTCACATGAATAAGAAAGGAAAGATGTGGACAGACAGCAGTTCATCTACAAAAGACATGGGAGCTCCAGTTCACTGAAAGTCCAACAGAAGCCAACAATCTGATATGTCATCCAGGAAAGCAGATATCCTGTCAGGTTTCATGAAGAGAGGCCATAGTGCCAGAGAGAGGGCAATAATAGTTCCCCCAAACTGTGTCCTGGTCAAGCCACATCTGGAGTATTTTGTTCAGTTATGGGCACTGATAAGCTGGGGAGCAGCCATAGAATAATCAGGATGATGAAAGGTTTGGAGATCATGCTATCAGAGAAACAGTTCAAGGAAGTGGGGATAGTTAGCCTGGAGAAGAGAAGACTTAGAAGGAACATCATAGGGCATCTTCAAGGATTTGAAAGGTTGCTATATGGATGAGAAATTAGGCTTCATCTGCTTGGTCCCAAAAGGCAGAATGGAAATCAATGGGTAGAAGTCGCAAAGAGCCAAAGGTAAACTTGATAGAAGGAAAAAAAAACCCCAAAACTTTCCACCAGTTAGAGCTTCCTAAATGTAGAATGGGTGGCTGCAGGAAGTAGAGAAGAGGCTGGATGGTCACATGTTGATGATGTCATAGAGGGGTCTTGGTCTGATGTGGGCCTCAGTTAGATGGCCTTGGGGGTGTCTCTCCTAACTCAGGTTGGGTGATTTTGTGAACTGCCCTGGTACTTTGTACCTCTCATATCCCAGCCCCAGACAGATCTGTGATCCCACAATCCTTTCACAGTCTACTCATTATATTTATTTGTGAATATCTTTACCCACCCCCCACTATAAGATTATAAGCTCCTTGAAGGCAGGGATTTATGATAATCATTACTGTGTCATTCCCAGTGCCCTGCACAAGGTCTTGTACGTAACAGGCATTTGATAGTCTTTTTTTTTTTAATTGAAAGGAAAGGGAAGAGAGAGAAAGAGAAGAAGGGTGGACAAAGAAGGGGGAAAGGTTAGGAAGGGGGAGAGGGAGAAAAAGAGGGAGAAGGACAGAAAGAGGGAGAGAGAGAGAGGGAAAGGGGAGGTGGAAGGAGAAAATTATCCAGAAAGAAAAGTCAAATGTCCCTCCCCTCACAATGTCTCAGATGGCTCTCAGTGGCACCCAATTGGTGAGTTGCTTATCCCTTGTCCAAACCATTCACTAGATCCTTTTAAGACAAAGGGCCTAAGTATCACTCTTGCAAAGGCAAGGTGCAGGTTCTTGCAGGCGTGTAAAATAAATGATGAAGAAAGAATGTGACCAGCCTGCTAAAGCCTCCAGGTTTTTTCCACCCTTAATGACCACAGCTCCATATATTCAAAGGTCTAAGATAGCACAGATGAGAGAGATTTCCAAGCAGGCCTAGCTCATATTTCCTAATCTATATTGATTATAATAGTGAAACATATGGTGTCAAATGTAAATCAGTTTAAACAGATCATTTGACCCAGAGCAGGTTAACTTATAGGTGAAGTCCCTTGTAAGTCCTGAACCTGATATTTTTATATTAATTCCTATAGTGACCAAATTAATTTTTATTCCACCGAATGTTATCTCTTCTTTATTGACTTGAGACATCTCTTCACAGTGTGTATCTAGTTAAATAGCAGTAATTCACTGGGCATTTCCCCCTCCCCCTCTTTCATAAGGTTTTTATTTAAAGAAATGAAAACCAAGTGTGGAAAACTAGACGAATTCCTTTATTCTAAAATATCAGTCTCTAGACGGCTGTAGCCAATATTCTTTCCATCCTTTGTGAGTATCATTTGAGGCTGCTCTGGGATCCTCATAATAATAACTGACATTTATCTAGTGCTTCAAGTTTGTATGTACTTTACATATATTATCTCATTTGAACCTATTGGTGGGCACCAGAGGTCTTATCATCCCCATTTGACAGATGAGAAAACTAAGCATGCAAGTCACTTGCCTGCCCCTAGCCACACTTCTAGTAAGCATCAGGATGTGAAGCCAGGTTTTGCGCATGGTCAGTCCCACATCAATCCACTACAGCTGCCAGGCAAGCTTGTTCTGTGGGTCACAATCATCATGATATCATTATTAGAGATTTTGTATGCATATCACTCAGTTTCCTTGCATATCAAATCCTACCTCCTCTCCACAGCCATGGATAGTCATGGTGACCCAAAAAACAGATGAAACTATAAAATGGCTCTCGGTCTTTGCAGCCCCTCTCTGCCTCCACAATGAAGTCTGTAGAGTGATAAAAAGGTGGTAAAGGGTACTAATGTTCATGCTTTTTCGACTATCTGTGAAAATTGATTTTACTGTTGGTCACTCCAAATGTCAGATTTTTGTCTAACAACAAAGTTGATATACTTCTGGAGGAACTGAGTCACAAACATATTGACATTGTTCATAGAAATGAAACCAGAAACATGTAGAAATGATGGTTAAATGGAAGGATGCCTCATGGATTCTCCTTGGGGAAGTCAACAAAGGAGTTGGCAAAGTTGTTTTCACCACACATCCAAAGGCAGTAAGAAAAATCATTTCACAAGATATTTGAATATCTTGTCTTCCAGGGCTCATTATGATTACAGTAACCATTTTTACTGTGAAAGGTTTGGGGTCTGATTTCAAGTCTGAGGAGTTAGATGCAAATCAAGGTTCTGTATCCTTCCATTCAACCTTCTCTGGGCCTCAGTTTCTTCATCTGTAAAATAAGAGAGTTGTTCTAGATGACCCCTGGGGTCTCTTCTAGCTCTAAATATGTGATCCTATGATTCTATGTAAGAGAAACTATCAAAATAACTGCAATTTATGCACTACTGTTTGCAGCAGAGTTCTGGAACAGGGAGAAGAGTAGGTAACAGTCTGGTACAGTAGAAGAATGCTGAATTTGTAGTCAGAAGCAGCTGGTGGCTCAGTGGATAGAGCATTGGACCTATGATCAGGAAGATGGGTTAAAATATGACCTCAGTCACATACTAGCTGTGTGACCCTGGGCAAATCATAAACCTCTGACTGTCTCAGTTTCCTTATCTGTAAAATGGGCATAATAATGTCACCTACATCCCAGGATTATTGTGAGGATCAACTGTGATAATATTTGTAAAGAACTTCACAAATCTTAAAGCACTATATAAATGCTAGCTATTATTACATTCTGGCTGTGCCATTTACTCTAAGTGTGATTTTGGGTAAGACTGCAAAAGAGCCCTACATTCAGACTCAAAAGACCTGGGTTCAAGTCCTCTGTCATTTATTACCTAGTCAACCTTGAATTAGGAATTTGACTATTATTCAGTCCTCTTTGGCAGCATTATGAATAATAAACACCCAGTTACCTTCTAGTTGTTTGGAATAAGGGGAGGGAGAATGGTGACTTGCTCCTCCCTCTCTTAGCTCCAATCAGGAAAATGGACTTCAAAATGTCATGTTGACTGAATTGAGGGGTTGATTTCCCATCATGAATGGGGCAGAACACCATTGATTCAAAACTGACTTGTTCCTTGGAGAAGGAATTTGACACCTCCATAGTACAGGAACCATCACCTCTGAACTCAGTACTTACCAGGCTATGTGAGGAATGGGTAATGGTCCATTACCCACTGAAGGTAAAATCTTCAACGAAGTCAGGATAAGCAGCTAGACATGACCAAACGTACTCAGAAGCACTTTGTGTTGGAGGCCACATCATTTCAAAGGCACTCAGGATTAGTCCTTGCCTATCTAAAAATTGGGAAGATGTTGAAAGGCTGGAAAAGATCACAGAAAGCATTACTGTTTTTTTTAAAAGGAGACTAAAGGAAGACATTGGTCATTACCAACCCATATGACTCCAAGTCTAGAACAGTATCCATAGAAGTGTCAAACACAAGATTCTCAAGCTCCATGGAACCCACAACTCTTCCCAGCATAGCCTGAACCAGAGTGGAGAGAGTAAAACAGGGACATTAACAGAAGTACCTCAAAGATTATATAGTTCTGCCTCCTTATTCTGTAAATAGGAAATTGCCACTCTGGAGAAATGACTTACCCAAGCACAGAGAGGTAGTACACAGGAAAGGTGGGATTTGGTCTTCCTCTAGAGCCAATGTTCTTTGCAGGGGACCATACTGCTTCCAGGGACTTGTGAATTCACAGGTATAACCAATAAGCATCCAAAAAAACTTGTGCTACACTGAGATGTATTTGGTTGGGGATGGGGGGTAGGAAGGGACTAGATCTGTGATTTCACTGATATTGGAAACTTAAGGTCATAAAACTCTCTCTACCAATGCATATCGGCACCTGCTCTTCGACATCATTCTTTGAGATCTTCCTAAGATGATCTAGCTAGCCAGTCAGTGTCAGAGGTGGAATTTGAACTCAGGTCTTCCTGATGACACGGCCAGTTCTTTATGTATTATAGCACAATGTCTTTCATCAATTTGTTATTGGTTAATAGTAATAAGTTGATGAAATTGACCATATGTGCACGTATAAGTTTGTGTGTGTGTGTGTGTGTGTGTGTGTGTGTGTGAGACCATCATCAGGAGCGCTCTCATGCATTCTTACTGGCTTAATTCTGATTTGTCTTTACTGATGCAAGGGATTTCTTACCTTGCTTTTGGTTCATTGTAACCAAAACAAACAAACAAACAAAAAGCTCCAGAAGAGCCCGCCCCACCCCTCCTCCAGCTCTACCCCAAGAATCAGCAATTAGTATAGCTTATTAAATTTGGTCCCATCAAGAGACTGAAATAATAAGAACAAAACATTGAGTGTATTGGATAGCTCCTCTATGAGAGATTCCTGGAAGGATAAGAGAGGAGAAGGCTCAGAATTAAAAGGTGTGGAGGAAGCGGCGTCCAAAGGACCAGTTGGGTCACAAGCCCCTGGAAGTACTTATGTCACAAGTGCTCAGCTTTTCAGCATTTTCTTTGTATCTCACCCTTCCTGCTATTCAGAACTCTTTACATTGTTCTTAGTGAGAAAGGGGGAGAAGATGAAACAGCAGAAGATGGGGCTTTTTCTTTTTCAGCAAAATCCTACCATTTGTTCTGATGGGAAAATACATTCACAATTAAAAAAAAAATCAATAACAACAAAACCCCAGGCACTGTGGAATTTGGAGAATGCTAGGAAGTGCCAAAAGCAGATGATCTGCCATTCCAAAAATTGAAGGGTTTGACTCCCAGCAATCAACAATACCACATTCCTAGAGTCAGGCTAATGTCTTTACCTCCTTCACTGGAAACTGACAAGGCAAAGAGAGTCCCCAAAAGATGTATTATATTTTCTTAGCTGGTTTTAATTTATTAGCTGCCAGTTTCGATAAACAATCCTTCTTTAAAAGGTTGCTGTGCATTTCAGCAAAGACATCACACAAAAACAATCTAGTTCCCACTAGGAAACAAAAGGAAGGAAAAGCTTTAGAATACTGGGTACCATTTCAACCTTTCAAAATTTTGTCTTCCCTTTCAGTTTCTCTCCCCAAAGTAGGACTTTTGATCAGCCCCTGTTAACCCTTGGTGATGAAGCACAGGGAGAAAGAGGGGGAATGGGAGGCATTGTATGACAGAGAACAACATCTGAACATCTGCATATCTGCACTGTGGACTGTGCTGTGGATGGGGAAACAAGCATAATGAGCTTAACTGATGCTGTCTATTTGTATCTCAGAGAAATTAATAGCTCCTGGGGAACTGAATCAACATAGAAATGGAAAATCAAGCTGTCTGTTGATTCCAGCTGTTGGGACTATTTAAAATATGGTTTCAGTCACCCAAAAAGATGTTGCTTCTGTGGAAATATGAGCTCAGCGGGAAAAACATATTTCCCCTTTCTCCATCCATGCTATGAATTTTTAATGTTTGTTGCTTAAAGTATATTTATTTCCTTCTTTCAGGTTAGAATTAGAAGAGAGGAAACCTTACAGAATGTAACTGTTTCTGACTTGTCTCGTCCTCCTCTGATTCTGTGTACTAATGTATACCACCCCCAAAAGCTCCCACCCACATTAAAAATGAACATTTGTATTCTCATTCATTCTAACAACAAAGACATCTGTCCAATCTGGATATTTTCTACCAAGAGAAGCAAGGAACTTATCTGTGAAGAAGCCAATTTCTTCCTACTTCTCTCTCTCTCTCTCTCTCTCTCTCTCTCTCTCTCTCTCTCTCTCTCTCTCTCTCTCTCTCTCTCTCTCCCTCCCTCCCTATCTCTCTCATCATTAAAAATTATTGATGTCTTATTCTTACACCATAGTCATTTTTTCTAATTTGCCCTGATACACTCACACACACACACACACACACACACACACACACACACTGAACCCTTTCTCATTACAAAGAAAAACACCAATAAGTACAACCGACTAACATAGTGAATAGGTCTGATGGTACATCAAACATTCTTCACCCCCTGTCTTCCTTATCTTGCATTACAAATTCTCTGGGACTGAGACTGGTCATTACAATTAATCAGTGTTTGGCTGCCTTTGGTGTCATTTTCAGTTACATTCTTGTATAATGTTTTCCTTATTTCACTCTGCACAATTTTACACAAGGCTTCCCATGTTTCTCTGAATTCCTCATATTTGGATTTCCTTACTATGTAATAGTATTTCTCAATGGTTCCATTCTCCAGTTCATCCAAATATTCCCAAACGATGGTTGGCCACTATTTTTGCAGTATTTTACAACCATTTAAAAAAGTTTCCGTAAATTGGTCTGCAGTTCCAGAGGAGAGGAGCAGAGCAAAAAGAGGGAGTACCAAACTCCTGTAGCCTCTGCAGTCTACCTCCTTCCAAAACTACATCTTAGACTTTGAACTGAACAATAAACTCCAAATCCCACCCGAGAACAAGTTAAGTCAGTACCAAAAACCTCTATAAGTTAAAGAGAGTGACATATGCAGAATGAAGCTTCTGAGTGAAAATACTGCTCTGGTGAAATTACTATTCTCAAGCATCTGCTTTATCAACTATCCAAATCAGCCCTAGTTACACCTGTGTTAAAGGTTGCTCAACCATTGAACCGCAGACTATCAGTAAAGAAATTAACAGAAAATATTGAATTCATCTTTTTGTAGAAAAATATATCCATGCCTTTTAAAGGTACAGGAGGTTTAAGGTCTGTGTCTTCAAGGAACTTAACAATCTAGTTGAGGAAATAATACAAAAAGGTAAATAATAGTATGAAGCAATCTATATTTATAGTGTCGTTGGACCAACCCCCTTCTCAGGGAGTAGCTTCCTGTTACCTCCAGGATCAAATATAAACTTGTCTCTTTGGCATTTAAGGAACTTCGAAACCGGGTCTCTGCCCTACTACTTCAGCCTTAGTATACCTCACTCCACTCCACGCACTCTACAATTCAGCCTCCCTAGCCTACAGTTATCCCTTCCACATCATGACTTTTCCCATCACTGATTCGATATATTTAGCGTCAGCATAAGAAATTAAATGGGAATTTTAGAGGAGTTTTGCAGAAGCCACAGATGACATGTGAAGACCAGCAGATGACACAGAAAAAGTTCAGAAACTCACAAATGCATAAAATAAATGTATAGTGTTGTGTAATAACCCAAATTTTACAATAAGGTACTGTAAACACCCCATAAAAGAAAAAGAAAAAGTTTAGGCTTCTTTGGTATGAAGGGAGGGCCAAAAGATTTCACATGGAATTTCTAGGTCATGGGGGCATCATGCCCCTAGCCCCCATGATGTGGAAGGGATAACTGTATTTCCTTTAACAGTTTCCTTAACAGGAATGCTCTGTTCTCTCAGCTCCAGCTCTAGGTTTTTTTGTTAGCTCTAAGACTCCAGCCGGAGGCAGCACTTCTGGCAAAACACTCAGTTTTAGATCTACCTCTACTTCTTCTTTGTGAATATTTCTCCTTTATTTGTTGCTTCCAAACAGTATTCCTAATAAGTATAACCTACTTAGCAATTGGATAATATTGTTTATAAAAGATAAAGTTTTTAGATCAACAGTCAGGAAGACCTCTATCCAAAGTCTTCATCAGACATTTACTAGCTCTGTGGCCCTGGACAAATCACTTAATGTCTGCCTGAGTTTCCCCATCTGTAAAATGGGGATAATAATAGCACTTACCCTCCGTGGTTGTTGTGAGGACAAAATGAGATAAAATTTGTAATACATTTTGCATTAAAGTAACATATAAATGCTAACTATCATCATCATCATCATTATCATCATTGTAATCATCACCACCAAGTCCTTCTGAATGTGGGACTATATATGAATAAAATGATAAGGATTCAAGGAATGCCCCCTCCCCAAATATCTCCCTCATTGACAGGTGGAATTTCATGTTTCATTCCTCTGAATTGAGGCATCATCCTCTATCAGTATGCAAGTACCCAAGGAGTAGTTAACAACAGTCATTAATATTTTGCTGTAAATTACCTTATCAGATCTTTTCCAACAAACTGAATGCACTGAAAGAACTATTCTCTGGAAAGAGAAAGGGGGAAACTAAGTCACATGCTTGGAGAAGGCAAGCCTGGATGCAGTGTGGTAGTAGTCACAAGACAAAAGGCCCAGGTACATGGAGAAGAGGGGTAGCATTCTAAAGGGGGAAAGAGCTACTAAAACAGGAAGAGGGAATTGCTGAAGACAGACTCTATTACAGACTGTGACCGTCCAAATACTGTAAGGAAATAATAAAACGGATCAATAGTGACTTGTACTCCTTTCCACATGATTGTGAGAAAGGTGGACTTTGTAGACCATTTGCCACCACTATTCCTTCCTGTCTTAAGTTATGGCTCTTTAATGTAGTCTTAACTTTCATTTGAAGAAGGGAGAGATATTCAAAATCCTGGAGATGTTTCGAAGCCGAGGACTGATTAAGAAGTCCTGACCTTTTATGTAGAGATGAATTGAGGATATATTCCCTGGATTGGTGTCCTGGAGGAGTTGTTATGGGGCATTAAATGTATAACCTTCTTATTTATTAAACATTCCTGAAGTAATTGTTGGCACAGCAGGTTTTGTCAACTCAAAAAGACCACCTGGGTCCAAATCTGCTCTTTAAATATCCTAGCAATAAATACTAAGAGAGGCTAGATGTGAAGGCATAGATGAAGGCAAGTGTGAGGCTGCCAAGGGAACCCTGTTCTGGGAATAAAATGAAAAATGACTTCTTAAGTCTGAACCTCTTAAAGCATGTGTATTGTGAGTGAGTTAATGTTGCTGCATCTGAATTTCCTGCTTTTCTATATTTTCGTGTGTAATGTTACTCTCTACATTTTGAATGTTGAGCCCTTGGATTTATTTAGAAAAAAGAAGGGGTGCAACAAAGGGGACTACAGATGAAAATCTGCACTAAAATATGAACTTCTGAACCATAACAATGCTTCCCCATGTTCAGATTTTCATACTAGTTTCACAACTAGTTTCACAACTAGTTTTTGTTGTTGTTGTTGTTGTTGTGAAATCTCCACTCAAGTCCTCTTCCTTATTATGACATGAAGGGAACACCTAAGTTTGCCAAGGCTATGCCTGTAAAGTACAAGTTTTGTCAGATCCTCCCAACCTAAAAAGGTATCATGGGAGTATGGGCCTGGGTGAGGAACAGCCCAGCTAAGTTTAGTGAACTCTGTGATGACATTGGCCTTGCGGCAATGAAATTTTGCCATATAGCAGATCACACAAATCATCTTCTATGTCATGGAGGTGTCATCATATGAGTTGATAGGGGTAACAAAATCACTGATAAAAACCAGATTCTTGAATTCTTGAAGCTTTGAACTATCTGCTGAAATGCTAATGAATTTTAAAGACTGCTAGACTGGGAGTTAGACCTAAGATCTGGCTCTGCTACTGAATAGCTATGTGACCTTGGGTAAGTCACTTAATCAAGGTGTATTTCTTTCTCTATACACTGAGAGGTTAGATTATCAGGGGTTCTTCACCTGTAGTCTGTGAACTTGTTTGTGACATATTTTTGATAATTGTATTTTTATATATTTTATTTGCAATACTATGTGTTTTAATTTTCTGCATTATTCTGACAAGGCTTCATTGGCTTCACCAGCCTGCCAAAGTGGACTATGACCCCAATATAAAGTTAAGAACTCTTGGTTTGATGATCTGCAAAATCTCCTGTAGCTTTAATTTTCTATAGCTCTGTTGTACACTGATTCTGTAGGGAAGTAGTTTGGCACAGTAGAAAGAGTACTGACTCCAAAATCAGAGGACCTAGGTTCAAATCCTGCCTCTGCTACTATATGACCTTAGGGAAGTTGCTTATCTTGTCTGGGCCTCAGTTTCCTTATCTGCACAACAAAGGGATTGAACTAGAAGGTCTCTGAGGTCCCTTCCAGCTATTGATCTATCATCCTTTAATGTGTTTATAGATTGGCAGTGTGGTATAGAGTGCTGTACTTAGGAGTCAGAAAAACCTGGGTTCCAATTCCTCCTCAGATATCTATTGGCTGTATGACTCTGGACCAGTAACTTAACCTCTTTCAACCTCAGTTCCCCCATTTGTAGAATGTAAAAATAATAGCACCTATCTCCTAGGGTCTTTGTGAGGATCAAATGAGCAAATGCATACAAATTGCTTTATAATTCTTTATGTGTGATGTAAATGTGATCTATGATGATTATGATTACAAAATTATTTGTCATTTTTTACCCAGGAATTGGTGATCTTGAGATTGTCCAGAATTTTATCTTTCTTTCAAAATGAACCAAAGTCCAAGGCTCCAACCATATCCATCTTACGAAGTTTTGCCATTTTAGAATTATAGAGTCATAAAGAAATGCCATAAATAAGATCTAACTATGGGAAAAATATATCTTATTTTTCATACATGCCTACCTAACAAATGATTGGAACATGTATTTTCCAGCACTGAAAGAGGAAAAAGGAGGAAGAAAAGGGAAGAAGAAAAAATGAAGGAAAGAAAGAAACAAAGGAAGGAAGGAAAGGAAGGATGGAGGAATGGAGGGAGGGGAGGAAGAAAGGAAGGAAAGAAGGCAATATGGAAAGAAAGAGGAAGGAAAGAAAGAAGAGAGAAAAAGATTTACAGTTACAGGATAATTTGTTAGAAAGTTATGAGTGAGTAAAAGCAGAGACTTTTATAGGAAGTGTATATTGAACAATGTGATATACTAGGTTATAATTGCTGGTGCCTTTCTGATCAATAATACATGTTTTCAAAAAGCCTCCTGTTTGCATTTACACAATGGACAGTAACCACTGCAAAGAATCCATTAAGGTCTATTTTAAAAAGTGCATTCGTAAAAAGTTGTCTAAAACTGCATTACAAGGCAGATTATGAAACCTCCTTGGGAAATAAAAAGCATGCCATCCATGTTTGAGTTAAGACTAAATCTCCATTTGGAGCTTGCTTCATTATTTCTACATGAATTAGTACTAGACGGTACAGCAAAAAATGCTGGATTTGGAGTCAGGAGAGACCTGGGCCCAGAACCCTTCTCTGATACTCCCTGGTTGTACAACTATGGGAAACGCATTGAACCTCTTCCAGTCTCAGTGTCCTTATGTATAAATGGGCATAATAATAACTCTTCTTTTTATCTCACAAAATTGTTGTGAGGTATGTGAAATATATTAATATAATGTATGGGAAGTGCTTCACAAATCTTCAAGTGATATGCAAATGTTATTATAATGAGTGGTTTTAAGAATCTGTTAGAAAATCCTGAGGCTAGGTACAGTGGAATCCCTACTATTCTCTCTCTATTATAAAGAAGACTAAATTTTAACAGGAAAAGGATTGCTGCATAATGACTACTATAGGTAGCAGAGACTTTATTTTTAAAATGTATTTATTTTAAACATTTATTTAAAAATTTTTTGAGTTCCAAAATTTCTCCCTCCCTTCTGCCCCTTGAGAAAGCAAGCAAAATGGTATTAAATACATATATGAAGTCATGTAAAATATATTTCCATATTAGCCATGTTACAAAAAAAGCAAGTAGGAAACATAAAATGAAAAAAGTCTGCTTCAATCTGCACTCAGAGTTCATTAGTTCTCCTCCAGAGGTGGAAAGCATTTTTTATCATGAATCCTTCAGAATTGTCTTGGATCATTGTCTTGATCAAAGTAGCTAAGTCTTTTCCAATTGATCACCCTTAAAATATTGCTGTTACTGTGTACAATGTTTTCCTGATTCTGCTTACTTCCCTCTGTACCAGTTGATATATGTCTTCCCAGGTTTTTCTGAAACCATCTTGCCCGTCATTTCTTACAGCACAATAGTATTATATTACATTCATATACGCAACTTGTTCAGCCACTCCCCAATTAATGGCCATTCCCTCAGTTTCCAATTCTTTGTTACCACAAAAAGAGCTGCTATAAATATTCTTGTGCATACAGATCCTTTTCCCTTTTCTTCCATCACTCTCATTTCTCTTCCCAGTTTTTCCTCTACTTCTCTTACTTGCTTCTCAAAATCCTTTATGAGCTCTTCCATGGCCTAGGACCAATTCATATTTTTCTTAGAGGCTTTGGATTGTAGGAGCTTTGACTTTGTTGTCTTCTTCTGGTTGTATATTTTGATCTTCTTTGTCACCAGAGAAAGATTCTATGGTCTGCCTTTTTTTTTTTTTGCGAAGTTTGCTCATGATCCCAGCCAATTACTTGAGTTATAAACTCTTTGTTAAGGTAGGGGGTCTGCTTCCAGTGTGGAGAATGTATTGTCCCAAGCTTTGGGGGTTTTGTGCAGCTGTTTTCAGAGATACTTCTACGAACCTGTAAATTTTTAGTTCTTTCAAGGTGGTATAATCAGGGGTGAGGTGTTTACTCCTTTCCTGGCCTGTGGTCTGGTCTATGAGTGACCACAAGTACTCTTTTCTGCCTTGGAGCTGTGGGGAGGATTCTCTCTGCACCATCACTACAAGCTCCACCACACCAATATTCAACCTTGCCCCAGGACCACCACCCAGAACTGTGACCCAGATTCCAAGCATGGGAAAAGCAAGAGCATCCTGCCTCAGCACCAACAAAGAAATCCCTGCAATCCTCCTCTGATCAGACACTCAATTCCCCCCTAGTCTGTGGGCCGGAAGCTCTGGAAACAGCCATGGCCCCGGGGCTGCACCAGGGCAGGACTGGGACTGGGAACAAGCTTCTCTCTCACGGTGGTCACAGACTTTACCTACTCACCTTCTAAGTTCTCTTTGGCATTCGTGGGTTGAGAAGTCTGGAAACTGCCACAGCTGCCTGTGATTCAGTCCTCTGAGGCCTGCTTCAGGTTTACTGAGGCCTGTTTTGCCTGCACACCCATGCAGAACTGCGTTCCTCTCCCAGCCCAGCCTGATAGACCTTTCCAATCAACCATCCAGGTTGTCTTGGGCTGGAAATTTGTTTCAGTCTGTCTTTTTGTGGGTTTTGCTGCTTTAGAATTTGTTTAGAGACATTTTTTATAGGTATTTGGATGGGTTTGGGGGACAGCTCAAACAAGTCACTGCTTTTACTCTGTTATCTTGGCTCCACCCCCCTTTCCCCTTTTCTTTAACCTCTTTGGGATATAGACCAAGTAGTGGCATGGTAACATAGATCAAAGATCCAGGATTTCATCTACGGATACTTCCTTTAGTGATATAGATTGCAACTACTCCATACCTTAACAGAAATAGATAGGATAATAGAATCATAGGGACTTTAGAGGTTACCTAGTCTAAACTTTTTTCCTAGGTGAAGAAACCGAGGCACAGAGAGGTCAAGCAACTTGCTCAAAGTCACACAGGAAGTAAGTGGCAGAGCTAGGACTAAAATTCAATTCCCCTCTCTTTCCATTACATCATTCTGTTTCCAGTGAATTGCTATTATCTACCTCCTCCTGTTCCTCCTCCACAAAAACAAAACAAAGCAAAACAAAAACCAAAAACACCAAATGACTTCATGACCCATGTTTTGGGGATGAGCTCTAAATTTAGCTAGTCTGGCACTCATAAGATAGACATAAAGTCCATCATCAGATCATTACTAGCTTTTTAGGACTCCCTAGTGTTTATACTCCATTGGTGGTGCCTTCTGGAGACCCGGGTTAACACCATGTCATGATGAGACATCACAGTATGACATAAATGGAAGAACATATATGTTAGTTCTTATACAAGAGATATGGAAGTTAATAACTGAAACAGAAGTTTGCAACTGGCTACTGAACAAGTGTCTCATCCAATGTTTTGTGCTGTGGGTGTTTGATAGAGGTATTTGGCATTATTCTTGAGTGAATAATCAAGTCAGCAGTACCAGTGCTACCTGGAAGGATGTGACAATCTATGTAACCTACATCTCCACTTTCAAGTCCTGTGATTCAAACACACAGGCTGCCTACATTGGCACATTCTCTCACTGTTATTGCCCTAGGGCCCCTTATGCCCACCCATATCATTCCTACCCTTCCCCTGTCTATGATCACATTCTACCCTCCAGTTCTATTATGCTCCATGAAACCTCCATTTTACTGTTAACAAATGGTCCTTTGTCTCAGTCCTTTTTTTCTCAACCTCCTCCAGTCTTGCAATCACAGAAACCTGTATCTCCCCAGAGAAGTCACTGTATTCCTCGCCACCCTCTCCAGTATGGAATGTGCCTTCACTCATTCCCCCTAACACACTGACCTGGGAGGAGGAGTTGGAAGGTTTTTTTTTTATCCTCACTGCCCCTTCCTTCCAGATCCCTCTAATGGCGTTTTTAGCCTAGCTATCTCTTCTCTTTTGAGACTCACCCTTTTATAGGTTCTTAACCTGGGGGTCTGTGAACTTAAATTTTTTTTTGATAACTGCATTTCAATATAACTGGTTTCATTTATAAGCCAATACATTTTGTTTTATGCATTTAAAAACTTTATTCTGAGAATGGATCTTTAGGCTTCACTGGACCCCTGAACAGGCAGTGATAAAAATGATAAAAATATGGTTATGGTTAAGACTGGTCATGTAAAAAATAAACTTAAGATTCTTTTATCTAAATTTATCAGAAGATGTTATTTGCTTTTCTCTACAGGTACATGTTATTCTATCTCCTTTCTTTTAAAAATGATTTTCATTCATATCTTTTATTTTTCTAAATCACCAAAATTCCTCCCAAAATTCTTCCCCCACCCTTCCCAGAGAGCCATCCTATATAAAAATAATACTTTTAGAGAAAAAAAGGAAAAAACCTAGAAAACCTGATGAGTACATTGATTAAGTCTGAAAATGCATCCAGTGTAGCATACCCATAAACGTGCTTGCTACCTCTGCAAGGAGTAGGGTAAGGGTTTTTGTCACATCTCTTCTTTGGAGCCACATTTATTCGTTGTGATTTTGCAACATTGACTTTTGACTGTTTTGTGGTAGCTCTTTTTGTTTACATTGTTGTAGTCATTGTGTTTATTGTTTTCTTGGCTCTGCTTACTTCACCCTGCATCAGACTGTGTAAATCTTTCCATGCTTTTCTGCATTCAAAGCCATAATTTCTTATGGTACTCTAATGTTCCATTACGTTCAGTATCTGGATTACAACCTTTTTTTTGCTACCCTAACCTTCATTGTTGTACTAAGTGACTATAATTAGATGTCAACATCTTCTCAAATACCTTTGCTTCCCAGTTCGATTTCCTCAACTCTCATGATCTGTTCTTTCACCCTATTCTACCACACACAAGGAAGCTCATACCCTTGATCTTATTTTCATTCACAGGTTTTCTACATGTGCAATCCATAGCTGCTAAATCTTGAATGAGTGTGACTGTGAATCCTCGGTACTTAAATTCTTTCTTTCTGGTTGCTCGCAGTATTTTTTTTTTATCTGATAACTCTGGATTTTGACTATGACATTGCTGGGAGTTTTCATTTTGAGGTTTCTTTCAGGTGATCCGTGGCTTCTTTCTAGTGTCACTTTAGTCTCTCATTCTAAAAGATCAGGACAATTTTCCTTCAGGATCTCTTAAAATATGACACCTACGCTCTTCTATTTAGTAGTGCAATGATTCTAAAATCATCTTTCCTTGATCCATTTCCTTGGTCAGTTGTTTTTGATATGAGACATTTTACACTTTCTCCTACTTTTCCAATCTTTTGACTGTTTTACTATTTCTTGTTGTCTCATATAGCCATTAACTTCTATTTGATCCATTCTAATTTTCAAGGAGTTTCTAGGGTGAGGTTTTGTACCTCCTAAATTAAAGTTTAATTCTCCTTCCAAATCTTTTCCCATATGTCTAAATTCTTTTCCAATTCTTTCCTTGAGTGCTTTCATTTCATTTACAGACAATTTTAATCCTTAAAAAAAATCCTCTTGCTCAACTTATTCTGGAATTATATTTGCACTTGTGCCCAAGCTGCATTTTCCTTTGAAGCTTTGTAGGTGTTTTGGTGTCTTCTCTTCTCTAGGTTTGTGTCTTAGGCATCTTTGTCACTATAATAGCTCTTTATGATGGTATTCTCTTTTCTTATTAATTTTCCATCCTTACTTCTTGACTTTAGACTTTGTGATAGGGACAGACAGACTCCACATACTTCTGGAGAGCATGGCTGGGATATTCTTGGTCATTTTTTTTTTATCATCCTGGATTCTGCTGCTGCTTTCTTTGGGTACTGAGTACTATGTTCTTCAGGGACATCAGGGGCAGCTCAAACTGGACACTTGAAAGTTTCAGTGGGCCCAAAGTAGTTTGAACCAGGCCAAAGTCTTATTGCTGCCTCCCTGGTCTAAGTCTTCTAGCTCCTGGCCTAGGAGCTGGTTGTATTGCTTTCTTCTATTCCACCATCCTGATTGAGTTGCTTATAATCTATAACCTTGAAATTCCTCTATTAGATCCTTCCACCTTTCTCTGTACTTAGTCCTCTTCAGCCTTTTTTTTTGTCTCTTACAACAACCTCCAGTTGTCCTTTCCTGCTTTCCCAGACCATCATCATAGCTCTTCCTTCACTTTCCTTCATTTTCCTTCCTTCAATATCTTGACCTTATAGTTAAACAGTTCAATTTTACACTGTTCTCTACATTTGAGTACCTCCTTGCTCTATCATCTTTCAACCCTTCTAAAACCCTAACCCTGATTTAGTCTCACCATTATTTTCCTCCTCCCCTCTTACTCACAAGGTGATAAACATTGATGGAGATGGAAGAAATCACACAACCTTGGCGAGGTCCACTACACAGAGATGTTATCCTGTAACAGCTGAGCCCTCACTGCCATACCCTTATTCTTGTCTTCTTTCCTGATGGACTCTCTATCCCATTCCCCAGTGTCTTCTCCAAATCTAAAGAGGTTCTCCCAAATACTCCCCTCTTCCCAACTTATCTTTTTAATCTATCTACCCCACTATCTCACTCTCCCTCTTAGAAGAGGCTCACTAATATTTTATTGGAAAAAACTGAGATCTTCCAATGCGAGCTTTTTCCTTTCCCTAATTCCATACTCAAATCACCTTGGTGTTAAATCCTATTACATCTTCCTTTGCCATACTTCAGAGAAAAAGGTGACCTTTCTCCTTGCAAACAATAATCATCTCGATTGGCACTCTTGATGTCACTCCCTCATCTTCTCCAGGAGTTAGTCCTATCATCTTCTTTCTCTGTCTAATCTTCAAATCTTTCCTTATCCAATGAATCCTTCCCTATTGCTTGCAAACACTTTCTAATTTCCCCTTTCATTTTTATGAAAGTCTTTCATTTATTTGATTCTGCCATTCTCTCAAACTATCATCTTATATACCACCTCATTTTCACAAACGCCTAAAAAAAACTTACTTAGATAAGTCACTCAACCTCTTGAGTTGCGATATTTTTACCCTAAAACTAAGATGACCAATTCTTCCACCTGTATTTCCAGGTTAATGAATGGGTAGGACAAGAGAGTGTCTTCAGCTTAAAGGAAAATGGGGGGGGAGCATGGAAAAGCATTTTCTGTTTAGTGTGAAAGGAATAAATGGAATACAGTCTCTTTAAGAAGATCAGGGAGGAGATGGTAAGAACATGGAGTTGGTTCAGAAGGATGCCTCAAGTGTAAACAGCCAAAAGAAGGGAAATGTAGAGAGAAGGATGACTATGCTGATTCATCACTTTACTTCAAGTAAAAATGGCTCTTAGGAATAGTCATTATCCAATAGATAAGTGGTCAAAGGATAGGAATAAATATTCTGAAAAGAAAGAATAGTAAATTAATAACAACCACAGCAAAGATTGTGCCAAATCACTAATGAGAGAAATTAAAATTCAAAACAACTCTGAGGTTCTACCTCACATTCCATAAAATGGCAAGAGTGATACAAGACATCAATAATGAATGTTGGGAGGAGCTAAGGAAAGATAGGCACACAAATATGCTGTCAATGGAGCTGTGAACTAGTTTAGACAATATGGAAAGCAATTTGGAATAATGCTTTAAAAAGGCAACCAAACTATGTATGCCCTTTGGCCCAGAGATCCTGTTGCTAGGCATATATACATTAAGGAAATCAAAGAAAGACAGGTGATACATGTGGCGAAATATGAATAGATACACTTTTTGTGTTAACAAAGAAGTGAAACAAAGTAGGTGTTCATTGTTTGTGGACTGGCTGAATAAATTATAGTGCATAAATATAATTGAGTATTATAACACCATAAAAGATGACACATGAAGGACTCAGAGAAGTTTGGGAAGACCAATATGAACTAATGATGAGTGAAGTAAGCGGAACCAAGAAAACAATACTGTATATATAATGATTACAACAATGTAAACTGAAGGAAAATGAGATGAAATTGAATGCTGTATGATCAAAATTTTCAAACTCGTCCCTACAGAAAAACTGAGAAAATGCACCTTTCTCCCTTCATTACAGAGCTGGAGGACTATGAATATGGAATATTGTATATACAAGAACATGTACTCTTATATATACAGTATTTTACACCCATAGACATGGTTGATATGTTGGTTAGTTTTACTGAGCTGTTCTTTCCCCTATTTAAACCTTTTTTTAAAAAAATAAAGAATGGCTCACTTTTTAAGCAAAGAGAGGTTATACTAGGAGCTGAATACTACACAAACATAAAAGGTATCAACAAAAATAAAATTTAATAAAAAATGTATCTTACATTGACTTGTAGTATTGTTATTTGTATAAGTGTTATTCTCTCTCTATGACATGCAAGTGAATTGGATTTAAGTGAGGGAGTCACCAGCCTCACTTTCTCCTTTGGAATCATCTGGGTCCGGTGGCCAGATATGGATCAAGACAATTGGAGATGGTTCAGGATGGGGGACCTTGGCCTTTTCAAGTTAAGGCCTGTAACAAGTCTCAGTTTGACTGAGGCAGCACCCATTCAGTGATTAAGGCTTAAAAAATATCCAATTCAGTTGCATGTCATGGCATCACTTCCCTGATGTCGTAGTCTTCTTCAGGAATGAAGGACAAACAGCAACCTCTATGAATAGAGAAGGAGCTGGCCACTAGGGACCAAGTTTCTAGTTGGGCAACACAGCTTTCTTTCTTTTTCTTCTTTCCATCCTTCCCTCCCTCCTTCCTTCCTTCCTTCCTTCCTCCCTTCCTTCCTCCCTCCCTCCCTCCCTCCTTCCTCCCTCCCTCCCCCTCCTCCTCCTCCTCCCTTCCTCCCTCCCTCCCTCCTTCTCTCCCTCCCCCTCCCTCCCTTCCCTCCTCCCTCCCTCCTTCCTCCCTCCCTCCCTCCCTCCTTCCTCCCTCCCTCCCTCCCTCCTCCTTCCCTCCTTCCTCCCTCCTCCCTCCCTCCTTCCTTCCTTCCTCCCTTCCTCCCTCCTCCTCCCTCCTTCCTTCCTCCCTCCCCTCCCTCCTTCCTTCCTTCCTTCCTTCCTCCCTTCCTCCCTCCCTCCTCCCTCCCTTCCTTCCTCCCTTCCTTCCTTCCTTCCTTCCTTCCTTCCTTCCTTCCTTCCTTCCTTCCTTCCTTCCTTTTCTTCTCTCTCCACACATGGTATTACCTGCTGGTGCTCCAAAGGGAATGTTCATTTTAATCTCTGAAAGCTTTTTTTTTCTCTTAAAGACCAGTCTTAAACCCAAATCACTCTAGTCCTAGACCAATCCCTACATGGTCACTGTTTGGGCCCTGATTGGCTCAGAATTAATGTAAATAATAATTGTTTCTGTTTTGGCCAGAAACTCTGAAAGTCTTCCCCTCCCATATCTATTTTTTATTTTTAAAATTTTTTATTAATTTATTTTGAGTTATCAGCAATCACTTCCATATGCTTTTGAGTTTAAAATTTTTCTCCCCCTCCCTCTCCACCTGTCTCCCCAAGACAGGCATGCAATCTGATACAGGCTATACATTCCTATTGAACATATTTTCACATTAGTAATGTTGTAAGGAAGAATTAGAACCCAATAGGGGGAACCACAAGAAAGAGAAAACAAAACCAAACCAGATCTATTTTTTTAAAGAGGCCATTCTTTACCCCATTTTTAAAGCCTTAATCACTGAATGGGCACTACCTCAGTCAAACCGAGACTTAGCTTGAAAAAGCCAAGGTCCCCCACTGCATCCTGGGCCATCTCCAGTTGTCCTAATCCATATCTGGTCATTGGACTCAGATGGGTGTGGAGGAGAAAGTGAGGCTGGTGACTTTACACAGCCCTCCCTCACTTAAATCCAATTCACTTGCATGTCATGGCATCCCCTCCCTGATATCATGGTCCGCTTCGAGAACAAAGGATAAACAGTAGCGGCAGCAGCATTTCCTCTCTAGAAACAATGAATGTTAGAGCTGGAAAAAACCTTAGAGATCTCACCTAAGACATTTATTTTACAGATGAGGATACTACGGCACATGGAGATGAAATGACAAAGTCACATAACTACTAAGGAAGAAAGAGGACTAAAACTCAAGTACCTGTTTATACTATGCTTGCTCTCCAGCTGAATTGTAAACTCCTTGAGGGCAGGGTCCATATATGTCAAAATACCTAGAATAGTACTTCAAACAAGACGTCCTTGGGAAATATTTGTTGGATGAATAAATGATAGTATTTGGAACTAAACAATTTTAGATTTTTAGAATCATAGGCTCTCAGATCTGGAAGAAATTATTCCCATCCCAACTGATACAGGAGTCTCTTCTCAACATACCTAATAAGTGGTTATATGTTCCATCCCAACTGATACAGGAGTCTCTTCTCAACATACCTAATAAGTGGTTATGTACTTAAAGGTCAAATACTTAAAATAGCTATGCTATTCTTAAAGAATCTAATTTTACAGCCTAAATATTTCTGGTGCCTTCCACTTCTACCTTGTATGATATATTTTCTGGTTCTCTTTCCATTCTGAATGCCCTGCTCTGGACATGATCCAGTTTGTCAATGTCATTCCTGAAACATGGAGCACAGATTTGAATACAATACTCCAAATAAAGTCTGTTCAGGGCAGGCTAAAATGGAACTATTATTTCCCTAGTCTTGGATACTAGTATTCTATTTAAAAAAAAAATAAAAGCCTTTGGATAGCATTATCTTTTTGGGATACCTTAGCCTGCTGTTGACTCATACTGAGTTTACAATTCACTAAAACTCTCCAGATCCTTTTTCCCAAGAACTGTTATCTAGCTCATTTCTTCCACCTCTTTTGAATTTGCAAACTTGATTTTTTGAACCCAAGCAAAAGACTTTACATTTATCTCCACTGAATTTCATTTTTATTAGATTAAACTCATCATTCTTTTTTTGTTGTTGTTGTTGTTGGGGAGGGGGACAATCAGAGTTAAATGACTTGCCTAGCTAGCGTCTGAGGTTCTGATTCAAACTCAGGTCCACCTGACTCCCGGGCCAGTGCTCTATCCACTGCGCCTCCTAGCCGCCCCTAAGCCCATCATTCTAACCTATTGAGCTCTTTTTAGATTCTAGTTTTTTCAGCTACCTTGCTTGCTATCCTCACTAGCTCTGGTGTATGCTTGTATGCTTCATACAAGTCATTGATAAAAATTTAAAAGGCACATGTATAACTAAGGGCAGATTACTGGGGCATTACTCTAGAGAAATCCCTCCAGGTTGACACTGACCATTGATGCCTACTTTTTGGCTCCAGTCATTCAGCTAGTTCTTAATCTACTTAACTGTAGCATCTAGCATGCATGTCTCCATCTTGTCCACAAGGATATCATGAAAGACCCTATTAATGATTTGTGCTAGGTGGTGCAGTGGATAGAGTACTGGGCCTGGAGTCAGAAACACTTATTTTTCTGAGTTCAAATCTAGCCTCAGATATGTATTAACTGTGTGACTCTGGGTAAGTCACTTAACCCTTTGTTACTGTTTGTCTCAGTTTCCTCATCTGTAAAATTAGCTGGAGAAGGAAATGGCAAACTACTTCGGTACCTTTACCAAGAAAACCCCAAATGTGGTCAGGAAGAGTCTGACACAACTGAACAACAATGGCTGAAAGGCAGCATGATTGAGGTGGCTAGAGAGCTGACCTATGTTAAAATCCTACTTCTGACACCTGCCTTCTCAGTATCTCCAAGTAATTCTCTACATATGACTATATACTGTCAATTACAACAGCTGTTGTTGGTCTACATTGGAAGAATTTCCTCACTGGGAGTTCTCTTCACAAATGAAATCACAGATCCAGGCTCCTCTCTCCTTTTATCTCCCAAGCTAATTGTAAAAAGCTGTCTAATGAGAAAGGAAGGTCATATGGGGAGAAGTAATCAAAGCTGCTCAGGACCAAAGCATAGTTGTAGCCTTCTTGGGCACCAAGTTCCTATCTTGTTTTGGAGAGGTAGAAGGGAGATTTCAACTAAGTAGAGAAGTCTGAGATGCTTATGAGCATTGTTTTACCCTACACAGTTTAATTTCTATAATCATGGTTTTATGGAGTAGATGAATCTGTGTGGTAGGAACTGGAAAGGAGAAAGATTCAACGGTCAACATTCAACATGTTTACTGAATGTCTAGTGTCTCGTATATGACAGACATTGTACTGGACTCTAGGGATATGAAGACTAAAAAGAAACTATCCCTGCCCTCAAGGAGCTTACATTCTATTGGATGAACAGGAATTATTGTCACCTCATTTCATTTCTCCTCACCACCCTCCAGTCCTACTCCCCGAAATATACCATATCCTGCTTAGAGGAGAACAAAGCAGAAATTGAAACAAAAAAGGGGAAGGAATAAAACAGAGTGTTCCAGAGAGGTCGGTCCATGCTCAGAATGAAATGAAAGTCATCTGAAAAATGAGATCTGTTTACTCCTCCCCCTCCCTACCCCACTCCCAAGCTCTGTAGCAGATGAGTTGAATTCCAAAGGCACTCAAAAATGCTTCTGAAGTACCTGCTGGAGCAAATGTATTAACGCACAGAATGAACTGGGGCAACCACACAGTTCAGAAGTGCAAGCAATTCCCCAAAGAGGCCTTGGTTTAAGATGAGGCAACATAAAGAGGTATTCTCTAAGAGGCTCAAAGGAAGAAAGAGAAAACTGAGAAAGGAAGGAGAGAGACAGAGACAGAGAGACAGAAACTTTCCTTGTGAAGACTACTTCCATAGGCCAATTATTCAGTCAATTAGCAAGTATTTATTTCTTCAACATATTTTTATTTATTTTGCTAAATATCTGCCAATTACACATAAAAGTAACATTCAATTTTTTAAAAATTTGAGAGCCAAATTCTCTCCTTCCCTTCCACCCCTCCCCAAACCCTTGAGAAGGCAAGCAATGTGTCGACTAACATATTTCCATATTATCTATGTTGCAAAAACCACCAAGAAAAATAAGGTTTAAAAAGTATGACTGAATCTGCATTCAGAGTTCATCAGTTCTTTGGAGGTAGATAGCATTTTTCACCATGGGTCCTTTGGACCTGACTTGGATCATTGTCTTGATAAGAGTAGTTAAGTCATTCACAGTTGATCATTGTACAATATTGCTGTTACTGTGTGACAATGATCTCTTGGTTCTGCTCATTTTACTTTGTATCAGTTCATATATGTCTTCCCAGGTTTTTCTGAAACCATCTTGCTCACCATTTCTTATAGCACAATAGTATTCTGTCACAATCACATACCACACCTTGTTCAGTCATTCCCCAATTGATGGATATCCCCTCAATTTCCAACCTTTGAACCAAAAAAAGATAAGCAAACATTTATTGACTAGTTACTGCAGTCCCTAGTCTGACCCATTCCAAGTGCTCTTGGTTATACAAATAGCCTATTTTTGCCTTCTGGGTGTTGAGAATCTAGTGGAGAAAAAAATATCTATAAAACATGGAGGGGACAGGGCAGGAAGTGTGATGCACAAATGAGTCTGTAGCTGCTGCAACATGGTGAAAAAGATCAAGTACTGGCTTTGAAGTCAGAAGATCTGAGTTTGAATCTTATTCCACTAACTACTATGTATTATACAATCATTGCAATAGAGCTGCCTAAAGGACAATCAGAGGTTGGCTAGCTCCAGAGCCTGAAGGTACAGCAGAGGCCATTTAGTCTAACTGTCTCATTTTACAGATGAGGAAAGATTTTACAGATGAGACTCAATAGGATTGTAACTTGTCCAAGGTCAGACAGGTAGTAATCATCCATCCCTATTTCACAGGCGAGGAAACTAAGGCCCACTGAGGTAAAGGAACTGCCGAAGGACACATAGGTAGTAATTATCTGCCCCTTCCCCCTATTTTACAGATGAAGAAAATGAAGGCCAGTGAGTTAATCTGACGAAAGTCCTACAGACAGTCAGCAGCAGAGCCAAGACTCAAACCTAGGTCCTTTGATTCTCAGGGCAGTGTTCTTTCCACTGAGCCACATGGCCTCCCTGGCCTTCAGGTTCCTCATTTGCGAAGTGAAGAAGTCAGACTAGATAATCTCTGAGGCCCCTTTCCAGCACTCATTCCCATGGTCCTATGAGTCTAAATGTGATCTGACAGGTGACACAGCCATCCTAAGAATTCAGGAAGAACTGGGCAGAGGGGTGGGACAGAGTCACTGTCACTGGTCCTCCCTCTCTACCCAAGCTGCTTGTGACTGAAGCACCTATGCTTCACCTCTGCCCTCTGCTGGATGGAATGCCTCCTTAGGTTCTTATAGGTACACATCTATGATGTATCTCTACCTGGTCCCTAGGGTCATCGTCCTTAATGCAAAAGGAGAGCTCAGGCCTCCCTAAGCAATGACAAGCCTGCTCGCATTTGGATACACAGAGTCCTGAGTGAAGGAGAAAAGCCAGGGAGGCCATGGCCCCGAGGTGTGTCTATCAGATACACACCAGCCAGGTATCCGTGATGGCACTAAGCTGAAGGCGTTTCCCTAGGAGGTAATGATTAAGATTGTAAGAGGCTAAGTCAAGAGGGAGGTTAGGACTTGAGGAGTTGGGGAGGGGATAGAGGGTCACAAGCTTTAAAGGATGAAAGGAGAAGGGTCTTCAGCTCCCTTCCCTCTGGCCTACATATCCTCCTCCTTTCCTCCCACAGAGAAGTGTGAGATCCTGTCCTGGCAGAGAATGAGTCTATGTCAGGAAGCTTCAGAAAGTATCATGGGGAGTGTGGGGGTGAGTAGTTTACTGGTTCCCACCAAGTCTGGCTTGACTTGTGGCTGGTTTTTGTTCATGTTCCTTGTATCTGGGCTAAGTCCTGGGCAGAGATTACTGGATAAGAATCTAAAATAGGGAGATGGGTCAATAAACTGGACTGGCTAATTCTCCTATGGGGGGGGGATGGAGAGGGGAGGGAATAATACCTCAGGCCACCAGGCCACTGGACAACATCTGGGGAAGCCAGTAGTTCCTGCTCTCAGAACTCCTTGACACCTGCAAGCCAGGTAGTTCCCTAATCTAGGTCTGCTCCTGGAGCACATGCCCTTATTGCTTCGCAAATGGTCCTGCCCAGAGGCCATATAGCTGCTCTGAGAGCTGGGCCCTGCCCTACCTTTATGAACTTTCTGGACTGAGTGCTTTGCCATCATTGGTAGAACGTACTGGGGCAGAGCCAACTTGTGTATGTGCCAAAGCCTTGGAGCATTTTCTCATCCATCCTGCTGGCTGGCTCCTCTCACAGTAGAGACTGATTTCACTTTGACTTCATATCTGCAGAGTGATTTGCAATTGCTTATTTAGTTCTGACTACATCTTCGTGAGGGAGGGGTTGGGTAAGAGCAGTCCTTACTGAAGGAGAGGGAAGGAGAAAGGGAGTCACATTGAGGATCCTGGGTCCCTCGGATTTCCTCCACCCACAGCCACAGGCTTCAATCTTCCTGACACTCTGAATAACAAAGGCCCTTTCCCTCTTTGATTTGATCCATGGGACTCAGGGAAACTGGGGTTTCCAGAACCTGCCTGGTTGGGAAGAAGCAGCAGCAACTTGGGAAAGGAGTCCTTAGTACAGGGCTAAGCCTTCTGGATCCCCAGGGTAATTTTAAGAGGCAGTTCCTAGAACCTACTTTGGGGGGGGGGAAGAGCCTCTGGGGTTGGATTGTCTTCCCAGACCACTTCTGGTTCCCTTAATTTAAAAAAAATGCCTTTTTTTAATTGCCAAACAAGAGACAGTTAAAAGCACTCATTGCCATACTCCAAAGGTCCTATTTGGGCCTAGCTCCCACCTTCTACTTTTTTGGTTATGTTCAGTACTAATGTATATGTCCTTCCTAGGGTCCTCTGGTGCCTTACAGGAGATGGACCCCAGGTATTCAAAGGATTTGTCAGGGAGGGGTAAGCTTTACCAAGCTGAGCAAGCTTTGAGTACAAGAAGAGTCAAAGCTTCAGACCATAAACCTTTAGTGTGAAGACCAGTTAAATTCAGACTACCACATCTGAATATTGGCAGCCACCAGGCAATGAAGCCCCACCCCCCCATCCCCACCCCACAGAGGCTCATGAAGACTCTCTAATAAAGACTGAAGTCAAGAAGTGTTTCCATCACAGAAATCCCGGATATTTTCAATATTTTATGTCGAAGAGCCAGAGCAGAGGTTATGGTTTGTTTTGTTTTTTTTAGAGAGGTAAAAATCAGGATAATATGGGTTTGCCATTCAACATAATCCTCCCTCATTTGTCCCTGTATCAGCCTCAAAGTCTACTTATTCTATGAGAATTCATGTCCCCTTCCCTTCACCCAGTGATTGTAGGATCCATCCCACCTTAAGATCATAGGATTTGGAACTGGATGGACCGATGACTTCATCGAGTCAACTCCATCATATCACAGGTGAGGAAATTAAGGCCCAGAGAGGTGAATAACTTGTCCAAGGTTACACAGACAGGAAAGGAGCAGAATCTCAATATAGTGCTCTTTCCACCTCACTTTGCCAGGGCACGTGCTTCTCTCACCCACTAACCTCTCCATTTAATACTTTAAGAAATCCATGTTTACCATCCCCCTGTCCCTTTCTCCTTTGACCGAGGGTCCAAGAACCTCGTCAACAGCCTTCACCCCTGGCCTCAAATCTCCATTTGCAAGAAGAGTCACCCAGTTCCAGTCTGTCCCAATCCTCCACTTGTAAGGACTGCACTGCCGCGCCCAGGTGGTGATGCGCCCGAGGGCTCTACCCTTCTCGCGTCTTTCTCTTTACAGCGGCTGGTCCACGCGTCCTAGGACCTGCCATCCCCGCCTCAGCACCTTCCCTCCGCCCCCCAAGGTAGACGCGGAGCCAAGCTGAGCTGCTCGCGCCCCCGCCCCGCCCCGGGACTGTTCCTCTGTAGACCGTCCCCCCCCCCAGTACTCACGCCCTACCCTGCCCTCCTTACCCAAACCCCCAGGCAGCCCCTTCCCCGAGCGCTTCCACAGCGAGCGAGGCAGCGCAGCCTCTGGGGTACAAGGCAGAATCCCTTCCTCTGCTTGCCATCTCCCACTCCTCTCTTTCTCTCTCTCTCTTCCCTTCTGGAAAGTTGCGCAGCTAACGCCGCGCTGAACTGAGCGAGAGGGACCTCCCCCGAGCCCGGACCAAAACCCCGCGGGAGCGAGCCCTTGGGAGAAATGTAGTGAAGGGGGCGGGCTGGGCGTGTAGCGTGGGGGAATATGAGGAGCCCTCCCCACCCGGAGAAAAAGACCTGCACACCCGGGGCAGGGGCAGAGGCAGCTCTGCTAAGAGCCTCCTAGCTGCAGGTTCACACCCTTCTCTCTCCGTTGTGTGTGTGTCCGTGTGTGTGTGTCCGTGCGTGTGTCCGCCTGCATCCCCACTCCCCCCTCCCCGCCCCTCCCTCCCTCCCTTATTCTCTCCCCGCTCCCTGCCTCCCTCCCCTATTCTCTCTCCCCTCCCTCTCGATCTCGCTCTGTCCCTCTCTCCTCCTCCTGGCCATATCGCCACAGTTCCCTGAGACCAGAAGAGAGAGCGCACCTCCTAGAAGATCCGCACTCTCCTCAGACTATGGGGCAGCCGGGTTGAGGCTTCCCAGACAGACCCTGCAGCAGCAGCAACAGTCGCAGCTGCTGCAAGAGCCCGCCAGCCACCCAGCGCGGAGACCCGCAGGCGGCCAGCGGCGCCTCTCGGAGGACGGACGCCCCGAACCTCGGTCAGCCAGCGACTTGCCCGCCTGCGCCCGCGGGACGCACGCGTGCCCCGCTCCCTCGCTAGTTCGCTCTGTCCTTGCATCTACTGGCGGGGGAAAACGATGTCTCCCCCCGGGGGGCTCGTGGGGCTTCTTCTCCTTTGTGAAGGTGAGTAGTGTTCAGTTCAGTCCAGGAAGTTTTGTCTGGTTCATGAGACCCCAGATGTGGGAAGTGGGGGTGGGAGAAGGATGGGAAAGGAAAAGATAAACAAGATGCTAATAATGCTGATATTTCGCTCCACTATTTCAGCTTCGAAACTAAGTTAGAACAGATGTGTATTCGCTTGCCGTAAATTTATGGAGTGGAGCAGATGGATATTAAAGTGTGTTTCTATTTTAAGGTTGTGAAAGATGATTTTTCTCCCCCCCCATGGTTTTAATATCAGCGGAGTAAATTGAGTTTAAGCTAATAAACGAAAAAGACTGAAAGATGAAAAGTTACTGGCTTGTAACATTGACGAGGTTTTCCACAGCTGTTGGGTTTCCAATGCAAACAGAAAATCATTGTATTTCTCTTATCTCCATATGGACATGTTTTGCTAACGTGTTTTTCTGATGTTCACGCGAATAAATCAGAATTGTAGTGTTGAGTGTTTTTTTTCCCTCCTCTTTCCTTCCCCAAGGAACTTTTCATAGACCCCTTTGGAGACATCAGAGAATGGGGAATTTTTTTAAGGGGGAGGGGAGTCCCTTTCTGAAAAAACATTGTGGTGGTTGATCAGAAAGTGGGGAGAGGCGTGTGACGTAAATGAGGTGTTTAGGCTTTCTCGTTCTCTGTCCTAGCTTGTAATGTTTCATAGATGATTAGAGTCATTCCAGCTGGAAAAGGGTTAGTTATCTATTTCCTATTTTGAAAGGTGACCGATTTTTCCTTAGAAGCAGTAATACCTTAAGCTGAGAGGACCTGCCAAACTGGGGGGGGAGGGAGCCCGCAGGCGGAAAGAAGAGGGAGGAAGAGAAAATGCAGGATGTCAGGTTTTAATGTACATAATACGGAAATCCTGTCCTACTTTACAGCTCTATCAAATGTCTCATGCTTGTTTGAAAATTGTATCCTTTTCCTTGGTTGGCATTAGAAAATACGTTGTATATTTCAGGATTACTGTATTGCCTGCATATACTTTTTGTCATAGCTGAATTTTCTGTCCTTCGCATGCTACTAGGCAGTTTTTCCATGAGTTAATTTGAAAGTATATTTTGTACTTGGCCCAGGTAAGATTAAATGTGAAGATATTTGACATATTGAAAATGTTTGTGATTTATGAATCAGATTTACTCTTTTAAATCTCTATTCTCTTGAGCTGTCAATTCTTTTTTTTTCTGGGTCAGTAAACTCATTCTTCAGATAGACATTTATTTCTGATAGCAAGTCTTAGCAAAGGAGGTGGGGGGGAGGTGCTGCTGTTCATTTTAATTTGGTTTTCTTTCATTGTTTTTACTACCAGCTGAAAAAAAAATGACTAAAAGCACTTGAAAGCAAATCTTTTTGGATGTGTTTCCCAGAAAACTGCACTGAGCCAACTTGTAGGCTTTTCGGCATAGCTTTAACTTCCCATGCCAAGGAATATCTATTCCTCTTCAGCTGAAACACCATCATTTGTTTATTCTAATCTGTTAAGATCACAACTTGCTTCTCAATATCAAGGTTTCACCTGAAGAGAAAGGATCTGTTTCCTCAGCAAGGTTAAGGAAGTTGGGAATATTAAGCTGTAGAAATTCGGAAGTGATCTTAATGACTCCTGCTTGATTCAGGAGGACCCTGGAGAATTTATGAAATGGTTCTTCCTTAAGTATTAACTTTCCTATGCTAATTCTATGTAGTACTAAACTTGAACCTCAGACTTCTGCTTGCCTGAGTTTACCAATTGTAGAATCATTGGCCTTAGGGCCTATGACCTTGAGAGGTGTTCTGATTCACCAAACCCTTCCTAAATAACCTCCTTTGGGCATCCATTATGTTATCTAATAACTCCTTCCCTAAGAAGAATTTCTTTTTGCTGTCATGACCTCGGGCACAAGTGTTGCAAGCAGAATTTTATTGCTTTCTGTTTTAGTCTTAGTGGAGATAATGGGCTCACCTTCTGTAAAGGCCCTTTAACTGCTCCCCCCGCTTTTCCTTTCCGAGACCTTTTGGTTCCCCTTCCATCCTTCTCTGCTCTAAACATCCCAGTGTTTTTATTGGTGAGGGAGTGAGATGTCTATCACCTTATTTTACAGCCCTAGTTCTAGAGAAAGATACCCCTCACCCTTAACGTTGATTCAGACTGGCTTCTTAATACTAGCAAATAGCCCTGTTGGAATGAGGACTTAGGGGAGAAAGGTTCGAAGACAGATCCCCCACATCGGGTGGAGTCCTGTTCTTAGGAAGAGAAATTGCTCTTAGAGCTGATGAGAGGTAGGATCTCTGCTTGCCAAGGAGTAAGAGGGGAAAGAAATAAGCATTGTAAGATTTTCCTCTTAGCCTTTTCCCAGTGACAGCCTGTCTTCACCCTAAAATGTATGTGTATTAGAAAAGCTCAAAAAAAAAAAAAAAAGAAAAGCTCAGCTTTCTCTGGTGAGCTTGGAAACTTTATTCATTTGTAATCTTTGCTTTTCCTCTTAGATGCTCCACCCATCCCTACCCCCACTAGGTGAACAAGAAAGAGACTGAGATTTTATCTGCTTTTCTTTTTTGTTCCCTAAATGTTTCTCAATGGACCCTTGCTACAAGAGCTGAGGAAGGCAAAACCCCTTTCCAAACCCCAGGGGACTTTTGCAGGCTAACTTGGGGCTTAGGGTCAGAGCCTAACCATAGGCAAAAGAAGCAGGGATCATGCTTGCCAGGGTTTGTCCTTTGACTGACAAAGGGAGGAAAGAGAGGCTGAGAATTTTAGCAGCGGAGTAAACAGGGATGTTTTTAAAGATCTCTTTTAACCCTGGTTGGGCAACTTTGTATTCACAGAGGTTGTATGTGTATTCTCAGCAAGGGCAGCAGCAGGAGAAATTATTCTTCTGGGAAACTGATTGTTAATGGGAGGACCCAGAGGGGCTTCCTCTCTGCCCATCTAGATGTGTCACTGATGCCTGGGGTTTGAGTTCGCCAGCAGAGGACAGACTGGGTCCTGTAGGAGAGCAAACCCTGCTGGCTTCAGGCTGCTTAGCTCTGCATCCTCATCTTTTTCTTGAGCTGCCTTCTCCCAAGAAATCAGCCAGTCTTTGACTTTGATCTGTTTTGATTTTTCAAGGACACACACACACACACACACACACACACACACACACACACACACATGGCTATAAACTATCTTTACCAAACTCCATTCTCACCCACACAGACTCCTTCATTAGATAAAATACAAACATGTTTATTTGCTTCTCTCTTTTCCCCTCCCAACTTTGCTAGCTCAAGAAAGATTCCCTCGGTTTCCTGGTCAGGCAAGGTTGTAGAGATCAAACCAGAATGAATCTTGCTTCAAAACCGAGATGGGGGCAGGGGCTGTGATGTTTTACTTGGCAGTATATATGTGAGCCTCTGCCCCCATGGGGAGTCAGGGTTTTCCAGAGAGTTGTTGTTTCTCTTGTTTACATTATGATAGGACATAGTCTAGGAGGTAAAGGCAGAGGAGGTGGAGAAAGAATATGGGCCTCCTTTTTCTACTACCACTCCCATCCCAACCTGAGAGAGGTGGATTTTTCAGCTCTTTGCACCCTACTGTATTGGGGTGGGGGAGTTACAGTAAAGCCTTCCCACCCCTCAGAGTTCCTGAGAAGCTTGAGAATTGGTTGGTTTAAGAGGCCTTAGAGACCTGAGGTTAATTAGAGTAGAGTCTCTCTGAGGAATGAGTTTCCTTAAGGGAGGAATAATAGAGCCTTCAAAACTTTGGATTTTGAGGCTAAGCCACAGAGAATGGGTCATTACCACACAGACTCTCTCTGCTCGCTTTTAAGAACCTCAGGGTCTGGACTGAAAGTCCCTAGAATGGAAAATCAGCAGCTCTCCCTTTCTGGAGCTTCGAAAAAAATAGGGTGTGAGTGAGTGGGTTGCTTCTTTCCCGTCCTTGCTAGACCCAGGATCATAGCTTTAGCAATGGAAGGGATGTTAGAGGTCATCTCATCCTACCTCTTCACTCTACAAGAGAGGAAACTGAGGCCCAGAATGGAGGAGGGACTTGCCCAAGGTCATGCAGGTAACAAGTGGCAGAATCCAAGCTTAAAAGGAAAGATGACTTTAAAGCCAACATTTTCCCCACTGTGCTGAGTTGCCTCCACCCTTGTGATGAATTCCTGCAGCCTCTTGTAAACCCAAGGAAGCTCTAGAACCCACCTACAGCCAGGAGGAAATGAGAACAAAGTGTCTTCTTGGCGCTGATGTGTTTCTGGGGCCAGGGCAGGACAGAGAAGGGAGAAGTGTGATTGGGGTCGCCTAGAAAGCCGCCAAATGGATCACAAGATTTGACTGACCCTTTGTGCTCTCTGAGGATTAAAGTTTAGGGAGATTACCACTTCCCAGGCATCTCAGGGCCAAGGGATGTAAACATCTTTGGGGCAGGATATATATTTTAACAGAAGCCCAAAGCTGGTTCTGGGTACATGTTTGCTCATTGTCCCTAGCTCTCTCTGGCTCTCTGTCTCTATCTCTCCTCTCTCTGGCTCTCTCTCAGCCTACCTCTATCCCTCCCTTTCCCCTCTCACCTTCTCCTTTCCTTTTCCATCTCTCCTTCCTCTCCCTACTCTCCTCGTCTTTTTCTTCTTTTCTTCCTCCTCCTCCCCACTCTCTTTCTCCCTTCTTCTGTCTCTCTCTGTCTCCTTCCTCTTCCCTCTGTCTTTAGCTCTCTCTTTCTCCCTTCTTCTGTCTCTCTCTGTCTCCCTCTCTCTGTCTCCCTCCTCTTCCCTCTGTCTTTAGCTCTCTCTTTCTCTGTCTCTCTCCCCACTGACCCCCCCCATCCACCAGGAGGGTATTGTTTTTCCATTTGGATCCTGACCTGGGGTATCTGGTTCCACTCGATTATAATTCCGTCTCCAAGCTGGCATGGATCATTGGATGTGTCTCCCAATATCCCAGTTAGGGACTTTCCAATATATTTTTAATCCAGGGACAAAACCTCTTGCCCAAGGCAGCAACAGGCCTGAGCTGTGTTAGCCAGTCAATCCTTTCCACGCAGTCCCCAGAGTATTCCTGGCTGTTTCTGGGTGGGTCATCCCTTGAATGTTTCTGGCTAATGGCTTTTACCTGGGCCCTCCCCAGTGAAGAAGAGCTAATTTAGACATGGGGCTCGGCTTACCTGGCCCTCTCAATTAGTGTGAGCCCTCACTGGGCACAGAACTGGTGCAGATCTATTCAGAAAAGAGATATGGAAAAGTCGTGGGTCAAGGGATGAAAGCCCAAATTCACTTTTTCAGAACATTGTACTAGGTATCCCCAAAATGTTACTGAAGTTTTAAGCTATTAAAGCTCAAATAAAGCAATTTATTTAAAGATATAAACCAGCCTTTAATTTAGAGAAATCTTAATTTTTTAAAAATCTTTCACATTTGAGGCTTTAAAAAAATCTTTTTAAAGGTAGCTAATAATCTGTAAATACAATATGCAGTTATTCCTATTTGCAGATGAGGAAATGAAGGCTGAGAGAGATTAAGTTACTTGTCCACGGTCACATAGAGTTAGTGTCAGGCAGCATTTGAACCCTGATCTTTCTGTCTTTAGATCTAGGGTTCCATCTACTTCACCTACCAGCCACGTTCTGTCCTGCCTAAGAACCCTTTCTTATAAGGCTGAAATGGTATCCTGGACTGGAATGTGAAAGCCCTTTTGAAGATACTAATAATTTACATTAATGTAGTATTCTAAGGTTCAGAAAGTGTTTTCTTTACCACCTTAGATGAAATAGGTAGCATAGGAATTATTCTCATTTTATGTTTAGGGTACAGCTGTAGCATTGCACAAATAGATGCCAAGAGTCAATGAACTTCCTTTGATCTCAGTTTGTTCATCTGCAAAATGAAGGAATTGAGGGGCAGCTAGGTGACACAGTGGATAGAGCACTGGCCCTGGAGTCAGGAGGACCCGAGTTCAAATGTGGCCTCAGACACATAACACTCACTAGCTGTGTGACTCTGGGCAAGTCACTTAACCCCAATTGCCCTCACCTCCCCCCCAAAAAAAATAAACATAAAAAATAAAATGAAGGAATTGGACTAGATGGCCTTGGAGTCCCCTTCTAATGCTAGAGCTATAACCCTGTGACCCAGTAGTTTGCTTGTGGGCTATTCCTGCAACCAAATGCAGATTGCAGTTCCCTATAACTTAGATGGACTTGGAGAGGCATCTTGGGCAAAATCATTGATTGCCCAAGGCCAGGCTGGTGACTAGTTTCTCCAATTTTAGTTCGCTTGGTCCTCAGTCAAGAGGTTTTAGAGGCCCATATTCAACACCTTTGTAGCATCTGTCCCAGTTTGTATTCTGGACACAAGGTCTTGGAGAATTCAAGGGCCACCTCATGCCACAGTGAAGCATTGGAATAGGCATGGCATAGAGAAAAGAGCATTGGTTTTGGATTCAGAAGGCCTGGGTTCAATCCTCTGTCTGATGCCACCTTACTACCTGTGTTGTTCAGTCATTTTAGTTGTGTCCAACTCTTTGTGACCCCAACTGGGGTTTTCTTGGAAGAGATACTGGAGTAGTTTGCCCTTTCTTTCTCTAGCCATCTTACAGATGAGGAATTGAGGCAAATAGGGTTAAGTGACTTGCCAGGATCACACAGCTAGTAAGTGTCCGAGGCTGGATTTGAATTCACGGAGATGTGTTTTCCTGGCTTTACTCTTATCTACTGCACCCCCTAGTAGCCTTTGGACAAAGCACCAAACCTCCTTGGGCCTCAGTTTCATTAGTTATAAAGTAAGGGGGTCAGACCAGGTGGTCTCTGAGGGCTCTTTCAACTCTAGATCTAAAGTCTTTTTGTTTTTTGTTTTTTGGGGGTTTTTTTAGGCAGTTGGAGTTAAGTGACTTGTCCAGGGTCACACAGCTAGTAAGTGTCAAGTGTTTGGTCTGAGGTTGGGTTTGAACTCAGGTCCTCCTGACTTCAGGGCTAATGCTCTATCCACTGTACCACCTAGCTGCCCCTAGATCTAAAATCTTATGACTTTCGTTGCATATTATATGCGTGTACGTTACAAATGTGTATATATGCACACAAATGTGTATATATATATGTATATATATATCAGTAGGAATATGTCAAGAATAATTATCTGTGTATGCATATGTGTATATACATATACATATGCATACATATACAAATTATTTCTTCCTGTGACCTGCTCCTAGGAAGGAGAGAGGCTTAGAGATGACACTGCTGATCTATCATCAGGCTTTCTTTTAAGTGTACCTGCAGAACCTGGTGCTTTGCTGGGAGAAGGGTTTCTCGGTCCGTAGGGCACCCTAATTTCTTCCCTGGAGAAGGCCACTGCAGCAGGGCTAGCAAGCTGCCAAGTTGCTGACACATCTTGCATTTCCGGTAATATGGTGCTATAGATGCTTTATGCAGCAGGGTGTCTTCTGTATCTTTAATGAGCCTGTTACCGGGAAGGCAAGAGTGCTAGATGGGATTTTGACTTAAGTTATAGCCACTGGTTGGTCTGCCTGTTGCTGCCTGATTCAGTTTCTTTCTGGGAATGTCTCTGCATCACATAAGAGGGCCTGGTGCTCTCTGTCAGAGCACATGTGGTAATGAGAAAGGCAGGCAGAGTTACTTGAAGGGGGGCAGGCTGGCCCAGCTTTGTGTCTGACTTCCTTTTGGGGCCATCACTTAGTTCTAAGCTTTAGAGGGGAGACACAATGGTGAGGAAAACAGTGGTGATTGTGGGGGTGTCTGGAGTTAGGGGGAGAGCCTCTGGGGAGGTTGTGATTGGTTACCTTAGCCATACCTGTCCTGGCATCTTAAAAACAGCCACATTTTTTAGAAGTGCTAGAAATATTTCTTTTGGAGCAGCCAGGTGGTACATTGGATAGAACCCTGGGCCTAGAATCAGGAAGACTCATTTTCATGAGTTCAAATCTGACCTCAGACACTAGCTGTGTGACCCTGGGCATGTCACTTAATCCCTATTTGCCTCAGTTTCCTCATCTGTAAATTAGTTGGAGAAGGAAATGGCAAACTGCTCCAGTATCTTTGCCAAAAAACAAAACAAAACAAAACAAAACAAAACCCAAATGGGGTCATGAAGAGTCAGACGCGACTGAAACCTGAAATGACTGAAAATTTATTTTACCCTCCTTCTTTCCTGGCTTTGTGCCACTCACTCCCTTACTCCCTGCACCAACATACACCTTTACATACACAACGGGGTCCTTGCCTTTGTCCGCCTTATTGCAGAGGTTATGAGTTCTTAAGAAGCAAAACAGTAAGGACATATCTAGTCTTAGGAACTTACACACAGACAGAGTAGGCACCTATGGTATAGGTGTTCCTGATTCCCTGCTCCCTAAGAGAACCTTTTTTCCCTGTAGCAAATGTTAGCAGCACCATGAAACATCTGGGGAAACTCAGGGAAAACTGGAAGGCAGGGCCACTGTCACCTTGAAAACATATATGTCTCCTCAAGATGCCAAACGTAGCAAATTGTTAAAGGATTTCCTTATTTGCTGCTGTTAGAGGTGGCAGGAAATCTGACCTGAGGCCATATCCCTTTACTGGTTCCTTGAACTCTGCTGATCCAGTGGGGTGCTGACTCATGTTTTTGATCAGACCTTGCTCCCTTCTTTGGACCCCTTTGCGTGGCACCGCCTCCGGCTCTGTGCAATTGACCTAATGCTTCTGCCCTAAGCAAAGACCTTCCAGTTCCAGCCTTTTCCTGAGCCCCATTTCAAGAATGGAGAAACATCAGCACCTCAGCCCCAGGCCCGCCTTGGCCCTTAGGTGGGGAGAATGGCTTCAGGGCAACACTATAGTGGTGTTGCTTAAGTGGTGCTGGTCAAGCTATTTCCTAAAAGGGTTCCTCTACCTATATGTAGTGCAGGAAGTCCAACCATTAGTGAGTCATTTCTTTAATTATTGCTTTAGTCTAGGCTTCTCTTAAAAAAAAACCATAGAACCTTCCCTGGAAGATATAAGATATTTAGATATGGTACTAAGTCAGATAATAGATATAAAGCACTTGCTGAACTGTAATACACCATATAAATTATTATTGTAGAACATCAGAACTGAAAGTGACATCTAAGCCAAACTCCTTTGTTTCATAGTCAAAGAAATTGAGTGAACTGACTTGAGGTATTGAATTAGGGGCAAAGTGGCTTTGTAGGTAACTTTCTGGAGACACTGGGCGCCTAGTTAGGGATATCATGAAGAAGGGAAAAGATGGAAGAAACAGGCAGAGGAGAGCAGGGGTAGCTAAGAACACAGTGCCCGTCTTGCCCTGGGTTAAGTGGGGGTAGGAGACGCCAGGACAGTGATGGGAGATGAGCAAGGTGTGTCATTGCCCACCCCGCTAGGTTGGCAGCAAGGTGCATGTCTCTCCCCATAATGTTGGCAGAATCAGTCATTACTATCCTTGCTTGGGCTCTTCTTACAAAATCATAGGCAAGCTAACAGCAGTAGCATTCCGTTGCATTTAAAAGTCTGCTTGGATTTATTATTTGGCGACCAACCTTTGCCTTAAAACAATGGGACAATAATTGAAATAATGATCGCTACCATGTGCTGTCAAGTTAAAGTTCTCTCTGCTGGGAGGTCTTTGCCCTGGGGGCTTGTTACCTGAACTCAACAGTCTGAGAGCACCCACTTGCCTCACTCCCTCAGTGTGCATTCGAGTGAAGAAGCTACTTTGGACCGTTGAAGTTTTCTTGTGCAGCATAAAAAAAAATAAAGAAAATAGATGGTTGCCTAAAAACAGCTGCTCAGCTCCTGGAAGTCCAGAACATTGTGGATCATTTGGTGTCTCAGAAACCTCCTGCCAGAAAGATGCTCAGCTCCTAAGGGATAGGGATGGGTAGGGAGACAGGGACAGGAAGATCATACTGTATAGAACAGACTCTGGAGACCAAACTTTCCCCACCCAGTTGCCTGATGACCCTTAGCCCAGAGAGGCAGGCCAAGGAGGAGCTGAAAGACAGAAATCAAGTACTTCTCACAGTCCTTGCCCCGTGGTTTTCCTCATTGGCCTGTGTTCTCAGGAGGAACAAGATTCAGACCTCTAGCTATGTTATGGATGCAGTTACTCATGGCTATGGTTTCTTTCTCCTCTCTCATCCCCATGGTGAGTGTGCACCCAGGTCATCACATTACTAACAAGCTCTCTTTTCACCATTATCTTAAAATTGAAGAAGAATTGTGTGTGTGTGTGTGTGTGTGTGTGTGTGTGTGTGTGTGTGTGTATGTATGTATGTGTCTTGGTGTCCTCTGCATTAGCCTACTGACTATTGGTTGGTTATTGGTCTTTGTACTTGAATTGACATCACTGTGTCAGGGTCATGGTGCAGTGTGTCCTTTAGTCAGTGCCAGCATAGTGTCACTGGCCCCAGGAGAGGAAGGGTTAAAATGTATTGTGTAACCTTGAGCTTGTAGTAAGAGTGGAAAGAATGCTGGACTGAGGATCAGGGGACCCAAATTTTGCTCATGGCTGTGTTGCTAACCAGCTTTGAGATCATGAACTGTGTCTCTCATCCTCCCCCACTTTGTTCACCTGTCTTGTGAGGTGGTGGGCCCTGATAATCCCTGAGATTCTTTTGCTGCTGCTGAGAGTCTGATTCATACCTGCCCTCTCTCAACCTCAGAACAGGAGTGAAGAAAGGTTAATGTGGCCGGCAAGAGTTGGCAGATGGAACCAGATGAAGGCCCTCATATTCACCTTTGTGAATTTAAAGCCAAGTATAAACTATCCTCTTTGCCTACTTGGCTTTTGAGATGAGATGACATAACTGAATAAACTAAGTTTCTACTTCTGCCAAATAAAAATTTCTTGATGGGGGTGGGGAACTTTAACATCCACTTTTCTAAGTTGTGGGAATAAATGGTAAAAGTACTTTTCTAGTATCCATATTGCAGTGAACTATTATGGTCACTTGTGACTTTGGGCAAGTCACTTAACGTCTTTGGACCTCGGTTTCCTAATCTGTCACTGGAGGTTGGTGAAGCTTGCCTGTCACCTCTCAGACTGTGGTCAGCATCCAGTGAGATGTGAAAGGGCTCCCCAAACTGTTAAAAACTATACAAACAATAGCATCAATAATTCCCATTGAGTCACTACAGTCTCTCCCAGTCTCTGTGTGAATCAGGTTAGCCCAAGTCTGTTTTCTAAGTTTTGCTGCCTCCTTTAGTCCTGCCTTTCCCCATTCTTGTTTTCTTCCTCTTCTCTTTCCTGGCATGGTACAGTGGAAAGAGCACCAGGTCTGGATGCAGAGGTCCTGGATTCAAATCCTACCTTGGATGCTTGGTGCCTTTGTGACCTTGGGCAAGTGTCCTTGGGTCTGCCTGGGTCTCATTTTTTCTCATCGGAAAAATGAGGAGGTTGTTCAGGGATGGAGAAGCTTTGGCTTCAAGGCCATGTGGCCTTCTAGGTCCTTGAGTGCATCCTTTTGACTGAGTCCAAGTTTTACAGAGCAAATCCTTTTATTGAAGGGATTTGTTCTGTGAAGTTTGGATTCAGTCACAAGGCCACACCCAAGGACCTAGAGGGCCACATGTGGCCTCAAGGCCGCAGGTTCCTACCCCTGGACCAGATGATCTCTGAGGTTCCTTTCAGCTCTACAGCTCTCAACCTTACAGCCTTCTCTTAGATGTCTTACATTCTTCTCTAAGGTCTAAATGAAGTATTTACCTTCCTGAAAGAAGATTGACATTTTAACGTGGATCAAAGGGTAAAATAATGGTGGAATTTGAAATGCTGGGCAATGCCCCTGAAGTCATACTAGGTAGTCATACTGTTCATGTGTGGACTGACCCACTTTTACCTGCTCCTGCTGGGTCCTGCTTAAATCTTTCCCTTCTTCCTGGGATGGTTCCATTGACAACCTAGGCCTGTTGTTAGCATAAGTGGTTTCGCACCATTTCCCAGGAAGGAGCTCTGATTACCGGATGGATGTACTGGAAGGCAAATGGTCAGCTGGAGAAAAGCCCAAGACTGAAGCTGATAGTGGCAGGGTGGGGTGATCAGCATACCCCCTTAGCAGAAAGGAAATGTGAAAGTTTATTGAACTCATTGTGCTAAATGGTCTTTATTCTTCAGAATTACTTTAGGAATTGAACTAAGTAAATCAGTGTTTCCTTTGTAGGAAGAAAATGGGCTACATTATACCTAATGGCTAGCTAATGGCCTATTAGCTATGTGTTTAGAAAACTAATTATAAATTATATTTAGCTGTTAAAACTTTGTCCCAGATTGGTGGCATGCCATGACTTAGAGCACAGAATTGGAAGCCAGAAGCCTAGATTTTCTGGCTCCACCAGAGACTCATGTGACTTTAGGCAGATCGCTTGCTTAATTGTCCTGGGTCTAAACTTCTGTCTGTGTAAAGTGGGAATGATAACATCTCTCCTCCTTTGTTCCTGAGAGATGCTTTAAGACTACCTTACTCCAACCCTTGAGGGAGCCAAGATTTCTTTGATGAGGCCATCCCCTTCACCACTGCAAATCTCCAAGCCGTATGTGGTTTCTATAAGTTGTTATGGCTGAAGAATGCATCCTATTGTGGCCAATCTGATGATGAGCCTCTCTGATTTAGCTGGGTTGGTCCTAAGAGTTTACTTAGCTTCACTTTCCCCCTCTGAAAATTAGTCATGGATTAAGATTATAATTAAGGTCACTCCTAGTCCTGAAATCATCCAATGCCATGATTTCAGATCATCAAGCCATTTGCCTGTAGATAACAAAACTTGGGCAACACTGGTTTGTTTGTTTTAAACACTGCCTGGAAAGGGTGGCGTGAAAGCTCCAAGTATTGACTGTCAGTCTAGCAAAGTAGACAGTGGAGTATGATGTGACCCAGTCCCACTGAACAGACTTCTGTGTCCAGAGGTGATACCTTTGTTTTAACCATCTTCTGATCAATATCTAGACTTTCTAGACTCTCATCTGTGACTGGAGCCCTGCAAGCACATATGCCTGTTACTTAGCTTTCCTGTGTATTTATAAAACACTTCCTTTTCGTTTATGACTTGTTCTGCTTTCCCTCCCCTGCCCACACACCTTTTGCTTCACTCCCAGACCCTGGGTTTTGTTTGGCTAATACTTCCCCCTATGCCAATGCTAGGATGCATTAGCATTCCTCTCCTGGTACGGTGGGAGGAAGGCAAAACTCAACTCCAAGCCACACTGTCACTGCCTAGGATGGTTTTGGGGTGGATTTCTTTGGGGGTGCTAGCTATTTGAGTTGTCAGAGTTAATATGGTGATGATGGTGATGATAATGAAAAATAGCTATCATTTATCTAGCCTTAATGTTTGCAAAACTTTACAGTTATCTCATTTGAAGCCTAAAAACAACTCCAAGAAGAAGACATTATTGTTATTGTCTTCATTTTACAAATGAAGAAAGTGAGGCAGACTATGGTTAACTGATTTGCCTAGGGTCATACAACTAGGAAGTAATTGATTTGAATTTAGGTCTTCCTGATTCCAGAACCAGTGACTATCCACTGTGCCACCAAAACTGAAGCCCAAAGTAGACGAAGAGCATCCAGCTGCCCACAGTGAGTTCAAGTCATTAGGCCAAGAACTCTCCTTTCCTAATCCCTTCTGAAAGACTTGATTCCTACATTTATTGAGCTGTTATCAATGTGATCATTGAAAGATCTTTTAAGGAGACAAAGATAGGCAGGTAGACCCGGTTTTATAAAAAGGGGGGAAGATAGTAGGTATATTATGTTTAATGTCTTCTATTCTGGAAATTCTAGAAAATATTATTAAAAGGCATGGCCTGGGAACACTTAAAAATGGAAACAGTGAAAATGAAGAGTCACCAGGGCTTCATCAAGAACAGATGTGATTAACTACACTCATTTGCTTCTTTGGCAAGGGAGAGTAAGTCAGAAAAATGTTGTAGACAAAATACACCTGGAATTTAGCAAAACATTTTGAATTTGACAAAGGCATTTATTTAATTGTTGTGATCAGAATGGAGAAAGATGGGGGAGATAGACCAGTTAAGAAAATTCATAGCTGGTTGAATGATGAGATTCCATGAGCAGTCATTAAGGGAAGTCTCAGATGGAGTTCTCCAGTCACATCATCCGTCCTGAGCTCATTCACATTTTTGCTGTCTTGGAAGAAGGCATAGACGTCATATTTATCAGATTTGTAGATGACACAAAGATGAAGATAGAGTCCAGATAAAGAAGATGGGATGGGTAAAGAACATGTTCCATGAAAGAGTCAGGATCCAAAAAAATCTCAGTAGGTTATAAAAATCTGAAATAGGATTTCATGAAGACAAATATAAAATCCTGTGCTTGGGCACAAGATGGGATAGGCAGGCCAGCACCATTCCTTGTGAACAAGATTTTGTAGAATCATTGATTTTGAGTTGGAAGGGACCTTGGGAAGATGATCTAGTTCAACCTTCTCATTTTATACGTAAGGAAACAGGCTCAGAAAAAATTCAGCAACTTGCCCAAAGATACACAACTGTCAGGGTGCAGTCAGGAATTGAATTTCCTTTCAGTATGTTTACAGAGCCTTGATGTTTCTGTGTTGGTGTACTTGGGTGTAGGGGCCCATCTGCAGTCATCTTGATCTATATCTCACCATGGACTCAGATGGCTCTGGAGAAGAAGGTGAGGCTGGTGACTTTGCACAGCTCTCCCTCAGTTAAATCCAGTTTACGCTCAAGTCAAAACATCATCCTCATGATGTTGCTGTGTGGATCAGTCCACATCAGTGTGAAATTGCCTGCATCTTAGCTCTTTCTGTATTTTGTTGCTGAGTCTTTCATTTGTGTCCAACTCTTTGTGATACCATGGACCATACGGTCTGTGGGGTTTTCTTGGCAAAGATACCAGGGTGGTTTGCCATTTCCTTCTCCAGTGGCTTAAGGCAAACAGAGGTTAAGTGACTTGCTCACGGTCACCCAGCTACTAAGTGTCTGAGAACAGATTTAAACTGAGCTTTTCCTGATTTCAGCCTCAGTGCTCTATCCATTGAGCCATCTAGCTGTCTTTCCAATTATACAGACATGCAGATTGTCTCCTCTTCTGTATCCCACCATTGGCGGGGGTGGGGGGGAAGGTTATCTAAGGTAAAAAGCATTTTATTGAACTTTTTATCAAACCTGAATGTAGAGTCTCTTTACTACCTGCATTATTAACCTGTAGCATTCGGATCAGAAATACAACTCTGAATTTACACAGGTTCATGGAGGCCAGGGAGAGGAGGACTTCTAATTAAGTAGCAATATGGCTCATGTTTTCACCCAGAGTTTCCTTTGGGAGCACCAGAATTTGGCTTGCTTTGTCCCCACCCACAACTAGATCTCTCCCTACAGTAGGAAAAGAGCCTTTAGTTTCCATGGAGGCATTCAGACTAACAAGACACTGAAAAGTTTAACACAACAAAAATGAGAAGTCATTTAAGTCCATAAATAGTTGATGTGATTCCTTTCCTGTCTGATGGGTCTGCCTTCTGTAACTACCTATGGTACTGCAGTGGATTCTCCCCTTTTGGGGGATTTTCACCTGCACATATAACACACATTATCAGTGAAGTACTACATCTGGCCTAGATTTCAACCTCTGCCTTGGTTCTGGTTGCCATAGTTCCTGGCTTTGAATCTTATTTTGGTTTGGTTCAAGAACTACTTCTCTGCTTGGTACAGACCATCTCCTGTGACTTGGCCACTGCTGCTAGCTCAGGTTCCCACAGGTCCAAGATAGCCACGGGAAATATTCACTCGAGCTGCTGTTTGTTGCCTGTCCCAGAGGAGAGCTGTGTGGTGGTGCAAGCCTCCCTCCAGCATTACAAATCTATTTCTGTGTGTAAGTTCTTTCTGTGTGTCTCTTCTTTTTTCTTTCTCCATCCCTGAAATCTCTTTACAGCCCCTTTTAAAATTGTAAACCCAAGAGTATGATAACTCAGATTAGGTTTGAGGCAGGCAAATGGTATGGTGTACTGGTAAAGAGTTGGACTTGGGCTCAAAAAACCCCAAATTCAAAGCCTGCTTCAAACTGTGTGACCCTGGGCAAGTCACTTAACTCCTCTGAGCCTTGGTTACCTCATCTGTAAAATAGAGGACTTGATAGCCTCCAAAGTTCCTATCAGCTCTCAATTATGTCCCTTCGATTTTATGAACTTCACTCTCACTGTTGTGTCAGCTCCTCAACAAGAATTCAGGAGGATTTGGTCACACCTTGTCAAAGAATTGACCTTGTCCTGGGTGTTTAGCACCTTGTGCAGGAGCCATTTGAAGACAGAGTCTCTTCCAGGGGCATACCTGACCTATCTGCTATGTTGTTTTTGTTATTTGCCCTTCATTCTCAAAGAGAACTGTCTTGACTTGATCATGAATTGGATTTAAGTGAGACAGAGTTGCAGTCATCAGCCTCACTCTCTCTCCAGAGTCATTGAAGTCCAGTGGCAAGATGATGGCCTGGGTTGTGGTGGGTGACCTTGGCCTTTCTAAACTAAAGTCTTTCCCAGGCCTTACTTGAGGCAATGCCCTTTCTATGACATACTTTATTTCTTATTCCTAGACCCTGATTTAAACTTATTCCCAATTAGAGCTGCAGAATTGTAGAATTTTAGCACTAGAAGGGACTTTTTTGCCTAGTTTACTACAAAGAAATGTGGCTGAAAATCAGGATTCTAATCTCTCTTCTGCTACAGTGGTTTGGAGTGTTTGCCAGTCTGGGGTTTAAGGGCTGCGAGATAATCTAAGTCTCAGTGTCTCTGGGCCAGGTGGGTAGTGTTCATCACCTCTGTCTAGGGGTAATAGCTTCAGACTCAGAGCTGCTTGTCTCCAACAGGGAAGATAAAGCAGGATGGAAAGCTTATAGACGCTGAATAAGAATTGGAGCTCACCTTGGCATTTTCTGTTTGCTAGTGCCATTGATTCTCTCTGCCTTCTCAGTCTGTTTGCCTCAATAGCTTGGTCTCATGGACCTGCCTGACCTTTCTTGCCTCTCAAATAACTCCTTTGCACTTGACCTTCCTACTTTTCTTGATCCTTAGTGTCCACTTGAGCCTTACAGATTTTTGTATTCCTTTGGGCCACCCCATTTATAATACCCTAAGGGTCTTTCTCCTACCTGGGCAGATGCTTGTTTCTGGTCCCATTTGATCAGCTCTGTCCAGCTTTCTCCCATGCCTTCACTTGTCGGGAGATTATGGGATCTAGGCTAAGGTTCTATTGACTTTTGTACAAAGTTTTCTGACTTTTCTAAAATCCGAGTTGGAAATGAATGAATGAGTGAAAAGACTTTTAAGCCTTTCCCCAGTGCCAAACTATATGTTAAATGCTGGAAATACAGATAGATAAATGAGATCATCCCTGCTCTTAAGGAGCTCACATTGTAATGAGGGAGATCACACATCTGGAGTGTGCTGCAGCTGGAACGATAGTAAAGCCCGATGGCCCAGAGGTGAAGTAACCCAGTTTGGCTGTAGTGTAGAACTCATCTAAGTCCAGTGGCAAGACAAGTCAAGACATCACTCTCATGACATCCTTGGTTCTCTTTGATTGGTAAAACCATATCTATTTTTTATATTAAACTGTTTGACATTGTGAAGGACTTTGGTGACAAGAACTTTGCCTTTCAGTCCTTCCGTAGCTGCGATGACATAGCACCAGTGAGTATTGTCTCCATTGGGGTTGCTCCCCTGGAAGATGGTGGCAGGTCAGACTGGAGACAAGGCCAGGCGCTTGGAGGCATTTGTTACTCCCAAGGCTGTGTCCATTGGATTCTGAGAAGAGTGCTGATTGTGGTTTGCCCAACCTCCCTTATGCACCCCCAAGAAGAAGGAACATGGGGGTGGGGCAGGAAGGAAGGGAAAGGGAGAACAAAGCCTTTTATATTCTTATTAGGCTAATGGACACTTTTCATTTCACATGCTTGTCTCCTTGGGGTAGATGGCAGATGAAGGGATATTATTGCTAAAATTTTAGTAAAATGTAAGCTTATTTTAAGTAAGGGCAGTGAGTATCTCACTTTTTCTTCTCCACCTATTTTAAATTTTTTTTTTATTAATTTAATTTGATTTATCAATACTCACTCTATCATAAGCTTTTGAGTTTCAAATTTTTCTCCCCCTCCTTCACCCCCTCCCTCCTCAAGATGGCATGCAATCTTGTATAGGCTATACATGTACATTCCTATTAAACATGTTTTCACATTAGTGATATTGTAAGGAAGAATTAGAACCAATAGGAGGAACCACCAGAAAGAGGAAACAAAACAAAACAGAAGAAAAAAATAGCAAATAGTATGCTTCTTTCTTTGGATATGGATAGCATTTTCCATCATGAGACCTTTGGAGATGTCTTAGATCCTTGCATTGCTGAGAAAGGCTAAGACTAACTAGTCATCTCACAACGTGGCTGTTACTGTGTACAGTGTTCTACTGGTTCTGCTCACTTCACTCAGCACCAGTCCGTACAAGTCTTTCTAGGTTTTTCTGAAGTCCGCCTGCTCATCATTTCTTAGAGCGCAACAGTATTCCATTACATTCATATGCCACAACTTGTTCAACCATTCCCCAACCTGATGGGCATCCCCTCAATTGCCAATTCTTTGCCACCACAAAAAGAGCTGCTATAAATATTTTTGTATATGTGGGTCCTTTTCCCATTTGTATGATCTCTTTAGGATATAGCCCTAGAAGTGCTATTGCTGGGTCAGAGGGTGTGCACATTTTTATAGCCCTTTGGGCATAGTTTCAAATTGCTCTCCAAAATGGTTGGATCATTTCACAATTCCACCAACAATGCATTAGTGTTCCAATTTTCCCCACATCTTCTCCAATATTTATCATTTTCCTGTTATGTCATGTTGGCCAATCTGATAGGTGTGATGTGATTCCTCAGAGTTGTTTTGATTTGCATTTCTCTAATCAATACCGATTTAGAGCATTTTTTCATATGACTATAGATGGCTTTAATTTCTTCATCTGAGAACTGCTGTTCATATCCTTTGACCATTTATCAATTGGGGAATGGCTTGTATTCTTATAAATTTGTCTTAATTCTCTATATATTTTAGAAATGAGGCCTTTATCAGAGACTGGTTGTAAAAATTCTTTCCCAATTTTCTACCTTCCTTCTAATCTTAGTTGCATTGGCTTTGTTTGTGCAAAAACTTTTCAATTTAATGTAATCAAAATTATCCATTTTGCTTTTCATAATGTTCTCTATCTCCTGTTTGGTCATGAATTCTTCTGTTCTCCATAGATCTGATAGGTAAACTATTCCTCAGTTTGCTTATAGTATCAGCCTTTATATCTAAGTCATGAACCCATTTTGACTTTATTTTGGTATATGGTGTGAGATTTGGGTCTATGCCTAGTTTCTGCCATACTCTTTTCCAGTTTTCCCAGCAGTTTTTTTCAAAGAGTGGTTCTTATCCCAGAAGCTGGGGTCTTTGGGTTTATCAAATAATAGATTACTATAGTCATTGACTACTGTGTCTTATATTTAACCTATTCCACTGATCCACCACTCTATTTCTTAGCCAGTACCAAGCAGTTTTGATGATTGCTGCTTTATAATACAATTTAAGATCTGGAATTGCTAGGCCCTTCCCCTGCATTTCTTTTCATTAGTTCCTTGATATTCTGGACCTTTTGTTTTCCAAATGAATCTTGTTATTATTTTTTCTAACTCTATAAAATAATTTTTTGGTAGTTTGATTAGTATGGCACTGAATAAGTAAAATTAGCTTAGGTAGAATTTTCGTTTTTATTGTATTAGCTCACCCTACCCATGAGCAACTGATGTTTTTCCAATTATTTAGACTTGAGTTTATTTGTGTGAAAAGTGTTTTGTAATTGTGTTCATAGAGTTCCTTGGTTTATTTTGGTAGGTAAACGCCTAAATATTTTGTAATGTCTACAGTAACTTCCAATGGAATTTCTCTTTCTATCTCTTGCTGTTGGACTTTGTTGGTAATATATAGAAATGCTGATGATTTATGTGGGTTTATTTTATAGCCTGCAACTTTGCTAAAGTTGTTTATTATTTCAAGTAGTTTTTTACTTGATTCTCTAGGATTCTCTAAGTATATCATCATATCATCTGCAAAGAGTGATAGCTTTGTTTCTTCTTTGCCTGTTCTAATACCTTCAATTTCTTTTTTTCTCTTATTGCTAAAGCTAAAGTTTCTAGTACAATACTGAACAACAGTGGTGCTAATGGACATCCTTGTTTTCACCCTGATCTTATTGGAAATGCTTCTATCATTGTATATGATGTTTGCTGAAGGTTTTAGGTAGATGCTGCATGTTATTTTGAGGAAGACTACATTTATTCCTATGCTCTCTAGTGTTTTTAATAGGAATGGGTGTTGTATTTTTCAAAAGCTTTTTCTGCATCTATTGAGATGATCATGTGGTTTTGTGTTTTTTGTGATATGATCAATTATGCTGATAGTTTTATAATATTGAACCAACCCTGCATTCCTGGTATAAATCCTACCTGGTCATAGTGTATTATTCTTGTGATAAGTTGCTGTAATCTATTTGCTAATATTTTGTTTAAAATTTTTGCATCTATATTCATTAGAGAAATTGGTCTATAATTTTCTTTCTCTGTTTTGACTCTTCCTGGTTTAGGTATCAGCACCATATTTGTATCATAAAAAGAATTCGGTAAGACTCTTTCTTCACCTGTTTCCCCAAATAGTCTATATAGTATTGGAATTTAATTGTTCTTTAAATGTTTGATAGAATTTGCATGTAAATCCATCTGGCCCTGGAGATTTTTTCCTAGGGAGTTCATCAATGGCTTGTTCAATTTCTTTTTTGAGATGGGGTTATTTAAGTATTTTACTTCCTCTTCTGTTAATCTGGGCAATTTATATTTTTGTAAATATGTATCCATTTCACTAAGATTGTCAAATTTTGGCATAGTTGGGCAAAATAATTCCTAATTATTGTTTTAATTTCCTCTTCCTGGTGGTATTCACCTTTTCATTCTTGATGCTAGTAATTTGGTTTTCTTCTTTCTTTTTTTAATAATTAAATTAACCAAAGGTTTATCTATTTTTTGGTTTTTTCATAAAACCAGCTCTTAGTTTTATTTATTAGTTCAATAGTTTTCTTAATTTCAATTTTATTAATTTTCCTTTGGTTTTCAATATTTCTAATTTGGTGTTTAGTTGAGGATTTTTAATTTTTTTTTCTAGTTTTTTTAGTTGTATGCCCAATTCATTATCTCCTCTTTTCTATTTTATTTATGTAAGCATTTAGAGATATAAAACTTCCCCTAAGAACTGCTTTTGCAGCATAAGTTTTGGTATGTTGTGTCATTATTGTCATTCTCTTGAATGAAATTATTGATTGTTTCTATAGTTTGTTGATTGACCCAATCATTTTTTAGGATTAGATTATTTAGTTTCCAATTATTTTTTAGTCTATCTTTCCATGGCCCTTTATTACATATAATTTTTATTGCATCATGATCTGAAAAGGATGCATTTAATATTTCTGCCTTTCTGCATTGGATTGTGAGGTTTTTATGCCCTAGTACATGGTCAATTTTTGTGTATGTGCCATGTACCACTGAGAAAAAAGTATATTCCTTTCTATCCCCATTCAGTTTTCTCCAGAGGTCTATCATACCTAACTTTTCTAATGTTCTATTCACCTCCTTAACTTCTTTCTTGTTTATTTTGTGGTTAGATTTATCTAGTGCAGAGGGGGAGGTTGAGGTCCCCCACTAGTATAGTTTTGCTGTCTATTTCTTCCTGTAACTCCCTGAACTTCTCCTTAAGAATTTGGATGCTATACCATTTGGTGCATATATGTTTAGTAATGATATTACTTCATTGTCTATGCCTTTTAGGATGTAGTTTCCTTCCTTATCTCTTTTGATTAGATCTATTTTTGCTTTTGCTTTGTCTGAGATCAGGATTGCTACCCTGCTTTTTTTACTTCAGCTGAAGCATAATATATTCTGCTCCTGCCTTTTGTCTTTACCTGTATGTGTCACTCTTTTTCAAATGTGTTTCCTGTAAACAACATATTGTAGGATTATGGTTTTTAATCCATTCTGCTATCCATTTCTGTTTTATGGGAGAGTTCATCCCATTCACATTCACAGTTATGATTACTATCTGTGTCTTTTTCTCCATCCTTTTCCCCCCATTTATGCTTTTCTTTCTCCTTTCTCCTTTCCCCCTCACTAGTGTTTTGCTTTTGACCACTGCCTCCTTCAGTCCCTCCTCCCTTCTATTAGCCCCCTCCCTTTTCTTCCCCTTTATCTTTACTACTTCTTCCCTCCCTTCTATCCCCCCTCCCTTATCTTTCTCCCTTTCCCTTCTGCTGCCTATCGGGCAAGTTAGAGTCCTATACCTGATTATGTTATTCCCTCCTTGAGCCAAATCTGATGAGAGTAAAGTTTAAACAATGCTCATCTCCCTCCCTTCTTTCTCTCTGCTGTAATAGGTTTTTGTGCCTTTTCCTGTAACATAATTTACCCTTGTCTGCCTCCCAGTATATTTCTTTAGTTAGAGCATATTAATCTACTTACTTAGATCCATTTAACCCACTTGATTAGATTTTTTTTTATCCTTACAAAGTCAACTTACACCCACCTCTCTATGTATACCCCTTTAACCTGGTATAATAGCAATACAGTTTTCAAGAGTTATAAGTGTCATCTTCCCTTATAGGGATGTAAACAGTTTGACCTTATTAATCACATGTTGTTTTTTTCTGTCCCATTTACCTTTTTATATCTCTCTTGAGTCTTGTATTTGAAGATCAAACTTTCTCTTGAGCTCTGGTCTTTTTATCAGGAAAGTTTGGAAGTTCCCTATTTCATTGAATGTCCATCTCCTCCCCTGAAAGATTATGCTCATTTTCGCTGGGTAGTTGATCTTTGGTTGTAATCCAAGCTCCTTTGCCTTATGGAACATTGTCGTTCATGCCCTACAGTCTTTTCAAATAGAAGCTGCAAGGTCCTGCGTAATCCTGACTGTGGTTCCATGATATTTAAATTGTTTCTTTCTGGCTGCTTGAGGTATTTTCTCTTTGACCTGGTAGTTTTGGAATTTGGCTACTATATTCCTTAGTGTTTTCAATTTGGGATCTCTTTCTGGAAGTGATGGTGGATTCTTTCTTTGGTTATTTTACTCTCTGGTTCTAGGACCTCAGTGCAGTTTTCCTCGATGATTTCCTGAAAGATGCTGTCCAGGCTTTTTTTTTTCATCGTGATTTTCAGATAAACCAATAAGTTTTAAATTGTCTCTCCTGGATCTATTTTCCAGGTCAGTTGTTTTACTAATGAGGTAGTTTATGTGTTCATCTATTTTTTCACTCTTTTGTTTCTGTTTGACTGATTCTTACTCTCTCATAGAGTCATTAGCTTCCATTTGGCCAATTCTAATTTTTAACAAATTGTTTTCTTCTACTTGATTTTGTACCTCCTTTTCCAATTGGCCCATTTTATTTTTCAAGGAATTCTTCTCCTCAGTGAGTTTTTGTGTCTCCTTTTCTGTTTGACCAATTCTGCTTTTTATGGAATTGTTTTCTTCAGTTAATTTTTGTCCTTCCTTTTCCAAGCTGTTGTCTCTCTCTTTCATACCTCTCATTTCTTTCCCCAGTTTTTCCTTCTGCTTCTCTTATTTGACTTTTAAAGTCCTTCTTGAGCTCTTCTAATAAGGATTTTTGGGCTTCTCTTTTGAGGTTCCAGATGTGGGTTTGTTGACAGTATTGTCCTCTTGAGAATTTCTGCCTTGATCTTCACTGTTCCCATAATAAGAATCTATAGTACGTTTCTTTTTGCTCATGGTGTTTACTTATTTCCTGGCCTTTGACAAAATTGAGCTGTCCTGCTGGGGAGCAGGGGAAACTGACCTAAGCTTCTTGTGTTGGGAGCCTAGGGCCAGGTCACTAGCTTTGTGTGCTGGGGCCTCAACTTCTGGCATTTGGAGGCTATACGGTTTTGGCAGCTTACCTGGTATTGGGCTGGAATCAGCAACACTGGAACTCTAGGGGTAGGATTGGGTAGTCTGGCCCCTGGAGGTTGCCTGTCCACCTGGGCCTTTCCTTTCCCTCCTTTCACTTTCTTTGGCTCCTTTCAGATGGATATTTCACTGCTGTGGGATGTTTCTCCACCTAGGGCTTTCCCCCTTGGAGTGCTTCCCAGAGTATTGCTGAAGCCATGGGAGACTTGGCTACAGTAGAATACTGAGGCACATGGTGATTTTCCGAGCCTGTTTCCACTGGTTCCCCTGCTTGTACTGAGGCACTCGGGGATCCTCGTTTTGGTGTTTGCCTGCTCCACCAGCTGGGGTTCAGTATTTCCTCTGGTAGGCTGAGGTGGTGCTTTCTGCAAGCTTGTGGGACTGCTGCACCCTGTCTTTCTGCTGGTTCAGCTGTTCAGGGTTTTTCCTGGGGCAACATTTTCTGGGCTTTCAGAGGCAGATAAGGGATGGTAAGAGCAACTTACTTCTTACTCTGCCATCTTGGAATGCGCCTCCAATCACAAAATTAACAGTTTTTTCCCTTCTCTCATCACATTGTATGTTCTGCATGGTTTGGGCCTCAAAGTCGAAGGGTAGAAAGCCAGCCAGCCATGAGGCCAGCCTTGTGCTTCTTTCTGCGAAGCTTGAACTTCAAGGTTCAAGAACATTGATTGCTACCAGGAAAAAGAAAATAGGATGAACTTTTCTAACTGGGTGAGATCAATTAACCAGAAATCATTTGTTTAGCATAATTATGGAGGATACAAAGAAAAAAATAATGAAATTGTTTCAGCCCTAGGAGCTAAATTCTACCAGAGAGCTATCAATGTTGATAGATTAGTAAATATAGGATGCATGTGAAACAAATACTCAGGAATTAGAAGGGGTCACTAACAGCCAGAACAGTTAAGAAAAATCAGTTAATCATGGTTGTACTTGAAATGAGCCTCCCAGGGAAGTAGGAGTTTCCAAGAGTTACAGGTAAAAAGGAAACATTACATGTATGGGGTATAGCCCATTCGGAAATGTGGAGGCAAGAGATGGAATGTAGTGTACTAAAAACAAGTGGACCAATTTGGTTGGAATACAGAGATCCTGGATGGGCTGAGGCCAGTCTTATTAAAAACTTTAATTACTAAATATTTTACATAAAGGCAAATGGCTAATGGTATTGAGCAAAGGGGTGACATGAACAGACTATGCTTTAGGAAGATTAATGTGGGAACTCTGTCAGGATGAATCATAGACTGGAGAGGCTAGAGGTGAGGGAGACTGGTTGGGAGGTTGATGTAATAAAGGAAGGTAACTACTTTCCTGGCTTGATCCTTTTCTGCCTGTGTGATGTTGGACAAATCTGTGTCTTCTTTGGACCTGTGTTTCTTTATCCATGAAATGATGATGTTGCCCTAGTAATCTATACTAGCTCAAATTTTTGATTATTCTACCATTTACCATTGGTTGGGTAGGATTTTGTAGGGGGAGGGAAAAAAAGTGTTACATTAACAATCAGAAGGAGATTTATTTTGCACCATGGCCTAATGTGATATGTGAAGGTACATTTTAGGCATATCTTTTATATGTCTTCTAGCCTACCGTAAACTTCGCAGAAAGTATGGGGGTAGAGTATGTTCTTCATTATCCTAGGACAGCCCTCCTCATGCTTCCTGCCCAGTAACCTTGTTGCCTTTAGCTTCAGCTCTGGCCCTACCCAGAAAAATTATGCAGGAGACCTTGGGTTTCTCAGGGACAGAAGATGAGTACAGAGCCTGTATTTACTCTGCAGAAGGGCACATGGGGACAATCACTGGACTTGGAGGCAGAAAACTTAGGGTTGCAGTTTTGGCCTGGACGATCAATAGTTGTGTGGGCCAGTCACTCAAACTCTTTGAGCCTCAGCTTCACCTATACTCAATCAGTCAAACAACATTTATTAAGTGCCTACTGATTTCAAGGCACTGTGCTAAATGCTGGGGATACCGAAAGGGGCAAAAGACACTCCCTGCTCTCAAAACATACAGTCTAGTAAGGGATGATAATCATAGTAGTTGTACTGTTTTCCTCATGACCCTGAGACTCAGAGAGTTGGAGTCAAAGTCTTCTGAATTTTAAAGAGATGTAGAAATCATTGTGCTCCTTGCCCTTCCCTGAAGAACTAGGGGACTGGAGACAGCGAGGGATGGCTCAGAGGAGTCCCATGAAGTTTATTTTTACACTTAGTAACATTGAAATGCCTTAAGTAACTCTGATAAGTTGCAGAGCAGAGGTTGATCCACATTCTTAGAAAGAGTTCCCTTGAAAAATAAAATCAAAGAACCAGTAAAATCAAACCAAACAATACTATGTGACCCAGGTCCAGTCACTTAGCCTTTGTGTTTCTCAGATGACTCTTTGAAACTTCCCTAGGTGGTATCAGAACAGAGTCTTCAGGAAGAATCCCACAGCAGACCTTACTAACTGTGTGATACTGAGCAAGGCAGGGCATCTATTTCCTTATCTGTAAAATGTCATGGGAATAGTAGTGCCTATTTTACAAGGCTTTAGTGAAAATCAAATGAGATAATATTTGTAAAGTGTTTTGCAAACGTTGAAGTGCTTTATGAATGTCAGCTACTATCATTATAATCAATTATTTCATAGCTAGGTTGAGTTGTTTTTTTGTGTGTGAAATAAAATTATGTTTTCCAAAACAAAAAAAAAATAATGATAATGGCATTGTTTTGCATATTTTACAAATCTCTTTAATGTTTGGCTTACTAGAAGACAGCTGGATTCTCATATCTTTTGCATTCCATCTGTTGTGGTATATTGAGGCAGCTAGGTAGTACAGTGGATAGAACATTGGATTTGACATTAGGAAGACCTACATTTGAATCCTGCCTCTTACTAGCTTTGTGATTTGGGCACATCATTTAACCTCTATTTGCCTCAGTTTCCTCATCTGTAAAATAGTGATAGTAATAGCACTTATTTCACCAGTTGTTAAAAACAAATGAGACAGTATTTATAAAACATTTTACACACCTTAATCTACATCAATGCTATTATTGTTGTAGTTGAATTATTATTGTTAAATTATAATTATCATGTAGTTATAAAATAGAGTATCTCAAACATCTAAGTGCAGTTTTAAGCTATTAAAGCTACACTAAGACTTTTGGGACATAGTATATGACAAAATCCAGTCTTACACAGCTATGGAGTTGGAAAAGCAAGGGGCATTTTGAAAGGTAATGTCTTAGTATTATTATGAAAATAGTTTTGACCTTGTGGACCTCCTGAAAGGGTTTCAGGGACCCTGAGGGGTCACCACACTTTGATAACATATATCTTTGAGAATTGCCTGGGAGAACTAAGCCTTGCATGTGTCTCACCCATCCCCCAGCTCTACCACAGCTAGTATGTATTGGAGGGGGGAGATGCAGAGCTTGATCTCACGTCTCGCTGACACTGCCTGGCCCTCTAACTACTCCACCAAACTGCTTCTCCTTGGCTATAATAAGAATATAATAACACCCCGCCTACCTAAAAGCAGGTTGCTAGATTGGCGAGCTCCTAAGGTCCCTTAAATCGTTGAGATGTAGGATGTTCTGATATCTCAATGCATTGTTTTAGGCAGCCCATATGAGGGGATTCAGCTGATCCTCACAGACAATTTTTACAACATCCCCCAAAGACCTTAGTGGTTACTTTGAATCCCATCTTTTCCCAGGTTTCAGAAACCTAAGACATGGTGTGTGTGAGAGAGAAGAAGAGGGAGGTAGGGGGCCAGGTAGAGGGGAAAGAAGTGGGAACAAAATGGAATGATTTGGTTTTAATTCTTACCATGTATTTTCTCCCCACCCCCACCCCCATCCCCAATCCTTGAAATGCTTGCCTAAGCTAGGGAGAAGGGAAAGGAGACAGGTTAGGGGAGAGAAGGAGGTAGGGTGGGATCTCTGGCTCTTAAGGGTATAAAATTAGTAGCAAAAGAAAACCAGGCCAGCCTTCTCTCTACTTCAGATACCAGTGGAAACTGAGCCCTGTTTTGAATGAATAATAGGTCCCCTGCCAGTAAAGGGGCCTCATTCTGAGCTAGAGGGAAAGCAGGTGGGGGAGAGCAGGTGGACTTGCATGAGCAAACACCTTTGTTTATTTTTAGCTCAAATGGTTCTTATTAATGTGAAATAAAACAAAAGAGCCTGGCTCCTAAATCCAGCAGGCACCACCAGAGCAGTGAGGGTGTGGTGACCATTGTCCATTGACATCATCACAGCCCCTCGGGGAGAGGCAGCATCCTGGGCGCTTAGCTCCCACATCTGTTGTCTCATGGTAAGCCTGTTACTTCCGGGACCTGGGATTCAGGGTGGGTTACTGGGAGATGGAGGAGGCCTTGGTGGTGTTGTTATGGTGGTTCCATTTTCCTTTCCCATTTCAGTGGAGGGGAGTACAAGCAGAGTCCAGATCCCAGCCTGTTGGGGAAAATGCCTTATAATAGTTGTGAAATATGATAAATGGCACTTTAAAAAAAAAGCTGGACCAGTTGTGGGGGTAAGGGACTGGGACAGAGGGAGAAACAAGTTTCCTAGTCCTGTTCAAGAGAACATGACTTGCCTCTTAAATCTCTGAGGTTTTTCATCCCTTCTCTACAAAAGGAAGTGAGAAAAGAGCTTGAAATGAATGAATGAGAGAGTTATAGCCAGTCAGTTGATCTGTTTATTTGTTTATTGGTCCTATTCCCTAGAATTTTGCTGTCGGCCAAACTTGTAAGCTAGAGAGAACATGCCAGGTATCAGTCCTGTGGGAAACAGACATTTTCAGAATGCCAGATCTGAGCTCAGAGTTTCCATGTCCCAAGGCCCTCTTACACAAGTTACATGACCCCATGACTAACCGGGCTATAAGCTCAGGCTGTGCTATAGAAATGTGTAGAAGCGGTTGTTCTAGCCCTAAATTTTCACCCATTTCCATAGCCACCCAAATCCCCTAAACCCTCTTTGTAACAGATGAGTTTATCTTTAATCTCAGTAAAAATGAAGAGGCAGGAGCCTGCAGGTGAAATCATCATCATAGGAGTCAACACAGGCCTCCTTTATAAGCTGAAAGAGTCCTTGAAGGTAGATCAAAGGCAAGAAAATTCTCCAACTGAACCTCCTCCTCACTGCTCTACTCAGTGCCACTCCAAGAAGGGAGTGTTGTTATTACTGGCCAATGTAGTAAGTATTCCAGAGAAGCCCACCTTTGAAGGACTATTGGAAGGGGAGAGGAAGATTATACAGAGTCCACTCAACCTCACGATCCAGTTCACAAGCCACACCTTGTAGGGAAACAGCTGGACCTGATGGCATCTTTGCCAAATAGAGTCTTATTCTCTCTTGATAACTCTCAATAAAGTATCTAAAAATAACTAAGCAGATACACTGTAAATGGATTATAGGTAATTGCATCGGCTTAATGTAGTCACAGTTGTATCAAGCCATGATGTCATCCTTCTTAAAGCAATTTTTGCAGGGAAGTGCCCCCAAGCCCATATCATCCTGCTTCCATCCTTAATCGAGGGTTCCTTCTAGAGCACTCAGCTCCTTAACTCTCACACAAATCCATTCTGCCTCAGCCCTTTTATCTGTAACTCTTCTTCTCTTCCCTCCCCTCAACCCCCTCCAACCATACTCCCCTTCTCTAAATGGCATTGCCATCGCAGGAGGAGAGAGAGAATGCTTTGGATTGTCTATTGAGTTAGGGCTACATGAGTACAGTTGAGAGAATGTAATTACTTAAGTCAAAGGTTCCAAATCAGCTATGGGAAAAGCTATGAGAGTATCTGATCTGTCTCTTTGCCAGTGTAACCTCTTGTTTGCTATTCATCCCTCCCCACCTTATTCAGACCACACTCCACCCTCTTCATGGTTGTCACTAACCAATTCATCTTCATTTGGATTTTCCCAGGAGCTACTTTCAGTCAGTGCAGTGAAAAGAACGTTGAATTTGAAGTCAAAGGATTTGGGTTCAAACCCCACACTTCTGGGACAAAATGGAATACTTTATTACATCCTTGGCTTAGTGACCTTTGACAAGTCTCTTAACCTTGCTGAGCATCCATGTTCTAAAAGGAGGGGTTTGGACTAGGTGACCTCTAAGGACGTTTGCAGCTGAAAATCCCTAAATCCCTATAAACTAGGAAAGCTTTGGCTGTTGGTTGGGTAACAGATTGTGTGGCTCTTGTTTGAGGCTCAGCCTAGCTAAAATTTGAGGGAGGCTTATTACGGAAATGTTGGGCACTGGGTGATGAATTGTTTCTATATTTCAGCACAGCACTTATTTTATGATTATTGTGTGCAGTACCTCATTCTGGGGGAAGCGGGGAACAAAGAGAATTACTGCCCTCCAGGTGCTTACTGTCTCATGGAGGGATAGATGTACACAAATAACTACGTTATAAGGTAGGATGAGAGAAGTGGATAGGAAGGTCAGACAGAGATGACTTAGTACCTGTTTGTGGCTAAGTCACTTAACCAAACAGTGTTTCAGTGGTTTCATTTGTAAAACAAGAGGGTTGGATTTGTGGTTCTTTGTCCCCTTGTATATCAGCATTCTGTGGCTTCCAAGGATTATAGCTGGGGCAGGGGTGGGGGGTGGGGGAGAGACTTTCTTTGAATCCAGAATCTTATTAAATAACCAAGAAAGTCATACAATTCCATTGACATCACATTAGTGAAGTCGTGGATTTCCTAAAGCATTAAGGTAAGAAGTCTGTTCATCAGAGCTAAACAATTAGGTGCGAAGTGAAATATCTTTTTTGGATGTTGGGGGGACATTGTATCTCTGAAACTTCTCCTGTGGGGTGTGGGTGAAATTAATTCTCTGGCCTTTCTTGTGAAAGGCAAAACATCTTGTTTTGATAAGAGGATAGTGATGGGAATCATTTGTAGAGTTTTTCTCTTCAGATTTCTCTATAATTTGAGGGTCTTTTGATCTCTTTCTGACATTTAGAATTATCTGATCCCTAGAATTCAGCATATTAAAGTTGCTTCAGAACTACTACTGGCATCTTTCCAGACTTGGAAAGGTTAGAACATTGTTTCTTCCATTTCTTGTGATGAATCCAGATGCCTGTCTCTTGTATCTTCCTCTCCAAAGCTACTTTCTGTGAGTATCTTGTATGTACCTAATTATTTGCATGTTGCTTCGCCTATTAGAATGTAAGTTCCTTGTGGGCAAGAACTACTTTTTTGTGTGTGGGGGGGTCTTTCTTGTGTCCTCAGAGCTTACCACAGTGCCTGGCGTATAGTAGGTGCTTCATTAAGGACTGATTCATTTTTCTCCACCACCACCACCCTCCACCCCTGCCCTGGGGAACTTGACTTCCACTCAGGACTGGCCTTCAGGACCACTAACAAGTTCTTCATGGAACTTTAAGTCAGAGAACCCTGGATCGAGCTAGTGCAGAAGAATTCATCCTCTCACTGACAGCCTACAGCAGTGATTTGAGGCAGTTCCCAAGCAGGGAACAGGACTAAATGGAATGGTGAATCCCTAGCTTTGAAGGCAACATTGAATTTGAAAATTGAAGAAGTGAATGATTCAAGTGATGGCAAAGGCCTTGGGTATAGGAGAGATAGTTATCCCATAAAACTATCTACTTTGTTCTTTTGGCCCCAAGTTTTAAAGCCTTACTTGGGCTTGAAAGCGTGGCTTGAAACAGGAGCACTTTTTTCTGTTTTGACGAGTCTCTGTGACCATGGCAAGGTGCAGAACGTGATTGCACGATGGGGAAATGAAGCAGGCCACGTCAGGGGTGGCAGCGTTGAGATAAAGAAGTAAAGCCAGAGGAGAAGACAGGAATGGCCTAGATTTTGACAGAAGAATGCAGAGTGCATGAGAATTCCAATTCATCAAAATTGCCATCTTTCAACAATATACAAGCTAGAGAGACAGGGTACATTTTGAGAGGTAGAATGCAAGCTTTCCCTTCCCTTTCAAATGGTGATGGGGTGCTACAGGGAAAGGATGGGCATTCAGTTTTCTACTGTGGACAGCAATTGAGAATGGGGATATCCTCTGTCTAAAGCCCTGTGTTGTTGTATCTGAAAAGACTGCTGGGAAAGGAGCATGATATATTCTTTAATAGAGTGTATGTGGCTTGGTCTGCAGTAGTCAGTTATCTGGTCACTCTAATGCTCTTTGAGCCTCTTGAGCTTCAAGAAAAATTCAGGGTTGTAGAGGGGGAAAAAACTCCAAATGTCCCGACTGGAATCCAGGAAATGGAAGTCCCATTATATACTACTTGCTTTGTACACATGGATTAAAGGACATTTGTTCTGCTAATGGATTTTACTTCCTCTCCTTGTGCAGAATGACTGTAGTCCATGTTAGTCTCATTAAGGCCAGTTGCCCTGAGAACTAATTCTGAAAGCAGAGATGAGGGTGGGATTGAATTTGAGATTAGTGGGGGGTGGGCAAGTGTGCAGGGTTCAGAGAGAGGAAGAGGCTGAATGCACAAGAAGCAAGGGGATGGAGACATTTTTGAAGTGGAGGAAATGAATTGCACCAAAACCAGATATTGAGCAGAAAATTCATTCTGTTCACTAAACTGAGAGCCCTCTCATGTCAGTCAATTAACAAAAAATTATTAAATACATACTGTGTGCCAGGCAGTGTGCTAGATGCTGAGGGTATAAAGACAAAGTTGGTATTAGTGCCTACCCTTGGGAAATTACAGTTCTGTTGAGGGGACAACATGTGCATATACCCGTGTATTCAAAGCAAAGACAAAAGAAGTTCAAGGTTACTTAAGGGGATTAGGAAAAATTATAGGGTAAGACAGCCTTGCAGCTGAGCTTTGAAAGCAAAACTGCTGCTGTTTGTCCTTCATTCTGGAAGAGAACCGTGACATCAGGAAGATGATGCCATGACATGCAAGTGAATTGGATTTAAGTGAAGGAGGACTGTGTGGCATCACCAGCCTCACTTTCACCTTCAGAGCCATCTCGTTCCAGTGGCCATATAAAGATCAGGACAATTGGAGATGGCCCAGGATGCAATGGGGGACCTTGGCCTTTTCAAGCTAAGGTCTCTAACAGGTCTCATAAATAGGTAAATAGAAAGAGGAAGTGCATTCCAGGCACAAGGGAAAGATACAAAGATGAGAGATGGAATGTCTGATATGAATAACGTCAAGAAGGCCAATTTGGCTGGGGCATAGCATGCATGAAAGGTAGTAATGTGCTGTAAGGTTAGACCTCACAAGCTTGACTGGAAGGGAATAGTGAAGGATTAGCCCCTTTTTCCAGATTGGGAAACTGAGGCTCCAGGTTTATTAAGTGACTTACTTATTGCCTGGGGAGATAGAAAGTACTGGTAGGAAGTAATAGAAGGCATTAAGTAGGGAAGTGGGAAGGGAGTCGGGACTCTATTGAAGACTGAAGGTTTTATCCTCTCCTTCGTTTGGAGAATGTCACCAAATGGCTTTGTGCACAATAATGGAGGCCTCCAACAGTGGGTTACTGACTTTCATTTATCATTACTTGATGTCCCTATAAGAATTCTGTTTTTAAATCATTCAGTCAGTTCCCCTGCATCTCAGACTAACTACAAGTTAATTGTCCCAGATGGAGATTTCCTGCTCTTAACTATGTGACCCTGATCTTTGATGTGCATTCCCCTTTATCCACAGAGATGGCATTCTGATTTGCTCTCATCAGAGCAGTGGTTTTCATTATTTTTACTGTAGTGGAGATATATTGCATTGAAATAGTCACACCTCTTCACCTAGTATCCTTTATAACCTGGCAACTATCAAGATGTCAGCTGATGGGGGTGGGAGTATGGGGTGGGGTGGTAAGAGAGAAGTTGTGTCCTTGTAATTGAGCTTACACCTGGAGGGGCAACAGATTCACCATGGTGGCCTTATGATTCCCCCAGCTGCTGATGCTATTTCTCCCCAAACTGCCTTGTACTTCTTTTGTATCTCTTCTGTGTGCATGTTGACTCTCCCATTAGGGGGTCAGCTCTCTGAGACCAGATGGTATTTCATTTTTGTGTTTGTATCTCCACTGCTTAGTTAAGTGCCTGGCACTTAAGGAATAGGAACAGGGACTGGACCCATGATTTTAGCTGGTAACTACCAGATGAGGAATCTAACTCTGCCATCATAGGTCAACCTCTTAGCACTTCAGATGGCAGCCTAGAGCCCAAAGAGTTTAAGTGGTAACCAGGGTCAAACGGCTAGTATTTAGCAGAGGCTAGACTTGAACTCAGGTCTTCTTGGCTTTAAGGCCAACGTTCTATCCACTGTACCACACAGAAGACACTTTAAAAATGCTTATTGATTGATTAAAAGTGATACTGCCATGGATAGAGTGATGAAGTTGGAGTCAGGAATATCTAAGTTCTAAGCCTGCCTCAGATATTTACTAGTTATGTGATCCTGGACAAGTTGTTTAACCTTTCTCGGCCTCATTTTCCTCATCTGAAAAGTGTATAACTTAAGGGGTTGTTGTGAGGATCAAATAAGATTGTAAAAGTGTTTAACGTAGTGCCTGGAACATAGCGTGAGTACTAGCCATAATTATTATTATTATTACTTCAGATTAAATCAATAAGCTAATGATCTGGAGTTTCATCAGGATAAGCTATATGTTTCTCAGGGCCAGCTGATTTAATGACAGCGTTTAGGACATTTTGGTACTTGAAATGCTGATGTTTGAAGTGATTTTCTTTAAAAAAAAACACACCAAAACCTAATATATGACTGGAACCTGTATTCAGGAAGGTAGAAGTTTTAACTGGTAAAGAAAGTAAATGTTCCTAAAAACACTTGATAACTTTTCTCTCCAGGTCCATCTTGTTTGTCTTACCTCATTCCTTTCCACCTCTTTAAAAACTATTCATCATTTATGGTTCAGCTCAAATTTAATTTTCTCCATGTGATCTTCCTAACGTTAGAATGTCATGAGTTCTGCTCCAGATGTATTCTAAGGAAGAAGGTTCAGAAGGTACTGAATTATCCAAAGAACAGTTTCTGCTGACCTTGTGAAGCATCCATCACAGCCAAAACTCAGTGACATTTTCCACAACCAAAGACTTTGGCTCAGGGAAATTCATGTAGGAAAATAGAAACACTCTGACAGATACATAGGGAAGAAATACTTAGGAGTTCCTGACCCATATGTCCATACTGTCTTTTTTACAATTAGTTTTTTTCCCCCTTTGGACAATACTCTGGGACCTTAGATAAAAAAAAAATGTCAGGCAGGAAACTATCTTGTACTTAGAGGGCTACTGTGTGGTGAAGCTGTCAGAGTATCACAGACCAGAAGGCAAATCCCAGTTGCCTCCACTCTCCCTCCTCCAAGCACATTTGTTCTGTTACATAGGGTTCTGCCCGCATAACCTGATAAAGGCCAGTTTCCAGACACCAGTGGAAAGCTTGCTTACTCCTGCTGACATTTCTTTCCTGGAGATGAAGACTAGAGACACTGGTATTCTCTTCAGGACTGCTGGCCACAGCTTCTGACTTCCTTCTCCAGATCATGGTTAATGTCTTCTCTGCTGTACTTAACATCTTGACAACTCCACATTTTGCTGAGTTCCCATCTCTAAACTTCTGTTTACTGTATGAACATGCAATTTTGTACTGAATTGTACAATCTTGTTTTTTCTTCCACTTACTTCATTTGTATGTGACTTTTCCAAATCTGTAAGTAGTAATTCAGGCTTAGGGGGCAAATGTGTGCATGTGTACCTGGCAAGTGTACGGGAGAGGAGGAGGAAAACTCAGAGGGAGATGCCAGCCACAAGAAGGTGGCATAAGATCTTAGCTTTAGACACGGTCATCCAGTCCACCTTCTTCATTTCGCATATTAGGAAACAGGCCTGGAGATATCAGGTGACTTGCCCTAGGTCCCACATCGAGCAAGTGGCTGAACTAGGATTTAAACTGAGGTTCTCCAGTTCCAAATGTAATACTTTTTCTATTGAACTTCTTTTTATGGGATAGGGTCAGCCTGAGGAAGAATTCACCTGGGGTAAGGGAAGGCCTCAGGATCCCAACTGTGAGTATAGTTTTACTGAAAGTTGGGGAGTAGCTGTTTATCCTTCAGGGAATTTAGCCCTGTGTCACACCCTGGATGACCTTCAATACCAAAGCCTTCTGAGCAGGGTGCAGTTTTCTAAGAAACAAGTTGTACACAGAACAGGCAGTGATCCAAGCGATGGATCTAGCCATTTTGGGTAGTGGCCATACCAGGTTATGAAACTCCAGAATCAGGCCAATTGCTATGGATGGTGAGCCAGGGATCCAAGGATGCTAGTACTCATAGGAGATAGAAAAATCATTCCCTCAATAGATGCCCCAAGTCCATGGACCTCTTATTTTCACCACCCCATTATTCAGACCCTTTTGTAACTTATTTACTTTGGTGATCCCTCTCTTGTTGAGGTATCTTGGGAAAATTTCTAGTATCAAAGCCCTTCTGGCAATGGCTCTCCATTTGGCCTTGTATCTTGGGAGTTGGAAAGAATAGTTGTGTGCCTTGCCTAGAGCCTTCTAGGAGATGAGGCAAACAGTGCTTTATAATAATAATGCTTTTTACACTTTGGGCAGCTCTCTTTTTTATAGGGCATAAACTTTGGAGCAAAATTTTTAGGGAACATACCTGAAATATAGATGTGAATAGCTATTGTGACTTAGGTTTATGGAGTCCTTACCTTTGCTGTGTAATTTGTATGTAAATGGAAATTTTAAAAAATGATTTGCTAGAACAGGGAAATGGGGGAAATAATAGTCTGAAAGCATTGGAATGGGACTTAAATGGAAGAATCTGAACTAACCCAGGAAATTAAGTATCATTCCATGTGAATTTCATTGAATGTAGTGAACTACAATCTGTGTAGCTCATTGCCTAAATTAGCTAATGTTTAGTTATTTTACGTGGTTTTCACAGCAGAAGAAGCCCTGCCTCCATTAGACGAATGGTGTGAGAAACAGAAGGTCAATGCCCTTGGTGATCTGGCTTCTTTTCTCTGATACCAACCAGCAGCTATATTATTTGTGGGCACTCGTTAGGAGAGGAAGTAACACCTCCCAACTTTGGCATCTAGTTTATATCCCTTGCTTACCCCTCTTCCTTCCCCTCTCCTCTCTTTCCCTTTTAAGTACCAATGTTTTCTCTCAAGTGGATTATAAGCCTCTTGAGGAAAGTGAACCAAGTCTTCTTTCTCCATTTTGTGCACATAGTAGTTGTTCAGTAAAGACTTGTTGATTGAAGTGGATAGATTTCTATGAACAGAAGTATGCTAAAGCAGTCAGTGCAGGAAAGCAGCATGGGACAGTGGAAAGAATACTGGCTCTGCAAGCAAAAGTTCAAATCCCATATCTGATACTTAATGCCTGGGTTAAGCTTAAGCAGTCACTAAACCCCCTGGGCCTCAGTTTCCACACATGTAAACTGTGCAGGTTGGACTAAATGACTGAAGTCCTTTCTGTGAGCCTACAGTGTGGTAAAAAGCACTGGATTAGAACTAACACCTGTGTGACCTTGGGCAGATAAACCCTAAAGGAATATTTGTAGAATGGAAATAGTAATAGCTGCTCTGCAGGGTAGTTGTGAAGATCTAATGCATTAACTTGTATTTATTAAGTGCCTACTATGTACAAAAGACAGGCTGGTGACTCAGTGGATAGACTGCTGGGCCTGAAGTCAAGAAGACCTGAGTTCAAATCCAGCCTCAGACATTTCCTAGCTATGTGACCCTGAGGAGTCACTTAATCTCTGTTTGCCTTAATCTACTGGAGAAGGAAATGGCAAACTACTCCAATTTCTTTGCCAAGAAAAAAACATGGACAGCTTATGGTCCATGGGGTCATGAAGAGTTAGACACAACTGGACAACTGAACAACAACAATTATGTACATATGTTGGAAATACGAAAACTGAAGGAACCAGACTTTGCTTTCAAAGAGCTTATATTCTATCAGGGAAAATAACATGTACCTGTGTAAGCAAATACAAAATAGATATAAGATGATGTAGGGGGAGGTGAGGAGGATCAGGAAGGGCCTCATGCAAAAGGTGGCTCTTGAGAAGAGTCTTGAAAGAGACTTGGGATGTACTTTGCAAACTGTGGACACTGTCTATTAAAATATGTTTTTAAGTTTATTGTAACACCTTCCTATTTTTTTTGTGGAGCAGCCTGTTATGAGAACAAGACTGAACTGATTCATTGGGTAGCAAGGCCAGCTTCTTCCTTGGGGCAGAGAGATGAAGAGCTTCCAAGTTCATTTTTGTGGGAGGGTGGGGAGGGCTATTGCAAAATATCATGCAGAGGATTATACCTGGGCCTTGCTGTGATGCTATTGTTAAGAGACCAGGTTAGGGAAAGGAATTTCGTAAATGCAGTTACAACCCACACAGTCTGGGTCCTAGAACAAATGGATGGAAATTCCTGGAAGGTAGATGTTAACTCAGTCCATAAGAAATAATTTAGAATCTCTGTCTAGAATAATAGAATCTTGGCATTGGGAAGGATTTCAGAGGATATCCAAACTCCTACTCAAATTGTGAATTCGCTTTCACCATGCCTAAAGAATAGTCATTCAGTCTTTGCTTACTGATACCAAGTCCAGCTGTCATGCTACTATCCCACACTGCCTCTCTAAAATAAACTCTCCTGGTACAAGGTGGTAGGGCAGAGAAAGTTTTAGCAGATTGCAAGTTCAGCATTGGTGTGTGTCTACACAGAGAGCTACTGTGATCAGCAGCATTGGTATACCGTCCATAATTATAGGGAATATAAAGGGAATAAGAAGGGAAATAGTTCATCTCTCTGTCTTTGTTTATCTCTCCTCACTGACTACTCTCCCCTCCCCCAACCCCTATCACCTCAACCCTGGTCAGACAACATACCCAGTTCTGGGTTCCATGTTTTCAATATACTGACGGGTTTGGAATTCATCCAGAAGCAGATGACCAAGATGGTGATGCCAGTGTCGTACAACCATGGATTTGAGGAGCTCGGAATGCTTAGACCTTGGGAGAAGGAGGCACCTTACACCTGCCTTCAGATACCTGAAGGATTGTCATTTAGACTTACTGTATTTGGCCCAGAGGTCAGAACTAGGAGTGATGGATTCAGATAAGGCAGGGGGAGCACAAACGAGCCCACGTTGACTGTGGTTTAGCTAGATGAACAAATACGCGTGGGGTGTCTTATATAGGAGCTCTCCCTCAGCCAGTGACTGTCTTCAGTGGCTTTGGAGAGCCCTTCTAATGCTTACAGTGACTGATCTTTGAATTCTCTTCTCTGCATACACACAGAGACAGTCCCAGGGTATGACTGGCCAGAAATCAACATGAGTTCAGATGAGTTCAGGACAGAAAGGGTCACCGAGTGAGTTCAGACCTGGCACTTGTGTGTCAGGGAGAACGGGTGAGCATTCCTGTCTCTACAAGATACGGTCCATGCCCAGTGTTTCCATGTGGCCATCCAGGAAAATTCAAGCTGGTAAGCCCGGAAGAAATAAGGCTATGCCTGGAAAGGACTGGTGTCAGGATCAAGGGAACTTTCCTTCATGTTTGTCCAAAAATAACCAGATTTTTTTTGAAAAGTGCAATGCTTGTGTATCCCCTCCCTTAATTTTTTTTTTCAGAAATCACTTCTGTCTGTTAAGTCACTAGTATAGCCAAAGAAGATAGCAGTGACAATGTGGTCAGAATGAGGTTGGCCCTCAAAAGCAGTGACAAGTGAAGGAAACTAGTTCTTCACTGAGTATGCTCTGAACTGAATTTCAGAGCTAAAGACTTCTAAGCCCCACTCTGCTGCCACCTTGTACCTGAGAACCTCAGGGGTTATGTCTACCATCTGCAGTTCCTTCTGCTTCTCTGCCTGTCACTCAGTTACCAAAATGCATCTTGTACACTTTGAGAGGCCTCCAAGTCACCATGACTAACTATAGAACAACTTTGATTCCTTCCTTGTATTATTTTTCTCCATGTTTTCCTACCCTGGATGCTAAATCACCTCTGGGTGGCTGTATTTCTTAACCAAATTTAGCATAGTCAGGAAGCATCAGCAGACAGAAGAATCGGGTCACAAAAATATGGGTGCTGTCTGTGTGTGTCTGGAAAGACCCAGAGCTTTATAAGTCATCCATCAAGCAGACAGGAAATGGAGTAAGTACTTGGTTTTCAGAAACTCCTGTGGCAAGAAAACTTGTTTTTGTTGGCAGAAATTCTCCCAAAGCAATTCACCATGGGCCTCTTTGGTTGCTGTTTTGTATGGGACTGGTAATTCTGATATTTTCATTTAAAAATTCTACTCAGCATCAAGCCTGTGGCCTTGTGAAGACTGATGCCATTGGTCAAGTAGCTGTTAATTAGCCATCACCTCACACAATAAGTGCAGGTAATGACGCTCTGTCAGGAGAAATTGCAGGACACTTAACCTCACTGACTTTTTTAAAGAGAATGCCAAGAGCCTACTCTTATGATCAGCCTGCTAATTTTGCTCATAGTACTGTGAATCTTTGGGAAATTGCTTAGGTCCCTTTCATTATTATGAATTAGAATGACAGGTATTGTAGTATGTTGAGAGAGAATCAACTTCAGTCAATAAATCTTGAGTTGAAGGCCAGTCTTTGACAGATTCAGGGTGCATGACCTTAGGTAAGTCTCTTAAATTCTCAGTGCCATAGGCATCAAAGGAAATAAGTAGTGATCTGCTTTGAAAGAGAAGTTTTCTGATGCAAAGTTTCCTACAAAGAGCCCTGAACTTGGGGTTGTGAGACTAGGGTTTGAACCTTGGCTCTTAATGCCTTTGTGACTATGGGCAAGTCACTTAACCTTCTCCAGGCCTCAGTTTTCACATCTGCAAAATGAGGGGCATTGGAATAGATTACCATTATGATCCCTTCTAATTCTAAATTCATGATCTTATATACCATAAAATCACAGGGTTTGTTAAAAAATTATAATATAGTGATAGCCTATGAAGTTAAAATACTTTTTCCTCTAAGAATTTCAGTTGGTTAAAAGGTGATTAAGCCAAAATTGATGTATTATAAAGATCTGTGATATAATTACTGTGGTTCCGTCCTTCAGGGATGCAGCTTACAAACTCTCGAAACTTTGGTCGATAGACTTGGTGAGATTCTGTGACTGAAAAAATTCATGGTCTGATGGGCAAGCTTCTCACAATGAGCATCTCCAAATTTAGCTAGATTGATCCTTGCACAACAGAGACACAGCCCTTTATGACATACTGCCCACATTGGTGGTCTTTCCAGCTTTTTGGGACTTGGCAGAGTTTGTACTCTGCCAGAAGCATAGATTTGGAGAGGCCAGGATCACGAATATGGCATAGTGAAGTGTTGGAGGAGGAGGAAGGCCTAAGTGAAAGAGTCTGAATTTACCCAGAGAGAAGAGTGTCTTTCCATTTGAATTCAGTTTCATGTAGTAAACTAGCATCTGGGAAATGCATTGCCTGTATTATTTAACACTTAGTTAACTTGCCTGGTCTTTTCAGAGTTCTTTTGTGAACATTTTCTAAGTTTTTGGATTTAAAATGTGCATATGTCAAGGTACAGATATTTCCAGGGTATAACGATTAAAGGATTTCCTCCACTGGGGCCTCATGGGTGAGGGAATGATGGTCAGCCAGTCAGCAAGCATTTTTTAAGAGCCTGCTATGTGTAAGGCACTGTATGAGTGCTGGGGATATAGAGGAAGGCAAAAGAGAGTCCCAGCTCTTAAGGAGCTCACAGTCTGACTGGAGAGACAAGTTGAAAACAACTGTGTATGAACAACATATATAGAGGATGATGAATTGGAGATAATTGATAGAGGGAAGGCATTAGCTTTTTTTACCTTTTAAATAGTATTACTTTTTCAATTACATGTAAAGACAATTTTTACTTTTTTTAATGAAATTTTGAGTTCCAAAATTTCTCCTTCCCCCCTTCCAAAGACAGTAAGCAGTTTTCACATAGGTTATATATGTTCAATCATGTAAAACATATTTCCATATTAGTCATGTTGGGGAAGGTGCTCGTTTTAAGAGGATTCAAGAAAGACTTCTCATAGAAGCTGAAATTCTGCCTGGGACTTGAAGGAAGCTAGGGAAGCCAAGTGGTCATTGGCCAGTTGTAAGGATGAGACATTCTCTGTTCTGCAGTATAAAAAAACCTGAGGGCAGGACCCTAGAGAGGTGGGTTCTAGTTTCTCCCTTAATTATTTCTGTTACTTGTTAAATGTGATTGTGCGCTGGTGACCATTGTTTTGTGCAGTTTTATTTTCTTATGTGTGAAAAGAAAGGGTTGACTACGTATTCTTTAAGATATTCCAGAGCCAGAATTCTTGATTTTATTCAAACTCTTTTTCAATAAGGATCATCCAAAAATCAATGATGTTGAACTTGATATAATCTATTTATTCCTTTCTCATCCCAGTGACACTTTGAACCAACAGTGCTGAGGGGAGGATGCCATCTGTCCAGTAAAGTGGGACATCTAATTCTGTTAGTTTGGACTCAAAACTTTAAAGGAAGCCGAGATAATTAACTAGCCCTTTACAAATGTGATTATATTTTATTCTCACAACAACCCTGGGAGGATAGAGGGATTTAACAAAGAAATTCAATTCAGTAATTAAATGCATATTATGTCCAAGGTCTGATGTCATGTGTGGGCAATACAAAGATGAAAGAAAAGCAGCACAAGGAGCATGCTTTGAAAGGTTAAGGCATATACACAGACAAATAAATGTAAGGGAAATTGAGATGAGAGCACCGGTGTCTGGATAGTGGTAAGGATTCACATTGAAGGTACCACCTAAGCTGAGGCATAAAGATAAAGATTCTGAGAAGCCCATGTGGAAAGTGTACACTTCAAGCTTGGGAGACAATCTAGGGGAATGGATCAAGGTGGGAGGTTGGATGTTGAAGATCTGAGTAGGCAATTTTGGCTGAAACATAGAATGTATGAAGGGATTGTGGGAGGAGGGGCTGAGGAAGGAATAGTGTTAAAATAAACTTGGCAAATTGGTTGAAGTCAGATTTAGAGGGGCTTTAAGTATGAGACTGGGTTTGTATTTTATCTTAAAAGCAATAGAGAGACACGTTTGAGCAGAGGAGTGATGTGGTGAGATCCTTGCCTTAGGAAGATTATTTTGGCAGTTATGTGGAGGATATATTTTGAAGAGGAAAGAATAAAAGTGATGAGACTGGTTTGGAGGATATTGCAGTGGTCCAGGTGAAAGATGATGAGGGACAGAACCAAGGTGTGCGTGGAGAGTAGGAAGGAGAAGACAGAGGGAAAGGGATTGAAGATGAGAACTGATTGAACTTGGGGGGAGAGGGAAGAGTCAGAATATCTCCATTATTATGAACTTGCATTATGGGGAAGATGGAGGTGTTTTCAACTCAAATATGGAAGTTTAGAAGAGTGAGTTCAGAGTGAGGAAATAATGAGTGTAGGATAATTTGAGGGGTGCTAAAGAGACCTCTACTCCAAATACTTCCTCAACTAAGACCAGAAATTCTCTAATTTGAGAGTCATTCCTTTGGGTTAAACCTTAACCTGTTGCTATAATTTTCTTTTAATGTGAATATTCATTAAAGAGGTAATACATTTAGTAGCAAATATCTTGGTGAGGAAGTGTTTATCCAGTTTTTTTTTCTTGATAGGAAAGATGCTTGCAGTGTGGGGGCCCAGTGTTCCTGATTTTGTAGATGAAAAGGAGGGAGGAATGAAAGAGGCCAAGGGAAAGCTCAAAGAAGGCAGAAGGTTCAGAAGGGGAGACCAGATTTACCATTTAACAGTTTTGTACACTATTGCCTTTATTCATTGCATGTTTGTGTTCAGATGAGTCTGAGCCCTGGGTGAGAATATTCTCCAGCTACCACATGCCCTAGAGAGATGAAGAGCCAGATGAGGCTTGGAAATTAATCATTAGGCTTTTTCTGGGTGGTCATTACCTTTCCAGCCAGGCCTTGCCCTGGGAGAGAAATTAATTGTAACTCTAATTGGCAGTTTCCTTCTCAAAAAAGCCGGAAGGAACTGCCAGAAAGCCCAGTGATTATCCAGGCCAGCAGCTGGATAAATCAGATTTAGGAGGGAAAAGTTCATCATTCTCAAACGGAGACAGCACACGCCTGGTCAGTGGACACTAGGGCAAGTTTAAGTTAAGAGTTGAATCCCCATCCAGAAGTTCCATGGTCTCCTCACGACTAAGGCATGATTTGGTTCAAGTCATTTCTCTTCCTTGCCCAAGAGTGGGGACAGAGCTTTGAACTGAGAGTCAAGAGGTCTGTGCTTTAGTACCAGCCCTACTACAAAGTGGCAGTCTGATCCTAAGCAAATCACTTCATCTCACCAGGCCAAAGTTTTGTTTTTGGTTTTTGGTGAAGTGTGTTTGCTTTTCATTTTCTTAGAGCCTCGATACCATCAAGATATGGCAGTAGGTGGAGATATTGCTGACTCTAAAATTGATAGATAGATTGGGAAAGGATAAAATAACCCCTCCTATGGTAGGAGTATTTGAGATAATGTTTGTGAAGTACTTAGCACAGTGCCTGACATATAGTAGGTGCTTAATAAATGTTTGCTTTCTTTCTTCCCTCCTATCCCTGTTGAGAAACACAGACAGTTGTAGACAGTGGGACCTGCTGGTAGCCACTTGTGAGTGGCAGCCATCTTGGAGACTGCTAATTGGAACTCTGTAGACCTCCACCTACCAGTTGGGGATCATAGAATCTCTGAGATTCCTTCTAGGTCAAAAATGCTTTGATTTCCAGGGGCATTAGAAGGTGAGGCTCAGCCAAAACAAGGCAGAACTCCACGGAAACATAATCTCATGAAATGCTCAGTTAAATTTCAACAGTATGGATTGCTGAAGGTAGACAGACATCTTGAATGTTGACCTCCTAGGTCCAGGGAGGTTGACCTCTACATGCCACTAACTAGTCCCAACGGATAAGTGAAGAAAAAATAGAAATAGGCATTTTTGAAAAGAAGAAATACAAACTATCAACAGCCATATGAAAGAGCGCTTGAAATGACTAATGTCTGTATACGGGTTGCAGGAATCTGTTGAGACTAGAGAGGGAGCAAGAGGCTGAGTGAGATTTTGTAATCTCAAGTCAGAAGGTATCTTAACTGTCATAAATTCCTACCCCTGCAAATGATCATTCAGTCTTTATTAGAAGAATTTCAATGAGGGGGGAATTCTCTTCCTCCAACAGCAGTTCATTCTTCTTTTGGACAGCAGTAATTGTTAATGAGGTTTTTTCTTTATGTGTAGCCTCTGTGTAACTTTTGCTTATTGTATTCCTTTCATTGTTCTAGGAAAAAGTGCCCCCAAAGTCTTAATTGCTCTTTCATATGAAACAGATGACAGTGATCTGTCCCATCCATGGTTTCTTTTGTTCAGGACAAATCTTATGTTATGACATGGGCTCCGTTCCGCATTGCCATGACATCCTGGTTATCCACTCTTGAATATATTCTAGCTTGTCCATGTCCTTTGAAAAATTTGTACCCAGAACTGAACACAGTAATTGAGATGTAATATAACTAGGGCAGAACCATGTAGGATGAGCAGGGCAGGATTATCACCACTGTCATGTTGATGCATTCTTTGGGCATGCAGTCTGTGAAAACTCCGGGTCTATTTTATATGAACTATTAATTAGTTATACCTCCCTCACTGTTCTTGTGAAATTGCTGTTTCTTTTATAAATCTAAGTGTAGGGCTTGACAGTTATCCCTATGAAATCCCTTCATTTTTTGCTGTGGTCTCTCATTCTGGTCTGTGGAGGTCCAACAGTTATCCAAGAAATTGACTCCTAATTTGTGCCTTCTGTAAACATAATGCTCTATGCCTTCTTTTATTCCATTGATAAAAACGTTGGAACAGCACAAAGTAAGAACCCTCTGCTCTAGATATCCAGGGCATTCCATTAGAGACTTCAAGTTAACATCTACTAATCAGCTTTGGTTATTTTCATTCAACCAGTTCTGAATTTACCTTTTTCAGATTCTTTCTGAAATTAGGTTGTACTTTGGCTTGGTATCTCTCTGAGATGGGACCCTTTCAAGAATAAAATTCTGATTTTACAAACTGTTTTGAATGAATTACTTAAGCACTTATTAGGCTCTTACTATGCACAAAGCACTGTGTGTGTTGGGGATACAGATAGAAAAGCAAAACAGTCTCTGCTCTCAAGGAACTCCCATTCTGATGGGGTAGGCATACGGAAGATTTCAGCTACAAGTCAGATGGAAAGGTCTCATCAACCTGAGTGTACGAGAGCAAAGCAGATGTAAATGACTCTTCTTTAATGCTTTTTCCAGAGATAGCATCATCTTTTGGTAGTCTATATTTTTAATAATTTTTTTATTCATGCCTTCTGTTTCTTACATTATCATAGTTATCTCAAGTATCTTTTCCTTTGTCTCCTTTCTGAGAGCCATCCCATATAACATAGTGATTTTTAGAGAGGAAGAAAATCAATACAACTGATCGTTACATTGAAAAACCCCCCAAACATGTCCAGTGTATAACACTTGTGGACCTCCCACCTTCACAAAAGGGTGGGTTGGAGATATCCTCTCATATGTCTTTTCATTTGATTCCTCCTTGATCTTTATAATTTTGTTACATTCACTTTTGATTTTTTGGTATGTAATTCTTTTCATTTATGTTGTAGTTATTGGGTATGTTATCTTCTTGGCTCTGTTTGCTTCACTCTGTATTAGTTCATACAGATCTCTCTGTACTTCTCTGTTTTCATCCTACGCGTCATTTCTTATAGCATAATAATGGTCTATTACATTTGTGTACCGCAATTTGTTTAGCTATTTCCCAGTTGATGGCCGCTTACTTTGTTTCCAATTCTTTGCTATCAGAAAAAGTGTTTCTATAAATATTTTGGTGTGTATGGGGAATTTCTTCTTGTTAATAGCTTCCTTGGCATATAAGCCTGGTAACAAAGTATGGTTTGAAGAGTATGGACATTTTTGTTATTTTATTTGCATCATTCCCACTTGCTTTCCAAATTGATCTTACCATTTTACAACTCCACCAACAATGTGTCAGTGTGCCTATCATTCTGCATCCCTTCCAACATTAACTATTGCCATTTTGAGGTCATTTTTGCTAATTTGTAGAGTGTGGGGCGAAACCTTAGGGATGTTTTCATTTATGTTTTTCTTTTTATTAAATATTTGGACACTGATAAAAATCCTATCAGTGTCTGATGTGGAACCATTAGATAGTTCCAAGGACTTTTTTTCCAAGGACAATTTTCTGGAACTTTGATAGATGTGGCTATAGTATCCACAAGAGTAGTTGCTTCTCCATTATGAAAAGCAAAATGGATAATTTGGATTACATTAAATTGAAAAGTTTTTGCACAAACAAAGCCAATGCAACTAAGATTAGAAGGAAGGTAGAAAATTAGGAAAGAATTTTTACAACAAGTCTCTCTGATAAAGGCCTCATTTCTAAAATATATAGAGAATTAAGACAAATTTATAACAACACAAGCCATTCCCCAGTTGATAAATGGTCAAAGGATATGAACAGACAGTTCTCAGATGAAGAAATTAAAGCCATCTCTAGTCATATGAAAAAATGCTCTAAATCGGTATTGATTAGAGAAATGCATATCAAAACAACTCTGAGGTGCCATCACACCTATCGGATTGGCCAACATGACAACAGGAAAACGATAAATGTTGGAGAAGATGTGGGAAAATTGGAACACTAATACATTGTTGGTGGAGTTGTGAAATGATCCCAGCCATTTTGGAGAACAATTTGGAACTATGCCCAAAGGGCTACAAAAATGTGCATACCCTTTGATCCAGCAATAGCACTTCTAGGGCTATATCCCAAAGAGATCAAACAAATGGGAAAAGGACCCACATGTACAAAAATATTCATAGCAGCTCTTTTTGTGGTGGCAAAGAATTGGAAATTGAGAGGATGCCCATCAATTGGGGAATGGCTGAGCAAGTTGTGGTATATGAATGTAATGGAATACTATTGTGCTAAAGAAATGATGAACAGGCTGACTTCAGAAAAACCTGGAAAGACTTATATGGTCTGATGCTGAGTGAAGTGAGCAGAACCAAGAGGACTTTGTACACAATAACAGCCACGTTATGCAATGACTAAGATTGTTAAACTGAACCCTTCTCAGCATTATGAGGATCTAAGACATCTCCAGAGGCCTCGGGATGGAAAATGCTGTCCACATCCAAAGAAAGAACTATGGAAGTCGAATCGCTATCACTTATTTTTACCTTCTGTTGAGTTTTGTTTCATCTTTCTGATGGTTCCTCCTATTGGTTTTAATTTTTACTTACAACTTCACTAATGTGAAAATATGTTTAATGGGTATGTAAATGTAAAGCCTATATCAGATTGTGCGCCGTCTTGGGGAGGGTGGGGGGGAGGAAGGGGGAGAAAAATTTTCAATTCAAAAGCATATGGAAGTGATTGTTGATAAATCAAAATAAATTAATAAAATTTAAAAAAAAAGAGTAGTTGCTTCTCCACAGGGATTGCTGCCCAAAATGATGGCTGCAGGCATTGGGCTGAAAGCATTGCTATTCCCAAGGTTCTTGGAAGCTTAGGGCCCTGGGCTGTCTCCACTGGGTTGCAAGGAAAGATGATGGTCACAGTGGTGATGGTGGTTGCTTTTGGTATATGTTGCCTCCTTGCTGCTTCAGTCTGGCTGGCTCTTAGGTCTTGTGAGTAGCACTTGATTGTGGGGATGGATGGCCCCTTCTCCACAGAAGCTATTCCCATGGGTGACAATTGTGAGGGCCAGGCTGAAAGCAAGATGGGTGGTCTAGGGGGATACTGCCGCTCTGAGTGAAACTCATCTGTTCTAATGAGGAAGAAAAGGGAACAATGTGAATGCCTAAGGAATTTAACGCCATTAGATGTAAAATCAAGAGATTTCTAGGTGTATTTGCCACCTCCAGATATGTGGCAAAATAACTTCTTTTTTTGGCAGCAACAAATAATACACAGAAAATGTTCAGGCATTTGTTAAGTGCCTGGTATGTGCCAAGAACTATACTACAGGAGATACAAAGACAGAAAAGGAGCAGACTTTGCCCTCAAAGAGTTCATATTCTATAAGGAGACAAAATATATAAATACACAAAAACATAAAATAAGTACAAACTTTGTGTGTGTGTGTGTGTGTGTGTGTGTAGGAACTATTGTGAGTAAAGTATGCAGATGCTTTCAATTCCATTTAATGAACCTTTATTGAGTACCTGTCATATGCCAGGTACTGTGCTTTCACTAAAGCACATTCATGGAATTGCCCCTACAGTCATCCCCTCTCTCCTTCTCATCTTCAATCTCTCTCTACCAGTTTGTTGTTTTCCTGTTGCCTATAAACATGTTCACATCTCCCCCATCTTTAAAAAAGACGTTACTAGATCATACAATGCCTGTCAGCTGTCATCTTTTTCCTTCCTCTCCCTTCTCATCTAATTGTGAATATACTCTGTACCTCTACCTCCTCTTCTTTAATTTTCTTAACCCTTCTGCAATCTGGTTTCCAAATTCACCACTGACATGAAAATTACTCTCCTAGGTTACCACTAATCACTTAATTGTCAAATCTAATGTCCTATTCTCAATCCTCATCTGTTTTAATTTATCCTGTATAATTTGACACTATGTATCACCTCCTGGATACTTTCTCCTCATTTGAGTTACTCCTTCTGTGTGTCCAACTGCTCATACTGCTTATCCAGGTCACACCCACTATCTGTGGATGTCCCTAAATATTATGTCCTGGAAATACTTTTCTCTTTTTATATACCAAATAATTAAAATTTATTTTATTTTAATTTTATCTTATATACTGTCTTCCTTCTACCCATTGAGAAGTCAAGAACTACCCACCCTTCCTCTAGAAAAAAGCAAAAAAAAAAAGCAAAAAAGAAAGAAATGGAAGAAAATCTGTACCCTGAAGTCTATCAGTTCTGTTTTTGAAGGCGGATAGCACATTTCGTCTTGAATCCTTTGGACTTGTGATTGGTCATTGTGTTCATAATCAGAGTTGCTAAGTCTTTCAAAGTTGATTATCTTTACAATGTTGTTGTTATTGAATAAATTTTTTTCCTGGTTCTGCTCACTTCACTTAGCATTAAGTTTGTAGAAGTCTTTCCAGGTTTTTCTGTAACCTTGTCTTCCATCATTTTTTACAGCAAAATACTATTCTATAACATTTATATATCATAACTTGTTGAGCCATTCCCCACTTGATAGGCATCCCCTCAGTTTATAATTCTTTGCTACCACAAAAAAGCTGCCTTAAATATTTTTGTACACATAGACCTTTTTCTTCTTTCTTTGATCTTTTTAGGGTACAGACCTAATAGAAGAATCTCTGGATCAGAGGGTGTGTACAATTTTAAGAGCTTTTAGGCATAATTCCACATTGCTTTCTAGAATGGGTAATTAGTTCACAATTCTACCAACAATGCGTTAGTATACTTCCCCCCCCCCATCATTAGCCATTTTCCTTTTCTATCATTTTGGTCAACGTGATAGATGTGAGGAGGTTGCTCAGAGTTATTTTAATTTGCATTTCTCTAATTATTAGTGATTGAGATTTTTTTATGTGACTTTTTTTTAAGGCAATTGGGGTTAAGTGACTTGCCCAGGGTCACACAGCTAGTAAGTGTCGAGTGTTTGATCTGAGACCAGATTTGAACTCAGGTCCTCCTGACTTCAGGGCCGGTGCTCTATCCATTGCGACACCTAGTTGCCCCTTTATGTGACTATAAAGAGCTTTGATTCCTACCTCTGAAAACTGCCTGTTCGTATCTTTTGACTATCAATTAGAGAATGGCTCCTATTCTTGTAAATTTGACCCAGATGCCTATATATTTTAGAAATGAGAACTTTGTCAGAGAAGCTTTCTGCAAAGATTTTTTTCTCCAGTTCCCTGATTTTCTTCTAATATTAGCTTCATTAGTTTTGTTTGTGTAAAAATTTAATTGTATATAATCAGAGTTATCCATTTTACCTTCTCTGAACCTCTCTATCTTTTCTTTGATCATAAACTCCTTCCCCATCCATAGACCTGACAGGTAATTTCTTCTGTGTTCCCCTAATTTGTTTGTGATGTCACTCTTTATGTCTAACTCACATATACATTTTGAGCTTCTCCAGTAACAGTGTGAGATACTGGTTTACACAACTAGGTTTCTGCCAGGCTACTTTCCCAGTTCTCTCAGCAGTTTTTGTCAAATAGTGAGTTCCTGCCGCAATAGCTGGGATCTTGTTTTTTTGTTGAACACTAGGTTACTGTGCTCATTTACTTCTGCATGTTGTGTACCTACCTTATCTGTTCCACTGATCGGCCTCTCTGTTTCTTTCCCAGTACCAAATTGTTTTTGACAATTACAGCTCTGTAGTATAGTTTGAGATCTGGTAGTGGTAGGCTTCTTTCCTTTCTGTTTTTTTTTTTAAATTGATTCCCTTGAAATTCTTGATTTTTTTTTGTTCCTCCAGATGAATTTTGGTATTTTTTTCTAGCTCTGTAATTTTTTGGTAATTTGATTAGTATAGCACTGAATAAATAAGTTAATTTGGGTAGTATTGCCATATTAATTATATTGGCTCAGGCCACCCCTGAGCAAAAATTATTCTTTATTTGTGCAAAGTATTTTATAATTGTGTTCATATACTTCCTGTGTGTTTCTTGGCAAGTAGACTCCCAAGTACTTTATACTACTCTGTGTATCTGTTTTACATGGAATTTCTCTTTCTGTCTCTTGCTGCTGGGTTTTATTGGCAATATACTGCAATGTTGATTATTTGTGTGGGCTTATTTTATATCCTGTATCTTTGCTGAAGTTTATTGTTTTTATTGGTTTTTTAGTTGACTCTCTAGGGTTCTCTAAGTAAACCATCATATCATCTGCAAAGAGTGATAGTTTTTCGTCACTGCCTATGTTTATTCCTGCAGTACATTTTTCTTGTTTATTGCTATAGCTGGCATTTCTAGTACAATATTGAATGGTTAATTGTGATCATGGACATTCTGCCTCACTCTTGATTTTATTGGAAAGTCCTCCAGCTTATCTTTTTTTTTTTAACAGATAATGCTTGCTCTTGGATTTTTATATAGATACTAGTTATCATTTGAAGGAAAGCTCTATTTATTCCTGTGCTATCTAGTGTTTATAACAGGAATGGGTACTTACTGCATTTTGTCAAAGGCTTTTTCTGTATCTGTTGAAATAATTACATAATTTTTGTTGTTCTTATGCTTAATATGGGCAAGCATGCTTACAGTTTTACTAATATTAAACTAGCTCTACGTTCTTGGTATAAATTCCACCTAATCATAATGTATAGTATTTTATTTTTAAAATTTACATCAAATTTCATTAGAGAAATTGGTCTGTAGGGTTTTTTTGTTTTGTTTTGTTTTTGTTTGTGGTTTTTTTTTTTTTGTATCCAGGCTGTATTTGTGTCATAGAAAGAATTTGGTAGGATTCCTTCTTTACCAGTTTTTTCAAACAGTTTATATAGTATTGGAATTAATTGTTCCTTAAATGTTTGGTAGAATTCTTTTATAAATCCATCTGGTCCTGGGCCTTTTTCCTTAGGGAGTTCATTTGTGGCTTGTTCAATTCCCATTTCTGAGTATGAGTATTTAAATATTCTAGTTCCTATGTTCTGTTAATCTGGAGAATTAATCTTTTTGTAAATATTCTGTTTCATTAGGATTGTTAGTTTTATTAGCACAGAGTTGGGCAAAGTAATTCCTAATAATTGCTTTTGTTTCATCTTCATTGGTTGTGAATTCACCTGACTTTTGGTACTGTAGATTTGGGTTTTTTTTCTTCTTAAAAAAGTCATATCAACTAATATTTTATTGGTTAAAAACAGCTCCTAGTTTTATTTATTAGTTCAATTCTTTAACTTGAAATTTTGTTACTCTTTTCTTTGATTTTCAGGATTCCTATTTTGGTGTTTGGAGTTTTAAAATTTGTTGTTTTTCTAATTTTTAGTTGTATACCCAATTTATCGAGCTACTGTTTTTCTCTATTAGTGTAAGTGTTTAGAGATATAAAAAGCAGAGGAGCTGGGTCCAAATCCTATTGCATACAATCTGTGTGACTTTGGCAAGGAGTTTAATCTTTCTGGACTTCCATTTCCTCTACAAAATGGGGAGGTGGGGTGAGGGTGAAACTATATGAGTTTTTCTAAACTCCCTTCAAATTCTAAAACTATAATCTATGACACAATGCATTATTGATACGGGCTGTTATCCAAGACAAAGAAGTGGCTTCATAAGTCAGAAGTGGACATTGTTATATTATTCACATTCTTTCTCTGTGTGTGTGTGTGTGTGTGTGTGTGTGTGTGTGTGTGTGTGTGTGCGTGTGTGTGTGTGTGTGTGTGTATAACATAGCCAGTTATCAGCAGATTGCATTGTATTGGTGCCCATCTCAGGACAGTGACCTCAGGTGAAAATGCTTAATGAAAAGTTTAAAAATGTCATTGACTTTTCTACCAGAGCTTTTTTTCCCCTTCTTTGCTCTTCCCTTCTTGTAAAATATTCCCTGAGAGAAGCAAGAGCTGGATGATGCTGCCAGAACTAAATATCTTGTGATTGTGGTCCAATGTCATCTAGAGAAAGTAGAGCTGGAATGAAAAATGCTGTCTTTTATTAATAATGGTCCTTTCTAGGATTCTTGGCCAAAAGAGAACAAATTCAAAGGAGAAACATCAACTGTCTGTGCAGTCTTCTTCCCCTCTTAAAAAATGCAGTGAGGAATCCTTGCTTCCATAAATTTCTTCTAATAATAGTATGATATGTTATAGTAAATGAGTTATGAGTTGTATAAGTTATGAGGTTATGAGTTAGTTGGAAATGGGGGCTTCAGAATCCTTAGATTTAGGAAGTTAATCTTTGTGACACCAGTCTACCTGAGGAGGGGAGGGGCCCTCGATTCGGGTAGTCTGATACCCACTTCTCTGAAGGGGCTATAGTAGTCTAAGATCCAGGTTCTGAGACTATTTTACCCACCAAATGATGGGCAGGATCTTATCACATACAAACAAAAGCTTGATGGGAAATGTTTAAAAAAAAGTAATGTAGAAACAAATCAGTTTAATAGAAATTTTAAACTGCCTTTACTAGTCCAGCAGTGAGTTAAAAAATAACTCTTAAAGCTTTCTACACATTAAAAAACATAGAAGACTTATCAACAATGTTTTTGGTTTATATAAGTGTGTTATCTTCCATCATTTTTATAAACTATAAAGAGATTCTCTTTGCCAAAGGCCAAGTCCTGTCTGTCAGTCTGCAGGTGGATTGATCCTTCTATAAAAATAGTACCCTTTCTCTCTCCATGCCTTACCATGCACATTGCATATTGTTGATAGCTAAACACATGTTAAATATAGAGAGGCTGACCTGAGTATTCTCTGTAGGATGCTAGAAACAACTGAGGGTCTCTGAAGTAACTTCATAGATTCAAGATTTTCTGAGTTCCAGGTGCCAAGTACATGTCTTGGTGTCATAGCTAAGAAAATCACCAGGTCTTGCAAATGCCTTAAATCCATGGGGAAGAGGCCTACATCCTCAAAATGATTTTTTAAAAACTCTCTAAATTCCTCTGGTCTCTTTAAGTAGGCTACCACCTAATCTGACCCACTTTGAATGTCATTACTTCCTGCCATGTTGACATCGTGAGTCTTAATGGTTAAAAAGCTGGTCAAGGAATCTGACTCCTACACATCTTTTTACCCCTACAAACCACTAAAAAAAGTCAGGAGGGGACAGAATGATATCTTGGGGGGGGCATGAAAACATAGAAACAGTAAATATAACTGGAGCTCCACTAAGTCTTGTTTGTGGGGAGAGTTCCAACTGCTGACATAAACAGCAACAAGCTGCAGTTATTACCCAGCAGCAGCTGCTATGCAGTAACATTAAAAACACATTCCACCACATTACCCCCCCCCAATACACTAGAATTTTCCTTTTGCTAGCCAAGTATTTCTATGTTTTGTTTTCCATTTGTGGTGGTGTGAAAACAGAAAGAAGCTCCAATAGTATGAAACTGTGCATTAAAAATAACTTTATTTTGAGGAGGGGGAGATACTCTGAATATATACTGAGCCAATATGAGCCAACAGTGTTTATGATGAGAGAGACAGCAAAATTTTATCTTTTACAAAATGAGGGAGGGAGAGTGAGTGGAGGAGTTGTAATGTGTGGAACACAGGGCATGGAAAGCTATAAAGCATTTAAAAATAGTTCAGTGCTGTGAAAATGGCTGGCTGGGACTGCATTCGCTTTTATTGGCTAGCAAATGGGAAGGTTAATGGCAAGCAAGAAGAGTCCAAGATAAAAGAACTAGAGTTTGTGATTTGGGGTTGGGCCAGGCATCATGGAGGAAATGGAGTCCCCCCAAGAAGGCATCAGGAGTGCCAATGGGAGAGGAAAGAAGAGGGAGATCCTCTCTGGATACTTGAATACGAGGGAGATCCTCTCTGGATACTTGAATACATCTTCCAGACCTAAGACAAATATCCAAAATTGAATGTTATTACTGGGGCAACATTACAGCTACCTCTCCTTTCCACCCCAACTGTCCTTAGTGATGGGCCTTCGCAGTTCAGACCTGGATTCTGTGGGATCTAGGGATCACTTAAGCTTCCACCAGTAGGTACTTTTGAAAAACTCAATTAAGTGACAGTAACTATGTGTTGGAGCCATCACATCAATAGTCAGTCTCTGGAGAGAGAGGAAAGAGGGAGAGGGGGAGAGAGAGAAAGAGTGGAAGAAAGAAGAAGAAAGAGAGACTTAGAGTATGTGTGAATGAGAGCGAGCGAGAGAGAGAGAGAGAGAGAGAGAGAGAGAGAGAGAGAGACAGAGAGACAGAGAGACAAAGACAGAGAAAGAGAGAGAGAGAGACAGAGACAGACAGACAGAGAGACAGAGAGACAAAGACAGAGAAAGAGAGAGAGAGAGAGAGAGGGAGAGAGAGAGGGGGAGAGAGAGAGAGAGAGAGAGAGAGAGAGAGAGAGAGAGAGAGAGAGAGAGAGGGAGAGAGAGAGGGAGAGAGAGAGAGAGAGAGAGAGAGAGAGAGAGAGAGAGAGAGAGAGAGAGAGAGAGAGAGAGAGAGAGCGCAGCATTATACCATATGGCTAGCACTGGACGATGCAGTGAGGATACAAATATAAGCCAACATGACAATGTTTTACTCTCAAGGGGCTTGCATTGTAATGGAGACTTCAACATTTAAAGGTGAAATATTCAATTATGATACATGAATACTATTTTCTTCTGTAAGAAATTATAAAATCTGGGAACCTTATATGAACCAATGAAAAAGAAAGTAAACAGAACCAGGAGAACACTTTTAACAATAACAAGACTACAGAAACCTGCAACTTTGAAAGCCTTGAGAACTGATTAATGCAGTGATCAGCCTCAGTTCCAGAAGAATGTAACTATCAGCTCAACAAAGACCTGATAGTTTAATTATGCAGAATGAGACATACATTGTTGGGCAAGGACAACGTAGAAATTTGTTTTGCTTGACTATGAGTATTTGCTACACGGATTTTGTTTGTCTTTTTTCCTTCTAAATTGGGGATTGGGGTGAGGGAGAATGAAGAAAATGGATAAATGAGTGAAAAATGGGAAATTTAGAATGAATGAAAAATGAATGCTTGTTAATTGAAGAATAAATATATGAGGGGAGGAGGGAGGTTACTCATAGATTAAAAAGTCCGGAGAGTGAGTCCAGGCATAACTAATGTGAATTATGGCAGGATTGCTGGGGTCTTTCTTTAAAATGGTGGTCCCAGCAGGAGTTACAAGTATTAGGGTTGTTCTGTGCTTCTCTCTGAACCTAAAAAGTCAAGCCCCACTCTCTTAGCTAGAGTTCAAAGAAGCAGCTCCTCCTGGTTCAACTCCAGTGTCAGGACTAAGAACAAATTGACCTGTTCTGGTTTTGGAAAACACAGCCCTCCAAATTGGTGGAGAGTACATGGCGAGATCATGAAACACTAGGCCAGCTCATGCTTGCATCTGCCCTATGCAGAATTCTGCCTCTGCAGCACATGGTGACTAGGCCCATTTTCTCTTGCATGTGTGAAGATCCACATTTCCTTCTGAATCAGCAGCATAGGTTCTAGTCCTGGGAAGATGGATTTAGATTTTCGTGTCCCTGGGAGAACAGTGTTTCTGTGTAGGTTTCTGTTTGTATATGTAGGGGTCGAGAAAATCAGGGTTCCTAAGCTAGTCAAGTTATTGGTCAGTAATGAGTATTTATGTGGTCACTGATTTAGAACAAGGAGGGGCATTGGAGGTGGTCTATTCCAGCCTCTACGTTCTATAGATGAAGAAATAGATACTCACAGAGGTTAAGAGATATGTAGAACATTGCCGAGTTTGGAAGTAGCACGTATCGCTACCACCCTGGCACAGGCCCTCATATGCTCATCTGTGAACTTCTGTAGTAGCCTGCTGCTTGGCCTTCCTGCCACAAGTTTCTCCCTACTCCACTCCATCCTCTACTGAGCCACACAGGTGATTTTCCTAAATCATAGGTCTGACCATGTCACCCTCCATTTCAATAAATCCCAGTGGCCCCTTATCACCTACTGCAATGGTATCAAATTCAGACCACATATTGATTCAGAAAACCACAAGTCAACATTATCTATGTTGTATTTTTATTTTGTTAAACATTCCTCAATTACATTTTAATCTCGGTCACCAGTTTGACACCTCTGACAGACAGCATCAAATATAAAATCTTTTGTTTGGCATTCAAAGCCCCTTATAACCTAGCTGCATACTTCCCACCTTTCCATTCTTCTTATAGCACCCCACTCCCACTCAAACACATACTCTTTGATCCAGTGACATTCATCTCCTTGCTGTTCCTTGAACAACACACTTCATCTCCTGATTCAGGTCATTTTCACTGGCCATCCCCCATGCGTGGAAATCTTTCCCTCTTAAATACCACCTCTTGGCTTTGTTAAGGATGACAGCTTCCTTCAAGTTCCAGCTAAAATCTCACTTTCTGCAAGAAGACTTTACCAATCCCTCTTCATTTTATGCTTTCCCTCTTATTGATTATTTCCTCTTTATCCTGTATGTATCATGTTTGGACATAGTTATTTTTATAGTTATTTACAAGACTGAGCTTCTGGAGAACAAGCACTGTTTTTGCCTTTCTTTGTATCCTCAGTACTTAGCTCAGTGCCTAATAAGTGCTTAATAAATGTTTATTGACTGACTTCAAATCATTCTTTCCACTGACCCATTCATTGATGACCTCAGGGCAGTATACAGACATAAATAAATACATTTCTGAGGGTCTGCCTCTTTCTAGTGGTAGCATTCAGAAAGTGTTTTAACTGTGAAAAATAAACCCATTAATATGTCTTGATGCCAGGAATACTGGAGATCAAGTCCTGCCCCTGATACATACTGGCTCTGCGACCATGGGCAAGTCATTTAACCCATCAGTATTCTAGGCAGCTCTGTTAGACTGTTGACCTGCATTAACAGGGAACTGGAAAGTTACAAATACAAATGTAATCACAGGTCTGTCCCAAGATGGCGTATTATCCTTATGAGGTTTTTTCCCTAAAATTATGATAACCCAGGATGAGACTATATGAATGGATACCATTGCTATAATGAAAGCTTTATGAGATCTTAAAAGGTTAAAATTATGTCGAGTATCTTTCAGAATAGCATATCTACATAAAAGATGGCTTAATATGCTAATTTTACATTAAATATTTTGAGATTGCTGTTAATAATGACATAAACCATGCACCTCCAACAGAGATGATGACTCATTTGACATGGAATGGATTAGAACTAAACCTTTTTTTAAACATACAGTAGGCAGCACGAGAATATTTGCTGAAACCAACAATTAATTTACATTTGGCAGGGCTGAAATGGTCCTATCTACTCCTTTCTGAGACAACAAGTAAATTAAGTTGTTGGTGTAGACTGCAAGGCCAAACGCCCTAACTCACAAAACCAGATGGTAATATACAGGTATGGAATTCACCTTGATAACGAGAATATTTCACTACATATTCCACACCCCCCAAAAGAACAAATTACCATTCCTGGTGATTTTCTTTCGGCTACTCAGGTCCCTGTTTTGCATTTTCTTAGAGACCCATTAATAAGTGAAGGCAGGAAAATCAATTGCTCTTTCTCTTGCCCTCCCTATCTCATAAGGGCCCAATAGTGAAAGCTCTGAAACCTGTTTTTAATAACCTAAACTCCTAATACTTAAAACTTTTGAAGCCAGTGAGTAACAGATTCCTTCAGTTTTTATAGGCCAAGTCCAACAGATAGGTGATAAAAATAGAATTCAGAGCTTAGATTCAAAGTTCCGGTGGTGGTGGTGGTGGTAGTGGGGAAGTAGGATTGACACGTGGAATGGAGCACCAGAGTGACAAATGATAGACATTCAATAAATTACCGACTGAATCTCTCTCTAGTATTTACTTGGCGTTAAGTAGAATTTGGGGGCCCTACCTCCCCTCTTCTCTTTTTCTTAATGAGTGATTTTATTGTAGATACTTGGGGGTAGAATGCCGTTGTATCATATGAGAAAAATAAGGGGTTCCTCTCTAAAGAATTTTCCAGATAGTCTGTTTCCCTCTTCTGTGAATGCCATTCAGAAAAATCTCACTTTTCTTCATCTTGAAAGACCTAAGCAAGATATAGTAGGAAAAGCTCTGCACCTTGAATCAGGAGAGATTCAGGTTCAGATCATACTTCTTAGCACAGGCTACCTAAACTCTCTGACCTACAATCCACTAACAGATCGATCAACAAGCATTTATTAAGGACTTACTACCTTCCAGACACTATGAGGAACACTGGGTATACAAAGAAAATTAGTAATCTCAACCTTCAAAGAGCTATATTCTGATGAGGGAAATAATATGTAAATAGAATACTGGATTAAAAGGGAAGGCACTACTGGCTGGAAAGTGGTACCAGGAAAGGCATCCTAGAAGAGGTAGTGCTTGAAATGAATCTGAAAAAAATGCCTAGGATTCTAAGAGGCAGTCACCTAACATTTATTAAGAGCCTACTATGTTCCAGGTTCTTTGTTCAGTGCTAGGGAGAAGTTAAGATGAAAAGCATACCAACAACTGCAGATATAGAGACAGGACACAGAATCTGGTATGAGGACCAGCAGGTAGACTAATATGGCTGGATCTTAAGGTATATGACGGAGAGCAAAAGATGAATAGATAGGCTAGTAAGGAAGCAGATTTTGAAGAGCTTTAAATGTCAAAGAAAGAGTTAATATTTGAACTAGAGGTAATAGATATTGGTGTTTGAAAAGTAATGAGTTGACAGGGTCAGGTCCATGCTTGAAGAAAATCTCTTTGGCAGCTGAAGAGGGGATGGATTGTAGCAGAGAAAGGGCTTTAAGGTTGGTCATCCAATTAGAAAGCTATTGCAGTAGTCAAAGTGAAAAGTCATCATATCTTACATAGAGAGGTGAAATGGATCTCAGAGGTAAATAATCCTCTAATTTTACAGAAGGGGAAACTGAGGGTGAGAAAAGTTAAGTGCCCTCCCTCCACATTGTTAAGGCTGCTTCTCTAAAATCTGCCATTGTTCATAGTCAACTGATGATCAGTATTAATAAAGAGTAAATATATGGACAGATTTATGCTGATGAAGGTGTTTGCCGCTTTCATGTAGGAGATCCTGAGACAAGTTCAAGGAGAATTCTTTCTAGACATTGAGATCCTTCTGATGCTCTTGTTTGTGGGTGGCCTCATCCTGATTGCATCAGGCCCATGAGATCTCTCATCATGAAGAGATCAGCCTAGCAGTACACGTGAACTGACAGACGGACACCTGTATGACTTTTTGAATATGCCAACGTGACAAACCTCTCATGGTTCAGAAGATTATAGAATGATGGATTTAGAACTGGAAGGGACTCTCTGGGCCATCTAATTCCACTCTGTCTTTTTTCACTTGAGGAAACTGAGGCAAGTAGAAATTAAGGGATTTTCCCAGCTTCACACAGCTAGTGAGTGTTTGAGGCCAAATGTAAACTCAGATTTTCCTGACTCCAGGTTTGACATTCTATCCGTGGTGCTAAGAGAGTCTTTCATAATTGATGGAGAAAAAAAAAGTCATTTGAAATAGACTTAGATTCTTCATTTTAAAAAAATTATAGTGTTTATTTTTAGTTTCAAATTCTTTCTCTCCCTGTCCCTCCCCCTCCTCCACCCATTGAAAAGTCAAAAAATATGATACCCATTATATAAATGAATAGGCTTAGATATTTTTCCTTTTTTAATTTAAAATTTTTATTTTTAGTTCCAAATTCTCTCCTTCCTTTCAGTTCCTCCCCCACCCATTAAGAAGGCAAGAAATACAATTCCTTTTATGTATGTGAATAGTTTTAGATTTTTCAAGAACTCTATCCCTGCAAATTGTGAGAATTGTTTATGTGATAAACTGAGAATATGACTCTAGATATCACTTCCTGTGGTTTCTTTAGATTTCAGGTTATCTTTCTTTTGGACTTCTACGCCTCATATCTAGGTTAATTTGTTTAAAGTCAGTCTCTATATTTGGCCATCACTCCCCCATATAGGTTTTTTTTTTCTCTCATTAGAATGTATGGTCCTTAAGGGCAGGGGTTCTTTTGTTTTTGTACTTTATCATCAGGGCTTACAATAGTGCTGGGCACTCAATAAGTGCCTTTTAATTGGTTTGTTCTCTGAATTCCCACTTGGTGTCCTATTTGTCCTACTCACCTTAGCATTTAACCACTCTCATAATTTTTGTAGTTTCATTTCAGTATCTGCCTTCATAGCTAGATAATAAGCTCCTTCAGGGCAACCAGATTCTATTGTATTTGCCATAAGATCATTGTTCTAGGCATATATTAATTGCTCTGTAAATATTTACTCTTGAATTTCCAGTAAATATTGATCGGTTTGCAAATATGCAGAACACTTAATATTTGCTTGGGGTAAACAACGCCAGCAACCAAAAACATGTAGCAGTTGGTTCCCATTAGGGTATAATGAAATCATATTGCTCCTGTTTAGATTGGTTCTCCTAATCCAGCAGTTCTCAAGCTTTTTGATCTCAGGCCCCTTTTGTATTCTTAGAAGTTATTGAGAGCCCTCCCCCAAGAGCTTTTGCTTATGGGGGGGTTATATCTATCAGCACTGACAGTGTTAGAAATTTAAACACGTTAGTATTATTTTAAAAATAGCTTTGATCTTGTGGATCACCTGAAAGGTGCTATCGATCAAGAAATATTTATTAAGTGCCTAATATGTGCCAGGCACTGTGCTAAGCACTGGGAATACACATAGGGAAAGTCAGTCCCTGCCCCCAACAAGCTTAAAGTCTGATGAGGGAAGACAACACACAAAAGGTAGCTGAAGAGGAGGGATGGAGGGAAGGGGAGGAAGGGAAGATACCTGACATAGAGGCATGAGGGAGAAGTCAGAGAAATCTCCAAACAGTGCAACAAAGTGAGAAACTCGATATGTGAACTGAGGTCTCTTCCTACATGGAGGTTTAGAGGTCATGGTCCTACCCTCCGATCAGAGAGATCAAGAGTAGTGATGAGGTATGCAGTTCCATGGCTGGTAAGATCTTACAGGATGGTGAAGTTCCTCACCGATGAGCTCCCTCTACTAATAAAATCACAGGTTTGGTCCCTATCCCTGCATCCAAGGCATGGTGCTAAGAGCTGGGGATATAAAGACCCATTCCTTAAGGTATGGTCTCCATACCTCAATGGAGGTAGGAGCTATAATGTTGTTGTTATTCAGTCGTTTTTCGTCATGTCTGACTTTTCATCATCCCATTTGCATTTTATTTTGGCAAAGAAACTGGAGTGGCTTGCTGTTTCCTTCTCTAGCTTAATTTACAGATAAGTAAACCGAGGCAAACAGCACTAAGTGACTTCCCAGATTCACAAAGCTAGTAAATATTTGAGGCCAGATTTGAACTACGGAAGAGTCTTCCTGACTCCAAGCCAAGTGCTTTATCCACTGCACCACCTACCCAGCCAGGAGGTGTACTGTGTGAACACAAAAGTGTACAAGATAATTGGAGAAGGGAGAGAGAATTCACTAATAATTAGGGGGACAAGATTTGGGATTTCACCTGTCTGTTCACAGAGAGTTTGAGTCTTAGCCTGATTGGTTTTTTGTTTGTTTCTTTACATTTGAGGCTTTTTTGAGAGCTTAAACTGAAAAGAGTTCTTTAAAAATTATTCTTGGGAACAAAAGAACAAAAATAAGCACAATTTCTCATTTTTCTTATCTTAATAGATACTTTTTGTATGTTAGTACTTAGAGAGGCAAGTTGAGTCCTCAGAGCTAGGTCACTACATCTTCCCTCAGAGCTGTAGGGGTAACCTGAGGGGTTAAGAGGGGCTGTCTTTCTAGTATTACAGCTTGAAAGCCCCTACTGGTGTGCTTTTTGTTATGATTATCAATTGGTATCCATTAATCAGAAAAACTAAGCTTTTAAAGCAGGGTATTTACTGAAGAGGCATAGAAGAAACAGTTGATACAAAACATTAACACTTCCCTCAATAAAAAAGAAATCCTGTAACAGTCTCTTACAAGTGCGTTCAGATTCTAGGAGAAAGTGATCTCAGTTTAGAGCATATGTGACAAAGGGGTAACTCACAGCCCCCTGAAGTCCATTTGGTAGAGCCCTTGAGACCTTCTCTTTAGGAACTGTGTAGTTTTTCTTCTGGGCTCGATGTAGAGCCTCAAATCTGTATCCAATTTGTCCTGGGCTTTTAAAGGAGACAGAGCCATCAGCCGAGCTGGGTGGAGATGCTGCCAGGGTGCTGATGGAAGATGGAAAGTCCAAAATTATACAGACTTGTGAAGTTCGAGAGATCTTCCTTCAGTCAAGAGGAGTGGGGGATAAATACCAAAACCAAGGTGGAAGCCCAAAGTTCTCCTCCTTCGTGCCTAATCAGTGCCTTCTCACGGGTTTAGTCGGAAGTTGTTTCCTCTGCAAGGCACTTCACTTCTCTTTAGTTATGAACTAGATATCCCTGGTTTTTTACAAGGCCTGCAGTGTTACCAAGCTCTTCACCCAATTGGAACAGACTTCCCGTCTTACCTAGTTGAAATATCTTTGATTGACTCAAGGAAGCATCCAGGCTTTGTTCATACCTGGAGAGCAATCTAGATATATTCTTACCTTATAAATGTATCACTTCCTTTAAGTGGAATGGAATGACTTGATTGATTTAGACTGTCAGTCAATGATGTAAGTGAACCTTTATGTTATTAAGAATGTTAAAACGTTAGGCTGAAGGACGTCAACAGAGGTGCTGTCTTATCCATTTTTTTAAACTGTATCTATAAATTCATTGGTTCAGAGGCACTACTTGTGAAGAAATTCACTCTAATAATGTATGTGCTCTGAAACTTTTCATGAGTTGCCTGGAGCATTAAGTGTCTTCAGGAAGGTCACAGAGCCATTTATGTGCCAATGATAGGTCTCAACCCAGGTCTTCTTGACTCTCAGGTGAGCTTTCTCTACCATGCTGCTTTTAATAAATTTTAGTAGTCATTGGTTAATGTTATCCAGCTGATGGACTTCAGAGTGTTGTGTGTGTGTGTGTGTGTGTGTGTGTGTGTGTGTGTGTGTGTGTGTGTGTGTGGTGTGTGTGTGTGTGGTGTGTGTCTGCCATTATAGGAAGCCTGGAAATTTAGGCAAAGATTTGTTATTCTAGGGCTAAGAAACTCTGCCTACAGCCAAAAGGACCATGTGGGAGCACAGTCAGAAAGCCTAATGCCACCCTGACCAGCCTTCCATTTCTCCATTCCACCTGAACCCATATTCTCTTTTATCATTGCAGTCTCCAATGCTTCTGTCCCTTCCTGTCCTTGTTCAGCCTATTGGAAATGCTTTGGCCTTACTTTTCTTTGTTCACTCTATTGAGCCTGTGCTCAACCAATCCAGTTATATATCATCTTCGCACTGTCTGTAATCGGTTATTCCTCATGTTGGGATTCTCCCTGTTACCCCAGACATCTGGCTTTTTAACTTATCTTCCAGAGCTACCAAATACAACTTTAGGAACAATTGGGTTCCCTATCCATTTTTGTTCTTTCACCTTCAGCTGGGCCCTCACTGCTGCACAGCAAAGCTTCATCTTTATTGATTGAATGCCTATCTCTGTTCCCTCATTTGGTGTTCCAGATGTTCACTCCTCAAGCTCCTAATACCTTCTCTTTCCCACCCATTTATAGATGTCCTTTGTCATTACTTAGGATCATTGGAGAGAGGACTTTTGAATCCATCTAATAGTACTATTTCATTTTCCATATGAGGAAGCCAAGGTTCAGAAAAGTAAAGTGACTTGCCCAAGACCACACAAGCAGTTAGTGTTGGAGCCTTTGACCCTAAATCTTTGTACCCTCTACCTCCTTACAGAGAAAACAAGAAGCTATATGCTGAGAGCTCACTTTTCAGTTATGGCATTTCATTTTTGGTATTCTCAAGATCACATAGATAAAAATGGTCAAGCCAGAATTCAAATCTAAACTCAGATCTTTTGTTGCTAAGCCCAGTGTTCTTTCCATCATGCAGGTATATGATTGTCTTTGGAGGAGAGTGTTTTTTAGGGGTGGAGGTGGTATATGTGTTTAAATCACATAACCCAATTGAAAACCAAAGGAGATACATGATTAGCATACCAGTTGCCAATGGATTTGGCTTCCTTTCACTGAGTTATTCAGATACTAGATTTAGTTTTTCAGTATTCTATTTTCAAATTGTCTCAAGAGTTCCTTTAAATTCAAATAGTTTTCATTCATCTTAACTTAAGAAAAATAAATGCATATAAAGCAACGTGGGGTGGGGGCAGATGAAGGTACGGGTGGGGTGGCAGGGTCTGCATTCTCCACGCTTGTTTTTATTTGCAGTTAATTGTCATGCTTTCAGTCATGTATGAAGATCACATGCTAGGCAGGTGCTTTACTAAATTTTCTATGATGGGGGTAATAATGGTGCTGACCCAGCCATGCTTTCTCATCTTATGTCATCCCTTATGCATCTTTGAGAGACAGTTGATTGGGATTAGGGGTGCAGCCCTGTGCTGCTGGGACTGAAGGTATTCTTAACCAGTGGGCCATGAACTTTAAAAAAAATTGATAACTGTATTCCAACATAATTCATTGCCTTTGTCATCCTATGTATTCTATTTTTATGCATTTAAAAATAGTATTCTAAAAATGGTTCCATAGACTTCACCAGATTGCCCTGCCCAAGGACGCCATGATGCTAAAAAAAAAGCTAAGAACCTCTGGACTTGAGGAAAGCTTAACAAGTCCCATGAAGATGGAACTCAGGACCCTTGTCTCATTAGCACAGACTTTTAAGCAACTGAGCTACCCATCTGTGCTTTGTATTTTTGTGTTTATATGACTAATGTGCTTTGTAGGATCGCCCTGAGGGAAATCCCATTTAGAAAAATAAATCTTCCCTTGGGTGGTCCAAAGGGTTGGAAAACAGGATTTGGCTCCTCAAAGCAGACTGGGAAGCTGTTTTTGGATAAAGAGCCCTTCTGGCCTGGGGCCAAAGGAAGGGGGTACAGCAAGAATCCACTTAGTCACTTTGGGGAAGGGATCTGGGGGTAAAATCTTGGAGTTCTTGGACTGTTGGACCCCATTTTGGAAGTGTGGCTCATTTTGCCTTATTGAGCTATAGGGGAATAGCAGTCCTTGGAATCGCACCCATTTAGCACATGTGCCAGGAAACAGAGTGGTGTGTATGTAGGGGATGGGGAGAAAAATGTGCCGCTGTTTGGCTTTTAAAGATCCACTTGGTAAAAGGAACCTTTGACAAGTGTGATGATCTCTCCTTTTGTTGTTCACAGAGGACTGTGGTACCTCCTGTTCCTCAGATTTGTTGGAGATGGTGTTGAATTTACCAGGATGGCTCCTTGGGATTAGGAAGCACTTCTATCCACTTAACCTTCTCTTCCTCACACCCTCTGGAACAGTACTTATTCTCATGACCCCCATCAGGGACTCATTTAGTTAAGAGTCCCAGGGCAGGGAAACAGGTCAGGTTTAATTAATCAGAACTGGTAACAGTTGATCAGGATTGAAATGTGTTGGGAAATATGGTTGGTTCAGCTTTAGTGAAAGCTGACTATAAAAGCAGACCATTTCAGGTGGACCCAGGAGATGGATCAGTAGGGTTTGCTACTATAAGGACATAAGGTCATAGGGCTTCAAATTGGAAGGTACTTTAGAGATCATCTGGTCCAGGGAGTCTGTAGACTGGTTTTTACTATGGGATCCATAAACTGATTTACGAAATATATATTTTTATAACTGTATTTCAATATCATTATTTTCCTTTGTAAGCCTATATATTTTGTTTTATACACTTAAATTGTTGTTCTTAGGAGAGGTCCATGATGTTCACCAGATTGCCAAAGAGGTTCATGACATAAAAGGGTTAAGAATTCCCAGTCTTGCCCAGATCTTTTATTTTACAAAGGAGGAAAAATGAGACTGTGGTATCTGCAAGTTCTAGATTTTGCCATCTTCATTCAGGATCTGTGCCCTGAGTTTATAGTAAAGCTGAGCATTAGAAATTATCCTTTCACATGTCGTAAACATAACCTTCGGACCCCTTGATCTGTGGTGCCCTGTTTCCCCAGCATCCTTCCCATTGAGGAGCTGGGAGTTCCAGTCAGCTTCATTATTAGCCTAACTTTTCAAAGGCTGAGGCTTCGAGGGATATCCACTTCCCGGCTTAAAACATTGAACAGTGGTCTGACAGCTCCCTGGAGTGTTGAAAAGGGGAATAGCAGCTCTTAATATTAAAGCACTTTGCTGTGAGAGGTGCTCGCTCGTGTCATTATCGTTTGCCTGGCATATTTTCAACCATCAACAAAGAAAGTTTTCATTGATTGCTTCATATTGTAAGGAAGTGATGATCCTGCTGTCTTGGCTTTTTATGAAGCCTATGAATCAGGGGGAATGAAAGAGAGGATGGAGGGAGGGATTGGACAGGAATGGGTGCATTAGAGTCCTAGGTAATTTATCCAGGGCATGTATGAGCTGGGACATTGGAAGTATTCACACATTAAGAAATATATCACAGGATTCTGTGGCAGGACACCTTAGCTCCCTGGTCTTGACAAGGGCATTCTGTAAACTGAAGGACAATATCCTGCCCCCCCACCCCCACCCCAGCTTTATATATCAGAGGGTCAGGATAATGGGTATAATTCCCAGGTGAAAGTGTCAGAAGCTAATAACGATACCTTGTTTATGTAGATATGCATAGTGATTTATTTCATTTGTTCCTCAGAGTGGCAGAAGTAGCAGCTGATAGTAGCTAACATTAATATAGGTCATTAAGGTTTGTAAAGTGCTTTCTACATTGGTTATTTCCTTTATATTCACAACAACCCTGGGAGATAGGTGATATTATTATCCCCATTTTACAGTCAAGGAAACTGAGGCAAATAGAGGTTAAGTGACTTGCCCAAGGTCGTGCAGTTTTAAACTCAGTCTCCCTGATTCCATGTCCAGCACTCTATCCATGGTACCACCAAAATGCCTTCTAATAGCCCTTGGCAAGATAGTACTACTCTAGAAACCATTTCTGTCTGGGAAGACAAACTCTAGACACATTGCCAGGGTAACTGATCCCTCCAGGAGCCAAAAACTTTCAAGGGAGGAAGTAAGGAGGGGACCTAGGACTCCAAGACGAAGGAGACATAGCTGACCGAGTTACTTACCATGTCCATCTGTCACTGACGCTGAACTGCTCTAGCCAGTTTCAAGGACCAACCCTCCTCTCATGCTTCAGTCCCTTGTGGTTTTCACTGTCCCATCTTGGACCAGATTCACAGGTATCTTTTCCTTCAGTCAGTTCTTCTATAATGTTCCCTTTTCTTCTCAGTCTGTTGCACCAGAGCCTAAATGCTCAATGGTTGGTGAGCTGCTGAACAGATAACTTTGCTACCATAATCAAAATCTCTTCATGCGTGAGGTTCCACTTCTTGAAAGTTTTATGGATTAGAATCATTAGAATAGTAGTCATAGAATAAGCCTCCTAGCATAATGCATAACCAGCTTGGAGTCAGGAAAACCCAGGTTTGAAACCTGCTTCTGAAATACACTAGTTGTGTAGTTATACTGTGCAAGTCACAACTTTTCAGTATCCCAGGCAGCTCTCAGACTCTAAGGTATAGATGAGTTGCTGAATTATTTGTGGAAGAAGTTTCAATACCAGGAGTTTTCTGTACCCATGAAATTACATGGTAATTTAGGACTAAAAAAAGGAAAGAACTGGAAGGGACTTTTAGACAGAGCTTTGCTAGCAAATTTTTAATAATAGGCTCTGTCAAAAAATGTATGCCCTATACACGTTTAAGTTTAATTTCTATTATTATCATTTTCTCCCTTACTCCATTAAGGCCAGACAATTAACAAAAATAAATCAAGTCCTGATTTGTAGCATTTGCCAGTTAACTCTTAGGAGCTCACCCCAGGTAGCTCCAGCCCACTCCTAAGTTTTTGGAGAGTAACGAGTTCTGACATTTCATTTTTAGTATTCTCAAGATCACATAGATAAAAATGGTCAAGCCAGAATTCAAATCTAAACTTAGATCTTTTGTTGCTAAGCCCAGTATTCTTTTTGTCATGCCCGTATATGATTGTCTTTGGAGGAGAGTGTTTTTTAGGGGTGGGGGTGGTGTATGTGTTTAAATCACATAACCCAATTGAAAACCAAAGGAGATACATGATTAGCGTACCAGTTGCCAATGGATTTGGCTTCTTTTCACTGAGTTATTCAGAGATACTAGATTTAGTTTTCCAGTATGTTGGATATTTTCAGATTACCTCAAGAGTTCGTCTAAATCCAAATAGTTTTCATTCATCTTAACTTAAGAAAAATAAATGCATATGAAGCAGTCTAGGGTGGGGGCAGATGAAGATGCAGGTGGGGTGGCAGGGGCTTCAGTCAAATACTTGTAAGATGCTATAACTCCACAAAAAGTTTGACTCTTTTGGTTTAACCACATCCTTCTGCATTCAGAATGAGGGAGGGCAGGGAAGAAAGTGTTGGAGCAAACTTTCTTCAAGAGCACTTCGTCAGCTTCATCTGTATCTGAGTTAATCTTCCAGGTAAATCATACCGGATATAATGCTGGGTATGGTAATCAGGAAGATCTGTATCCACATTCTGCCTCTGATGATGGTTTGATGACATTGAGCAAGACTTGTAACCTAGCCAAACCTCAGTTTCCTAGTGTGTAAGAGGAGGTGGTTATTACTGGTTTCTGTAGTACTTTATGTACTTATGTTGAAGTCAAATGAGATAACTTCTCGTAATTACAAAGTGTTCTTCAAATCACTCTTTAAATGCTAGCTTTTATAAATATTCCTTAAATGTGTGTTTCTTTTACCCATGTTCCAAAGTTCATGAGGTTCTTTTGTTGAAATTGTTGGAAGATTAGGCCCACCGAGTCTCATTGACCCAGGTCGTTCCTGAAAAGGGAAGTGTAACTTGATTAATATAGAGAATTAAAATATGCAAGGATTACTCTAGGGAATGTTTTAGATCAAAGACAAATACACAAATCAATATTAATCAGAAATTAACCTAATCAAATAACAACCTTGCATGAGAATTTAACTTCAATAACTTGGTTCAGTCAGGCAAGAACACATGTTAAAGGGAGATAGATGGCGGTTCATGACTGCAGAAAGACATATCGAAAAGTAGAGACTGAAGTAGAGGCTGAAAATTGACTGGAAAGTCCCTCTCTGGGAAGATGTGACATTTATAGTGTTTTATTTAGAAAGCACTTTACCTGCATGATCTCATGATCTCACTTGATTCTCACAACAACTCTCCAAGTATAGACACTGTCGAGTTCAGGACACTGAGGCTCAGAGAGGTTTAGCACCTGGTCCAACGTTACAAAGCAAGTGAGTGTCTGAGTGGGATTAGAACTTGGGTCTCTCCTATATCAAATATATATCCAACTCCCGTCACATATAGTATCAAATATCCTTTGTGTTTGGCATTGAAAATTCTTCATGACTGGGTCTGTTACTAGTTTTCCAGTTATCCTCTTATACATCACTCCCCTCCGTGGGTCCTCTGGTCACCTGTACTGGATTGCTTGCTGTTTATCGCACAGAATGCTCCATCTCCCTTCTATGTTTTTCGATCTAGCCGATCCCCATCCCCAGAATGTGCATGCTCCTCACCCATGCCTCTTGGAAACCCTGAATTCGTTCAAGCGTCATTTCAGATACTTCCATGTGCAGGAAGCCTTTCCCAGGCACCCACCCCCCTGACTCCCAGATCCCGGCTGCTAGCACCTTCCTCTCTAAGGTTACTCTGTGTCTGTTCTGTATCTATCTTTTATTTATGCGTTATCTTCTTTATTAGACTAATCTTCTTGAGCACAGGGAATGGTTTTTGCTTTTTATTATTTTGTATCCCTAGTACTTAGCACAGTGCCTAATACTGTGCTGAATAAATACTTTCTAGCTGATTCAAGTCCAGCACTTCCAAGTCCAGTACTTTTCCCATTGTCCCATACTGTTTTTCATGTTCCAGAGTGATAAAGATAGCTTTCCCAGGCCCATAGAGTTGTTCTTGGGCAAATTGGACCTCTGAGTTAGGTGAGGAGAGAGATGTTTTTCCAAGCCTATAAAACCACAGAGTAAGCCTCTAAAGAAGAGGCCCACTGAAGGGAAAGAACATTCAGGAAGGGACAGCAGGGCCCGTCTCAGCTCCTCAGAGAACCATCTTTCAGCAGCTGCTGGGGAGAACAAGTTCCCTCCCTCTAAGCCCATATTAAGTTCTACCCCGTTCTTCAGTTTATGTGTACCTTCTTCCAGTTGGCAGTGTACATACAGGTCAGTGTATTCTTATTTTTACATCATAATTGCTTTCTAAATTAGCAGTTTCTGTACTTTATAATAATTGCAAGCATTTCTGTATCCTCACCAGGTGAAAAGTCCCTTATTCACAATTCTCTTGTAAGTTTTATAAACGGCAGTTTCTCTATTTAGCCTTTCTGTGTCTATAAGAAGAGGTACCACTTGTTCTTCCAAGACTAAACTTTGACATGATGGGGGTAAGAAGGGCACATTTAATGTGGTGGGCCAGTGCTTACCCTCCTCTGGTAGGACACGTTAAGCTCCAATTGCCTCGATTCTTTTGATGGTATCTGATTTGTAGTTTCCATAACCTTTACTTAGCTGTGTCTAAGGATGGGCTTATTCCCTAGAATTTAGTAACTGCAGGTGTGATTCTTCCCTCGGGGAATGTAAATGAATTCATAATTCATGCTATAAAATGTATGCATGCTTCTCCACATTTAGACATAGCGGTAACTAATATGTGAGGCCATCCTTTCCTTGTTGGAATCTGTATGTCAATTCTCCTGCTGCTGACCAGGCGGTTCAGAACGGCTGCTGTCCTGCATACCTACACATACTTGTAGCTTTCCTCTCTAAAACCAGCAGGGAAGGTGTCAACATGTTTCCTCAATTATACTGCATAGATTCATATCTGTCTGGGTCCAAATGGCCCCACAGTACCTGGGATCCTAGATACGACCCTCCACGTCCTCCACGTTAGTCAACTGTGCGAAATATCTAGCTCTTAGCAAGAAATATCCCAATCTTATAACGTCATGCACCTCGAGAAATAACAGCCCTCAAGGATCCCAGAGCACAGATTTGAAAGCAGAGATAATAGATATCACCTTTCTCTTCTCCATTCACCACCTTGGAATCCCTTGGCGTTTCATAGAAAGTGTTGTTTTCAATCAGTAACTGTTCTGATTGTTTTTTATATTGGTATGGATGTATTTCCTTCAATGCTGATACAAAATATGTCTCTGGGTAACCATTAGCAAAAATGTGCTAGCAAGTCGCTTAACAGTCAGATACTCATTCCCTTGTGGCTTAGATTAGGAGGATTTAGCGAGGCCAGGTAGCAAAGGGCTTGGACTCAACCCAAGTTCACGAGGAATGCACTTTTATATTTATTGATATCTTTTATTTTTTACCTCTCCTTTCCCCCCAAATAATAACCCTCTCACCTTCTTCAGTCAGAGAGCTATGCCTTATAATGGAGGATGAAAAAGGCACTTAAATTAAAAAACAAAAAACCAAATCAACTTATCAGTCTGTGCTGACAATATATACAATGTGACATAACCCATAGTCCCCCACTCTGCAAAGAACAGAAGGAAGTACACTTGCTCCTCTCTTCCTCAGGGCCAAGATTAATCCCTATAATTACACAACATTCAGTTTCAAGTTTTTTATCCTTTTCATTTGCATTGCTGTAGTCATGTACATTGTTTTCCTGGTTCCACTTCACTTTGCATCAATTCTTATACATTCACTACATTCTTTCTGTTCGTTGGTTCTGATCATACAGTAATATGCTACATTCATATACCACAGTTTGTTGAATCATTCCCCAGTCAAGTCATTTATTAATGCCATTATTATCACATTTTACAGATATGGGGACTAGGCTCAGAGAGTCAAAGCCAAGACCATAGAGTCAGTTAATGATAGAGTCAGGGCTATAATAAGCCTGATGTTCTGACTACTCCTAAGTCAAGTGCTATTTCATCTATGTTCTAGTGTCTCTAGCTTGGACATTCCCTTAGCATTCCATAAAAGGAAGTATTTCCAGTTAGTGAATATGCATTAGTATGTATATACTTCTTTCTGTACCATTGTAAAATGTCTCATGGTGACCATTAATCAGCAAAGATGCCAGCAAGAGGAACAGCAGTTAGAGATGTTTCTGTTATCCTTGGCATGGCTAGATTAAGAGAATTATTCACCAAGGCCAGGTAGTAAAGGTATTCAGTGGCTACAGAATCAGAAGTATACTTTGGGGTCTGTGTCTACAGCACCCCTGGCTAGCTCTTAGCATACCAATGAAGAGGAGGCCTAGAACACAACCTTAGTCAATTCAGGGTCTGTACCATTATTGGCTGACCCAAAGTGAGAGCATCTATTCATTCAGTTTGCAGATGACACAAAGCCAGGAGGGATAGATTGCATCCTGGGTACAAGAGTCACCGTTCAGAAGGATCAGGCTAGACATCAGTGTGTCTGAAAAAGGACTGGGGATTTTAGTGGACTGCAGCCTCACTTTATGAGCTGTTTTGATATGAAAGCCAAGGAAATTAATGCAGTTTTAGGATGCATTAAGAGAGGAATTGCAATTCAGGAAAAACGAGGTGATGGCCCCACTGTCAGACCACATCACAAGTATTATGTTCCATTTTAGGCACCATTAGGATACTGATCAGCCAGAGGACATCTAGGAGATGGTACCCAGACTAGTGAAGGGCCTCTAGATCATGCCACATGAGGGTTAATTGAAAGACCTGGGGATGCTTAGCCTAGAGAAGAGAAAGACTAAGAGGAGACATAAAAGCTAAGTATTTCAAATGCTAACACATAGGAAGAGGGAGTACTCTTGTTCTGCTTCACCACAGAGGGCAGAACCAGGGACAGTGGTCAGAAGTTACAAAGAAGCCTGTTTAGGTTTGACTGAGGGACAGCTAGGTGGCACTGTGGTTAGGGCACCCAACCTGGAGTCAGGAAGACCTGAGTTCAAATTCTGCCTCAGATACTAGCTGGATGACCCTGGGCAAGTCACTTAACTCTATTTGCCTTAGTTTCCTTGTCTGCAAAATGAGCTGGAGAAGGAAATGACATACCACTCCAGTATCTACCAACAAAACCCCAAATGGGGTCACTAAGAGTCGGACATGACTGAATAACAACAAAGCTTGACTGAAGGGCAGACTTGCTAATGATTAGAGCTGTAAGAAAGGCCCTGCAGATTCTGGGAAGTCTTGCAGAGCTGAGGGGACAGAAGTTCTCTAGAGGGTGTGGCAGAGTCTAGGGTAGCAGGAGGCCCTCTCTTGGCTGCTGTGATGACCGGGGTCCAGAACGAGAATGGCTCGGGTTTATATGCCACTTCTGAAGTGTACAGAGCTTTCCTTACAACAATCTTGGGACGTAAGTGGTACAAGATTATCTCTACCTCCATTTAACAACTGAGGAGACTGATACTCAGGTTAAGATAACATGATCTAGAGCTGGAGGAAACCTCAGAGATTAGCATGTCCAGTTCCTTCATAATTTTTTTTAGAAGAAGAAACTGAGTTCTAGACAGTTTTAATTTAATTTGAGTTAGAACCAGGGTTCAAATCCAGGTTTTCTGACTACAAGTGACTTGGTGACCTCCACTCTACTGCCTGTCTGAGGCTTACCACCTTAACCCTTTTAGCCAGCCCCTTTCCTATGCTGTATGGAGTCTCTTACTGCTAATGTCAGATTATATCTTCTCACTCTTGTTTGAATGAACTGAATCATTTAAACTCACAACTCATGCTTTATGATTGTGGGGTAGTAGAAAGAACACTGGCAACGGTGTCAGAGGACCTGGATTCACACACTACCTCTGACCCTACCTGTGTAACCTTGGGCAAATTAATCTCTTGTATCTCACTTTCCTAGTCTGTAAAATGTATGGTTGAACTACATGACCTCTGATGTCCTTTCTAGCTCAGAATCTGTCAGTCAGGAAGCATTTATTAAGCACCTACTAGGGGCCGGGCCGTGTACTTAATGGTAGAAGGGACTGTTTTTATTTTATGGTAGAAACAAGTTGAGTTCATATTATATGAGATATGATTGAAGGAATTGGGGATGTGTGTAGCCTGAGCTGTCTTTGCATATTTGAAGAGCTGTCAGGGAGATTAGATTTGTTTTTCTTGGTCCCGGGGACAGACCTAGAAGCAGCAGAATGTATAAATAGGCAGATTTAGACTTGGTTTAAGGAAGAACATCCAGATAGTTAGTTACTTAAAGTGGAGTGGCTGCTTTAGAAGAGAGTGGGTTTCCCTTTATGAAAGGCCTTTAAGGAAAGCCTGGATGACCAGTTGGCCACATTTTAGAGGGAATTCTCATTCACGTAATGGTTGAGTCTCTATATGGTCTCAGGGGTCACTTCTAATTGTGAGATCCTGTGATTCTGTGCAGTTCAGTATGGTTAGCCTGCTATGGACGATAAAGGAGGAGTATGATTTTTAAATTCCAAGTAAGGCATTTAAACATTGCTTAGAGTATGCAGACATTTTGTCTCAGCTTTGCATGTAGTACGAGTTCAGTCAGAGAGAGAGAGAGAGAGAGAGAGAGAGAGAGAGAGACAGAGTGTGTGTGTGTGTGTGTGTGTGTGTGTGTGTGTTAACTAACCCCGGATGGAATCATTTAATATGTAATAAGTGAAAACTGATTCCCTAAGGGTTGTCCCTAGAGATTGCAGGAGTACTGAATTTTGGCAGTGAAAGAAACACATCGAGAAGCAGTTGAAGAAATCCTACCCAGGGAAGAGAGGCCCGATGGCTGGGCCATTTCAGAGTGATACCACCAGGAACTAGTCAGAATACAAAGTTTAAGGGAAGGAGTGTGGGACTTCTTTGCTTGGACTTTTGTAGCCCAGTTGGAGCTGTTGACAGTTCCCCTAGGTTTTAAATGGAATTCAGTAAATATTTATTAAACCATTGGGCCCTGGGGGTTCAAAGACACTCAGTAAGCATTCTTTACCTGTAAGAAATTTACACTGTTCTCTTTTAGGATGGAGCTGTTTGGCTCCCAAAGCGGCTGGAGTTCAGATGGCAAATCATGAGCTCATAAATCTGGACTTGGAAGGGTCTTGGAGGGTCCTGCCCTCCCTTTTCTACAAGATGCCATTTCTGCTTTTAATTTGGGGGGAATTTCTGAATGAGTACAGACTTTAAAATATTATACTTTACTAAGAGCAAAAGCTTAGGCTTTTATGTTTCAGCTTTGATTTCAGTTCAAACCCCTTATTTTATAGATGAGGAAGCTGTAGCTTCATTAGGTGACTTGCTCAAGGTCTCAAAGCAAGTCGGGATTCAAACTCCCATGACTCCCAAGTTCAGAATTTCCAGGGTTTTTTCCCCCCTCTACATAAAGTTATGAAGGTAAGATGCTGATAAAAACTAAAGTGCAGGTCTGATTATCCTATTTCCCTATTTGCACCCCCCCCAATCCCACCCTATTCAGTAAACTCCAGTGACTCCTTATTACTTCCAGGATCAAATATGCATTTCTCCATATTGGCATTTAAAGCCCTCCACAACCTTCTTCTCTTTCCTCTGTCTGTCCTCTGTGCCTAGGGTGTTCTCCTTCTCCTCTGCTGCCTGGCTTCCCTCCCCCCTTTCTTTTTTATTTTAATTTTTCTTATTTTATTCTGAACTTAATAAAACAGGAATTTCCATAACATAGTAGAATAAAAAAAGATGATTACACATTAAACTGCAAATCTGTCATGTACAATTTACTATTCCTTTTAAATATATAATAAAGTTATCATGTAACTTTCTTTTTTTTTCTTTCCTTATGTAGGATGCCTCTCCCAAGCTACCCTCTGCCCCCAGTGCTTCCCTCTAAGATAACCTTTCATTGATACCATGTATCTCATATTGTGGTTTTTTGTATATTGCTTCCCCATCAGAATTTAAGCTTCTTGAAGGTAGAGACATGCCTGGCACATAGTAAGTGTTTAATAATAGTTGTTGATTGAGTAACTGATACTGATTGGGGAAGAGGGGAGAGGAATTCTCTTAGTGAACAAAGTGGTGATAATGGCCTCAGTGTATCCTACTCTGAACTCTTACCTGTTGCCTTATCAGCTTGCTCCCCTGAATGGATGTTTGTTAAGCCATTCATGTCACTTCAGGTTTACTGCATTAAGGTGTTTGCTTCCTGACTCTTCTTGTGCAGTTGTTACCATTTCAGTTGTATCTGACCACAGCCAGCCATAGACTTTACCTTCTATAGACTGGGTGAATGTTGGCTTTGTATGGAGGAAGCCACATGGATGATAGGTTTGGGAGAAGGAAACCTAGATTTGGGGAATCCTGAGCTGGGCCTGCTTCCATCTATCTGAGTCATCATAGCAAGTCAACTTCTTCTCCGACCACTTCCCCAGACTGTGGGCAAAAGGGACCCATTGAAAACTAAGGAACAATTGTCAGGATCCCCTTCCAGGAGGAATGTGGCCAGTGTGCCCCAGCTCTCCCCATCCCAGTAAGTCACAGTAGTGCACAGGGGTGTGTGTGTGTGTGCGTGTATGTATGTGTGTATACATATAGTTATATATACAGTTACAGTAAACATACATATATAGTTATATCTACAATTACAGTATATATGTATATATATATATATAAACACATAGTTATATATACAGTTACACACACAGAATACCAAACCTGTATCAGCAATCCTATCCACAAGTAATAATGATGGTAGTAATAATAATAAATAACATTTATATAGTATCTCAAGTTTGTGAAACAATTTACATGTATCATATCATTTGATTCTCACAACATCCCAGTGAGGTAGATGCCACCAACACGGAGAAGTTGTGATCTGCCCAGTAAGCTTTTAAGGCAGGATTCAAACTGTTCTGCAGGACAGCAAGGCCAGCTTTCTGTCCCTTATGACCATTTACATGCCAATTAAAGAATGGAAATAATTGAAGCACAGAGGCAAACAAAGTTAGTCTTATAGAGATAGTCATCATCTCCCATAGACTTTAAGCCAAATGTTTGTTTATGCAAGCATCCACATACTTAGTCACAGCCAAGACAAATACACGTGTATGTATCCTAACATTGCAATCATATGCATTTGAGTAGTGGCACACATGTACCCTTTGGTCTGAATTCTTCCCACTGGATGGATGGATGGATCATTTCTTGAGGCTTCTTTCTCTTTATCATGGCTAGACAGACACATGCATCTTATTAACACCCCCACCCCTTTCCCTCTAACCCCCACACACCAGTCTGTCTCTGGTGCTTCATAAATGAAAATGCCTGTTAATATCTGGCTCCCAGAGGCAGCTGGGGGAGTATGGCTCTCTCCTGGGCCTGGCCTTCAGTTGGATTAGAACTGTTTTCTCATCTTTTTAGAGACCTTTGTCTTGAGGGCAACCTAAGAGACAGAGAAAGGCACAGACGCAGACTCCCCTCACACAGACACAGACTGCCCTCATACTCTGCTGTCTCCGTGGTGATGAGCAGGGCCTGGCTTTCTCTTCCCATTGACTCCCTGGGTAGGAGCAATGAGGAGCCAGCCCTGTGCTCCATCCAGCCTGCCCAGCAGGGAAAGGGCAGCTCTTGGCCTGTTTTTCATTCCCTATCAAAGAAGAGAGCATTAGGAAAGTGACTGTTAAAGAGATTCTTCTGGGTCATCATAAAAATGTCATCTGCCTCACTCTCTTGTTTATAAGGTAAGCTGAGCCCACGGCTCATATTGTTTTAAGTGAGTTTCTTTTTCATGGGCCCCACCCTCCTTTTCCACAAGATACCTCTTCTGCTTTTAATTTTGGGGAGATGCTGAGTGAGTATAGACTTTAAATTTTTATTTTATTTTGTTTGCTAGGAGCATGAGCTTTTATCTTTTGGTTTCCAAGAAACCATGTATCATCTGTAGCAAAAGAAGTGATAAAGCCTGATAGAGTCTAATGGAGTCACACACAGGGAAAACTTCCCTGCCCTGGTCAGTGATAGGCATTTCTATATTGGGTTTGCCTAACAGAGGACAGGCTAAGGAGGGGGAGGGCTGGCAGTGTTTACTCTGCACAGCAAATTGGTTGAAGGAGCCAATCTAAGAAACTTAGCCTTCAACTTCCAGTTTGATTAAACAAACATTAAAGTACTTATTGTATGTACAGAGGAGGATCTGACACTCATCTGTGACCCTGGGCAAGTCACTTTACCTCTGTGAACCTCAGCTTTCTCATCTAGAAAATAGCTATAATAATAGCTTTTACCTCACAAGGGTTCTTTCAAGGGTCAAATGAGATAAAGGATGTAACGCCCTTTGCAAACCTTATATAAATGCCAGTGATGGTGGTGTTGATGATGATGATGATGGTGATGCAGATGCTAGGCCTGAGAGAGATACAACATTTAGATGTAACACACCCTGACCTCATGAAGCTTAGAAAATGAGAGGAGACACAGAACTGTGGTTACTTTCCTTTTCCTCAATGCCCCTTGGGATTTTCTTCCAGCCAGTTGTGTGTGTGTGTGTGTGTGTATTTTTCCTGTATTGTGTTATAAACCAAATAAAAGTGAAATATTTTGGAGCAAATTGCTGATTACAAATACTTTTGAGGAACATAGGAAGAGGTAGCTGGGAGTGAATAAAACTTCCGAAGGACTTAAAAAAAAGAAGGGTATTATTTAATTACAAAATAATGATTGCCTTTATTGCATGAACAAAAAATGAAAATCAGTACTTAAACTTGCAAATATGCTGATGGATTTAAATCTAAAGATTAATGTTAAATGAAACTTCATGGTTTATGCATGGGGATATGATTTAATGCAGTCATTAATTTCAGTGTTTATTGTCTGAATTGCAGCTAATGGCTGTATAGATGTTACTTCTGGGGCAAGATAATGTTAGAAATAATGGCTCAATGCTTCAGATTTCTGAACCATAGTTGTATTATCTACTGCCTGAGGTCAGGTTCTAACGGTCTTGTTTTGATGTTCTGATTAGTGGTTAGTTGGAAGATACTATTATTTTGTCCTCTTTGGAGTGCAGAGTTAAAGGGATTGCCTTCATTCCTCTGACACCAAGAAAATCTGAAGAAAAGGCATTAACACAATGTTACTTCTTACTAAGGTATCATGACTGTACAGAGCTAGTATTTTCTGTGGTTCTGAATAAGGAAGGGAGAATGCTCTGGCCAGTACGCTTTGGTGTCCTCATCTCTCCTCACAATGGGTAAAACTATGAGACGCTAGAGATTTGCAGCCACTGAGAATGGAGCCTGGCTCCCCTTACCTGCAGTCACCTGGGATGCTGGAGCAGAGGAAGATTTTTCAGAGATCTGTGAGTCTAGAACATGAAGTGGACCACATTCAGACTTTGTCTACATGCAGTGATGGAGTATGGGGCATAATTTCATTACTCCCAAGTTCCTTTTCTCTGCCTCAAGAACACTTGAGGAGCTAATGATAGAACACACCTCTGTCCACTGAAGTAGAGGACTCTGGGTGTGGAATGTGAGAATAGGCTGCAAATATTGTCTCTCTATCTACTAATTAGGCTTTGATGTTTGGGGGCCTACTTATTTATTCATTCTTTTTTATGGGCAGGCTTCAGATTAAGTAACTTGTTCCTGGTTTCACAGCTTATAAATGTAAAAGATGAGGTTCAAACTCAGATATTTCTGATTCCAAATCCAGTACTAGGCTATCCCCTGTCTCCAAGATATTTTCCAGCTCTGAAATTCCATATTCTTTGGGTAAAATTTTGGTAAGAATCACACACCCACAAATCTGACCCTTCTCATTTTGTAAATGGCAGATATGGGAGACAAGAATAATGCACCTTTAAAATATAAACTCATTTGGCATTTTCAGCAAATAATTGTAGGATTTATACTCTGTGAGACCAGCAAAATTAACTTAAATTTGATATTTACATCTTGTCCTCGCAATTTTGTTCAGACTCTTTCTGAATTGATGTAGCAGTGTTTTGTTCCTTCCATATTTATAAATGAAACACTTTTTTTTAGTGTTTCTAAACTTCAAAAAAATCTGCTTTGTCAGTAATCAAGTGGTTGGAACACAGTTTTGAATTTTTTTTTTTTTTGCTTTTTGGTGAGGCATTCGGGGTTAAGTGACTTGCCCAGGGTCACCCAGCTAATAAGTGTCAAGTGTCTGAGGCCGGATTTGAACTCAGGCCCTTCTTCCTGACTCTTGACTTTTATATTATGCCTGTTTTTGACTAAAGGCTTCATTGAAGAAGCATTCTACAAACTCAGTCAGTTTGATTCTGTAATCTGTAAGTAATGTGGCACCTGATTGATACTTTGTGGTGCTTGATATTTTTGAGGAACAATAATTCAAGTGGATTTTGTTCTTGAACAGTGTCCCAAGAGATTCAATGATGACATTTGTTGGCTTGAAGTCTGGCTTTTTAAAGATATACTGAAGATCCCTTCCTAACTAGTTGAACAATGCACAAATTTATATGAGTATGAGAACATAAGGCTCTGATGATAGAAAAGTGAAAGCTGTTGAATAGACATTAAACTAAATTAATCTAATATGATCAGAAGAAGGGAAGTTTTGGTGTCATCATTTCTCTCTTCATAGTGTTGTACTTTAATCAGTTAAAATGTGTTTTTAAAATCTGTACCCCAAAACTTAATGCTTCAATAAAAGATTGCTTAATTCATTAAAAAACAAAATAAAATAAAACCTCATTTGCGAAGCATCAGAGAAGGGTTATCGTTTCCATAGATAACATGGAAGGGAAAAGAAGTCTGTTGAAAGTTTGACAAGAGATCCAGCCAAGTCATATCCTCCTGAAAGCACTGGGTGAAATCAGAAGAAAAACAGCAAGTAGATAAAACATTGGAGAGATTTATAGTGTTTCTTAAGTTTAAAAATGTTAATGATGCCTTTTGTTCAAATGCCATTAATTCCAGGTGTTTGCCTTTCCCCTTCCCCTACTCAGAAAGTCATCCCTTGTAACAAAATGTAAGTAATGAACAGACAAGAAAAAACAACGGAGTTCAGCAGATGACTAACACATCAACCGAGTCTAACTTCATCCATATACTGTATTCTGCATCCATAGTCACCCACCTCCTGCAGTGTTTTCGTAGCAGTCTTCTTTATCATCTCTCCCAGTGGGTATCCTACATTTGGACTTCCCTGATGATATGAAGAAGTGGTAAAGGCACTGAGGGAAATGTAGTCATGAAGAACATCTGAATGCAGACCAAGTACACATAGAAGAAATCTGTGCTGGGGGGAAGGACATTTGAAAACACTCAGACATCAATGATTTAGGCTTTTTGAATGAGAGAAAGCCACCACCAGATTGGGGGGGGGGAGAATCACAAACAGGACCATTACACCCTCTACCCCAGCTACAATTGAGAAGATATTAGCAACTACCAACCTATGCTTTCTAATCATCATAAAATCATTTATGAGAATAGTATACACATTAATCAAGGACATTGTTAATGAAAATATGAGATGAGAAAAGGTAGACCTTTGAAAATGATTTTCTACCACAGACCACATCTTCTCAGTGACTTAAACAGACTGGAAGGTGGAGAGAATACAAGAACCCCCATGTTTATTTTTCCTTATTCTTCCTTCTCTGCCAGCTCCTAATGGAGTCATTTCATATTCATATGGTATCATTTCTGTATATATTCTTATGTGTGCATATTGTTTCCTCCCTTGGCATATAAGAGGATGGCAGGAAATGCTTTAATTGTGTTTTCATGTCATCCTCGGTATACCTGTTGCATAGTAACTGCTTAACAAATACTTGTAAATTGATTGATAATTATATAAAAAAAGAATTTACACCTTAGGACAAAATGCCACTTCAGTCTCTTCCCATGAGGTATAACCCCATGCATATGTTAAAATGATTCAAAATTGCTCAGTGTAATGCAAAGACCAAGATAACTTTCCTTAAATGATTCTCTGTCACTTAATAGACATTAACCAAGGGTGTTTGTTGCTATCATACAGAATTTCCTATGTTGCTTTTGTTTAGTTGTTCTTAGTCCTGTCTTTTTGTGACCCCACTGGGGGTTTTCCTTGCAGAGATGCTAGAGTGATTTGCCATTTCCTTCTCCAAATCATTTTATAGATGAAGGAACTGAGACAAAAGAGTTAAGTGACTTTCTTAGGGTCATACAGCTAGTAAATGTCTGAGACTGGATTTGAACTTAGGTCTTCTTGACTCTAGTCCTAGAACTCTATCCACCGAGCCATCTAGAATATCTTATGCAAGGTATGAATGAAAAAAGGATTTTCCATTTTGCTCTTCCAGTTGCTCTTGTTTGCAGCTGATATTTATGATGATGTCACAGGAAAAAAATCATGTGAGTGGAGAAGACCCATTATCCAGATTATGGAATGCAGTAGGAAAGGTGGTCTGTTGAATTAGTCCACTAGTTCATATATCTGGACACTAAGACATGGGGTAGACACTGACCGTGGTCCAGAAATGAAATAGGAGAAAAAGACTGTTCTAGGTGATGCATTTGGGAAACTGCATGATGCTTCTAATGATTGCAGGCCACTTCCTGAAGCAAAAACTCGTCTTTTAATACCAGTCTCCTTTCAGTGATGCTTCATGGTTATCAATCTTGGAATACCAATTTCTGAAATAAACCAAACCCTAAGGCAATTGAGAGATACAGGATGATGATGATGACAATAATAAAAAGACTTCAATATAAATATGATAATGACCTCTCTTCAGGAATTAGTATCTCTTGGCATGCTATTGATGGAGGCAAGTGCATCATGTATTAAGAGGAAGATTATAGATGGTCAGCTGAAGTGCCCCAGTGGTGATAAAAGAAGGCATTTGGTGCTTCAGGTGGTCTTCGTTGGAAGTTAATGGGAAGATAAAGATAGCAGCTATACAGGATGAGAAAACATGAGTGAATTATGATCTCTACTGTCTAATCATCTCATTTTATGGATGAAGAAACTGAGGCACAGAGGAGATGTAATGACTTGTTTAAGGTCACACAGATAGTGAGTAGTAGTAAAGCCTAGATTAGAACTCAAAAGTAACTCCCAAGTAAGTGTTCTTTTTAACCACCATTTCTTGGGTGTTTCCATCTTCTGCTATTTATTCAGCAAGAAAGGATCTCTGGCTAGGAGATGTAGCGAAACATTAAACCAGTCTAGTTGAAACAAAGAAACAGACTGGAAAGCATTTTAATTTTATTGAAGTTTGTTTCTGCTCACTATCATCCTCCTAGCCATATATATGTTTTTTGGCAGGATTGCATTTCATGGACCACATGCATTCTGTTTATCATTGTCTTTGAAAGGCATTATAGGTACAATGTGGCATTTGCACATTTCTACACATGATCTTAAGCGTGAAGTGCTGTTTATTGACCAACTCCATGAAATTCACATATCAACCCATAAAACATGGGAAAATCTGCAAAACAGCTTTTAGGATATGAAAAGAAGGTATCTTCTTTGGAGAGCAGTGGAAAGGGTACTGTAGTATGAGGACCTGGTTTTGAACTCTGGCTCTGCTTTATACTTGCATGAGCTTGACTCATTACTTCATTTCTCAGGACCTCAGTTTCCCCACAGATAAAATGAAGTTGAACTAAGTGATCTCTAAGGTTTCTTTTGGCTCAAAATCTTTCTTCCCCTTATGCCCCCTTTCCTTCAAACTCTTCCTATGTCCTCCAATTCCATTCAAAATACTAACTGCAGAATTCTCAGATTCTGCAGCATGCACATCTAGACCCTCCCTGAAAAATATTTGATTGGAATTGCTTACCCTCTCAGGGAGGGGAGGAAGGGAAGGTGAGGGAGGGAAGGAGAAAATTTGGAACTCGAAATTTTTTTAAAAAAGAATGTTAAAAATTGCCTCTACATTTAATTGGGGGAAAATATTATAAAAAAGAGGGAAAAATGTTTGCTTGGGTAGGTAACTTTTCTAGAGCTCATGAAAAAATAATCTGCCTCCCCATACTACTGCTTGTCCCTGCTGTGATTTCATGGGTGATAAGGAACTCAAGAGAACCAACATGGCATAGTTGATAGAAAGCTGTCTTCAGAGTCAGGAGGGCTTGGATTCAAATTTTACCTCTGCCTTGTATTGCCTGTGTAACCCTGGACAAGTCACACTTTGAGTACCCCCAGGATACTTTCAAAGACTTGAATATGCCATGGGAAATCTGCAAAATAGATTTTAGAATATGAAAAGAAGATGTTTGTGGGTGTAGGAAAAAAGGATTGTGGATTTCCAATGGCATATTTATGTTTTATGGGACTATGTGCGAATTTCATGGAGTTGGTCAATAACCAGTACTTCCTGTTCAGAATCATGTATTAAAATGTGCAAAGGTGGTGTTGTATCTGAAATGCCTTTCAAAGACTATGGTAGACAAAATGCAGGTGGTCCATGAAACTCAGTCATGCCAAAAACTGCGTATGGCTAGTATGATGATAGTGAGCAGAAGCCAACTTCAATAAAATTGAAGTGTTTTCCATTTCCAAAGAAGTACAGATCTACATTAGTAGAGGAAATTACTCAATGAGACCTCCCTACATTTTTTAAATCACAGATTCATTTAAAAAAGAAAAAGAAAAGAATGTGTGTGTGTGTGTGTGTGTGTGTGTGTGTGTGTGTATGAAAATTCCCTCCAACGATGCAGGTTGACAACACTTGGAGAATTGCTGAAGGCACTGAGAGGTTAATTGACTGCTATGCGCTCCTACTGCTAGAGGGTATTGGAGACCACAGTGGAAAACTGGGTCTTCCTGACTCCAAGGCTGACCCTCTAACCAAACTACCACACTACCCATCATGGAAATAGTGATTAAATGAATTCCTTCAGCTTGATTGGGATAGCATTCATAGATCTGTTGTTTGTTTTTGTTTGTTTGTTTTCAAAGAGGACCAGTGCCATCACAGTGATGTCTTGACCCAACATGTGAATTGTATTTAAGTGAGGCAGAGTTGCATAAAGTTGTCAGTCTCTCTGTTCCAGAGTCATTGAAGTCCCACGGCAAGACAAAAGTCAGGATGACTTACAGTACAGTGGATGACATTGGTGTCTTCGATGTCTGACCAAGCTCAAAGCACTCCACAGCATCTACTTCAGCTGCCTTCATGGCCATTGAAACAAATTGGCCTTATCTTCCTATTCCACTGGGAGATACCTTCATATGCTTGGAGTAGATTCCCCCCCCCAACTCACCAGTGGGTTTGTGGGCCATTGGTTACCCTCAATTCATAAGTTCATAAATATATTCCAATGAAGAAATACTCTAGAAAATTGGGCCTGCCTTAAGCACTTTCACCTGATGATTATATATAGCATGGAATTACCTTTAGAAGAAAAGCATTTATTTTGAACTCCATTTCTGGATGACAAGCACCTTAATTCTGTGGCAGAATCCTCATTTTGCTTAGGTTCTTAGCACTTATTCAGGCCCCAAGCAAGGAAGATCGAAGGTAGCAGAGAAGGGGTGAAGAGTAGTTTCAGGAGTCAAGTTTAAGAAGTTTATAGAATTATTGGGGGAAAGTCATAAATACAGAAAATAGAAGACCCTGCCTTCAAGGAGTTTACAATTTAATTGAAGAGTGAACTATACTTGTGTAAAAGCATAAATAGTAATGTATGATCTCAGTAAAAGGAATAGTACAGACACTGTCATTAAAGTTCAGTAGCGGATAAGGCCAATATATAGAACTTGTATGCTAAATTCCCAAAATCTTTAGTCATCTGTGTCTCACCACTACAACATCTTAATTAGCCCCACCCACATTTTATAGCATTGCTCTCTTAAATTTGCCTTCCACGCTTGCTTTGTCCAGTTCATGGTATTTTTGGCAGAAGACCCCTAACTCTTCTCCTTAGTATGAATAACTTTAGCCTGGGTGGAAGGGTGGCATCAAGGGCCATCTTGTTAGGACACTACTACATACATCACAGTTACCCTCTATAGAAAGAGTTGATGGATTAAGGAAACTAGTAGAATAAGTAGAGCTAATAAGCAAATACCAGAAGACCCAAATGGAGTCTTCCAGGAGAGCTATGAATTCTAGTAAGCCAGTGTTTTTTTTTTTCAAAGAACTCTAGATTCTTAGGGTTGGAAAGGACATTACACATGATGTAGTCCTACCTCCTATCAATGCAGGAATTCTCATTGAGGTAACCTTGATAAGTGGTCATCCAGTTTTTTCCCCCACATTAAATTTATTTTTAATAGTATTTTCCCCAAAATACGTGTCAAGACAATTGTTAGTATTCATTTTTGCAAGATTTTGAGTTCCTCATTTTTCTCCCTTCCTCCCTCCCTCCCCTCCGTTCTGAAAATAGTAGCAATTTGATATAGGTTATACATGTGCTATCATGTAAAACATTTCCTTATTAGTCACAGTTGTAAAAGAAAAAACAGATCAGAAGGAAAAAAATGAAAAAGAATAAAGTAAGTGAAAAAATATGCTTCGAGCTGCATTCAGAGTCCATCAGTTCTTTATCTGGATGTGGACAGCATTTTCCTTCATGAGTCTTTTATACTTGTCTTAGATCATTGTGTTGATGAGAAGAGTTGAGTCATTCATAGTTGAGCATCACACAATGTTGCTGATACTACATGGTTCTGCTCATTTCACTTTGTATCTGTTTATTTAAGTCTTTCCAGGTTTTTCTGAAATCTGCCTGTTCATCATTTCTTATTGCACAATAGTATTCCATTACATTCATATACCTCAGCTTGTTCAGCCATTCCCCAATTGATGGACATCCCCTCAATTTCCAGTATTTTACCACCACTAAAAGGGCTGCTATAAATATTTTTGCACATATAGGTCCTTTTTCCCTTTTTTAATGATCTCTTTGCAATATGGATCTCGTAGTGGTGTTGCTGGATTAAAGGGTATGCACAGTTTTATAGCCCTTTGGGCATAGTTCCAAATTGCTTTCCAGAATGGTTAGATCAGTTCACACCTCCACCAACAGTGCATTAGTTTTCCAATTTTCCCACATCCTCTTCAACATTGATCTTTTTCCTTTTTTGTCATATTAGCCAATCTGATAGGTGTGATGTGATATCTCAGAGTTATTTTAATTTGCATTTCTCTAATCAAAAGTGATTTAGAACACGTCTTCATATGTCTATAGATAACTTCAATTTCTTCATCTGAAAACTGCCTGTTCATATCCATGACCATTTATCAATTGGGGAATGGCTTGGTTTCTTCTCAATTTGACTCAGTTCTCTATATATTTGAGAAATGAGGCTTTTATCAGAGACACTTACCTTAAAAATTGCTTCCCAGCTTTCTGCTTTCCCTCTAATCTTGGTTGCAGTGGTTTTGTTTGCACAAAAGCTTTTTATTTTAATATAATCAAAATCATCTATTTTATATTTTGTAGTGCTGTCATCTTTTATTTGATCATAAATTCTTCCCTTCCCCATAGATCTGACAGGTAAACTAGTCCTTGCTTTTCTAATTTGCTTATGGTGTCACCCTTTATGTCTAAATCATGTGTTCATTTTGACCTTATCTTGCTTGGTACATAGTGTGAGATGTTGGTCTGTATCTAGTTTGTGTCCTACTATTTTCCGATTTTCCCAGCTGTTTTTGTCAGATAGTGAATTCTTATTCCAAAGGCTGGGGTTTTGGGGTTTATCAAACACCAGGTTATTATGGTAATTGACTGCTGTGTCTTGTATACCTAACCTATTCCACTGATCCACCACTCTATGGCTTAACCAGTACCAGATAGTTTTGATGATTATTGCTTTATAATATAGTTTAAGATCTGGTGTTACTAGGCTGCCTCCTTTTGTATTTTTTCCATTAGTTCCTTAATATCCTTGACCTTTTGTTCTTCTAGACGAATTTTGTTGGGTTTTTTTAGCTCTATAAAATAATTTTTGTTAGTTTGATTGGTATGGCACTGAATAAGTAGATTAGCTTAGACAGAATTGTCATTTTTATCATATTGGCTTGTCCTGCCCATGAGCAATTGATATTTTTCCGGTTGTTTAGATCTGCCTTTATTTGTGTGAAAAATGTTTTGTAATTGTGTTCATATAGTTCCTGGATTTGTCTTGGCAGGTAGACTCCCACGTATTTCATGTTGTTTATAGTTATTTTAAATGGAATTTCTCTTTCTGTCTCTGGCTGTCGGGGCTCTGCCATCTGGTGCTGTGCTGAGAGGGTAAGATGCGGGTGGTTCATGCTGATGGAGGCCATAGGAATCTGGCATGTTACCTGGTGCTGAGCCAGGGTTCTAGTGGTGGTGTCTAGCATATGCTGTGGCCTGTGGGGCATGTCTGTGTTTCCATGGGGCCATACTGAAGCACACATGGGGTCATTGGCAGCTGGGCAGCTGCCCAGAGCTATACTGAAGCACGTGGTGGTTTTCGGAGTTGGAGTCTGCCCATTCCTCAGACGCTGCTGAGGCATGTGGTGGGGGTAAGTCCTAGTGTTGGCGTTTGCCTGCTACACTGCGCTGGAGCTCAGGATCTACCACTTGTTTGCTGAGGTGAGGCTTGCCGCTGGCTTGCTAGAATGTTTTCTGTCCTGGACTGCACTCCTCTTTTACTCAAGTGAGACAGACCTTCCTGCCAGTCTTCCAGGTGTCTTGGGCTCAAAGATTGTTTCGCCCTGTCTTTCTACTGGTTCTGCTTTTTCAGGATTTGTTTTGAGATGCTATTTTATGGTTGTTAGGAGGTGAATATGGAAGAGTTATGGCAGTTTACTACTCATTTGCCATCTTGGCTCCCAGAAGTCCAAGCAGTCATCCAGTTTTTGTTTGAATACTTTCAGTAATTGGAAAGATAACTACCTTCTGATATGCCAAGTGTCATTTGTCATTGGCTAACTGTGAATTATCGGGTTATAATGCATTACAGTGTTTCCCCTATTGTCTCAGATCCCTTTTTGGCATTTGTAAGAATACAGATTTTAAGTGCATAAATAAATAAATTGAATATAAACTTGCCATCATACTGAATCTACATCATCAGAGAAATGGATGACTGAAAAGGGTGTTGGTCTCATGCCGAGAAGAAGGAATAGCTGGTAGACAGCCCAGAGTTCCAGATGATGGGCAGGCATGGATGGGTTTCACCGTTGGATGTAATACCTACATCAGTGTGATCCCAGATTCATTGTTGTATTAGAGTGCTGAGCCCCAAACTGTCTCCCTACAGTTTAGACAAAATGTGAGTTTGCCCTTTTACTAAACACAAAAGCCTGTTCTGCCTTTCACCTGTTGTTGTTGTTCAGTAATTTCAGTCATGTCTGACTCTTTCTGGCCCCACTTGGGATTTTCTTGGCAAAGATACCAGAGCGGTTTGCCATTTCCTTCCCCAGCTCGTGTTATAGATGAGGAGACTGAGGCAGAGTGCAGTTACTTGCCCAGGGCCACACAGCTAGTCAGTATCTGAGACTGGCTTTGAGTCAGATCTTCCTGACTCCAGGCTGAGCGCTCTATCCACTGAGCCACCACCTAGCTGCACCGCCCTTCAAACATTAGAACACAGGAGCATAACTTCCTTCAATCTTCTCTTTTTCTTGTTGTAAAATATCTCCTGGTCATTAAACCATTTTTCCTGTGATGTGTCTGAACTTCTCACCACACTGTTTGCTCTTCTCTAGGTGCTTGTCTTTTTGTCAATATCAGCCGTACTTGTCACAAACTTCCAGGACTGGACTGAGAAGTCCAGAATAGAGTGGAATTGCCCCCCCCCATCACATACCTCTTAGCCTCCACTGCCTTCTGGTAATTCAGTCTGATATTTCACTGGCTTTTTAAGCAGCTGCATCCCTTTGTTGGTTCATGTGGAGTGTGTGGTTGATGAACCTCTTCCATTTTTTCATGTTGGTTCTCCTGATAAACCATGTCACCTTTGTTTTGCAGACTTTGGTTTTTGAATCAGCATGCTTTGCATTTACCCTTATCTGATTTTGTGTCTTCAGCCCATCTTCCTGCCTAATGATAATTTTGAATCCTGATTCTTCTCTTTAGAGGCAGTGAGGTGGTAGAGTGGTTAGAGTGCTGTACTCAGAATCAGGAAGTCCTGAATTCAAATTCTGCCGTAGCTGTCTGTCACTCTTAGCAAGTCATTAACTTTACACTTAGTCTGCTTCCTTGTCTATACAGTGGGAATAATAATAATAGCATTTGCTTCACAAGGTTGTCATAAGGATCAAGTGAGATGATATATGGAAAGCACCATAGAGATGTTAGCTGTTATTATTACCGTTTCCAATATGCACTGAGATTTTTGTCATTCGACAAGTATTGCTATGTATGTGTTCATCTAAGTCACTGCTAAAAAAGTATTGAACAGTTCAAGGTCTGTTTAATGGGTTGATAAAATGATGGGATGGTGTGGGGGGAGGCCTAACCTTCTGTTGCTGGCTTCTATCTGGAATGGCTGTTCTCATCAAAGCTGATAATTGCTCTGGCAGTAAATGATTGTTTGTCCTGAGTTTCTCCATTGTACGGAAAGACTCATGTCAAAAAGATTCATGTTCACTCTAACCTTTAATTGCCAATTGGCAATAATAAGTGCCCAATCAAAGAACTGGCCGCCCCAAACCCGCAGTTAATTGATTGCTGAAATCTGATCCTACACCACAGATGGTGCCTTATTAATAGCAAATCTCGGTTTTTCTTCCTGCTCATATTATCAAGAGCTTCTGCCTAACCAGTGTCCTGCCTTTAGAGTTGAAGCCTTTGAGTATGATTATATTAATAACATGAGGTCCCATTTCCCCTGAGTAGTAAACAGATAATGGTCTTCTATGGATTCCGTACCATATGAGGGAAAGGTTAGCTGTTTAGGACTGGTAACCTTATCTTCAGAAATGACTTGAAGCGGCTTAAAGACAGTTGCGCTGGGCAGATTGTGTAGCATTGTGTATGTTTTGTGAACTTGATTCACCAAGTTTCTTATTTCATTCATTTCCTGATTAAACATGTTTATTTCTTTAAATTGCTTAAATCCCAACCTTCCTGAAGGAGAATTCAGCTGCCATTGTGAAAAGTATCCAAATTTACTGTTCTAGCCCCCCCCAAAAAAAAAAAACTTGGCCCACAAGAAGAGAAATGAGTCTTAGGGATATTTTCTGGGAGTAATTCTGAAGGGGATGTGTTCAATTAAAACAAGGCAGTCAGTAAAATACTGTCAAGCACTCATCTATGAACTATGTAATCTGAGTATGTTGTAGCAGTGTGGAAAAACCTTAGCTTTTGGTTTTTTCCCTAACCTTTGTTTTTGTTTTTCTGTTGGCCTTGTCCTTCTCTATTAAGTTGTTTCTTTTCTAACCTTGTCCCCTTCTCCTACCTCATTTACCTCTTATTCCTGCCCATGCCTTTTCCCCAGCCTTTGTCAAGTGACTTAATTTTTCTGAGTTTGTTACCTTCTTTCTAAAATAAGAATTTAGGACTAGTTGGGCTCTCTTAGTTCCCTTGTAGTTAAAACAAACAAACAAATAAAACCTGTAGTCTGTGGACCCTCTAGGTCTAGAAGCTTCTGGTCTAGAAATTTCCGGTTACTCAGCTCATAGGTACTTTTCTCCCTGTGACCTCTAGGACCAGAAAACAATTATACCCACCTGAGTGGCATCTCTTCCTTTCATAAAAATACGTGGGCAGCTGTAATCCAGGAGTGACCTTGATCCCAGCTCTGCCTTTATCCCAGAGCCAGCTGTCTGAGCCACACCAGCAATCTAAAGATGAGTTCGATGTAAACGTGTGCCAAGGTCTAGGAACAGTCTTATCATGCTAGACCAGCAGATAGGTTCCCTCTTCTTTCAGGGGCCAGAGCAGCATAGTTCCTGAGGCTCTCAGGCAGTATCCCTGGTTAGAGCCCTTCTCAGTCCCTTTTCAGTCTCAGTGGGAGGGAGTTAATGGGCTGCCCTGCTTTGGAGGTGTTCCCAGTCCCATTGTGAAGGGTTCATTGGGCTGTGCCCTGTTAACTTTCCCGTGGTGACACTGACTCCTGCTCCCTTGGGAGCTTGATCCAGTCAAGTCACATGGCTTTCTCTTTTGGACCCTTCCTCTTAAAGAGACCAAGTGAAAGGCACTAAATTATCTAATGGTTCTGTATTTAATTCTACCAACAAACCTTGACAGTGAGAAGAGACCACAGAATTTATCTAGTTCAATCCTTACCTGATCAAGAATTCTCCCTACAACAAGTCTAACAAAGAGAACTTATTACCTCTTGAAGCAGCCTATTCCACTTCTGGGGAGCTCTGATCATTACAGAGTTTTTCCTTAGGATCATAGCTGGAAAGGGATCTTAAAGATCATCTTATCTAACCCCTTCATTTTACAGATGAGGAAACTGAGGCCCAGGGAGGTTAAGGGAATTGCACAAGGTCATACAGGTACTAAGTAAGGGAGGTGGAATTTCAACCTGGGAGTTTGCTGACTCCAAAGACAATACTCCTTCCACTCTCCCAAGTTTCCATGTATCAAGCCAAAATCTTCTCTGAAACTTTTCACCCTTGCTCCTGATCCTCTACTCTGGTCTGAACAAAACAAGTCAAATCCTTCCTCTAAAAGTTGTCGCTCTTCTTCTTCTTCTTCTTCAGTCATTTCAGTTATGTTTGACTCTTTGTGATCCTATTTGGGGTTTTCTTGGCAAAGATACTGGAGTAGTTTGCCATTTCCTTTTCCAGCTCACTTACAGATAGGGAAACTGAGGCAAACAAGGCTAAGTGACTTGCTCAGGGTCAGACAACTAGTAAGTGTCTGAGGCTGGATTTGAACTCATGTCTTCCTACTTTTCTGAAGCATTGTTTTGAGATCCTTCACCCTGGTTTTCCTAATGTGAACACGCTCCTGTTTGTCCATCTCTTTCCTTAAATATGTTCCTCACAACTGAGCCGATTGTATTGTGGGTTCTATGGCTCAGTCAAGTAAAGGGACTAGGCTTTGTGAGTCAGAATCTGACTGCTTTAAAATTTTCACTCAAAGAAATTTCCCTTTTGGCTTTGCCTTTCCACTGTCTCCCCCCCTATTCCTCCTCATGGAATCCTGTTTGCCTCAAAACACAGCTTAAGTACCACCTTTTACCTGAAGGCTCTCCTGATCCAACCTCACCCTTGAATTTATTTGTGCCTCCTTTACTTTGCCTTGCCCCACACCTCCCCCATTACCTTCTATTTATTTTCTGTGTATTCAAGTGTGTAAAGTTGTCTCTCTAAATAGAATCTAATGTTCTTGAGTACCTAGACTTTTTTTTTTCATCTTTGTATCTCCGTCACCTAGCTGGGCACATAGCAAGTGTTTAATAAATGCTCATTGAATGATGCTACCTCTTTTCCATAGACAAACTAAGCCATCTCCTCTTCCCTACGGCAGAGATTCTTAACTTTTTGAGGGTCATGTATCCCTTTAATAATCTGGTTGCTGATCTTCTTAAAATAACAGTTTTAAATGCATCAAATAAAATACATAGAAAGGACATCAATTATAGTGAGATAATTATCAACATATATTTAAATATTAAAATAAAAAATAAATTAAATTTTAAATTAAAAAAGAAAGTTCACAGTCCTCAAGTTAAGAATCCCTGGCCTAGAGGGATTCTGATGTGCTAAACCCAGCACTGAATCTGCATGGATTCTGGGAGACCAAATTGTTTGGTTCTGAGATGTGTGTTCGCCACACTGGAGAGACTTGTCTGCTGGGTCAAAATAGTAAGGCAGAGGTGCAATGGCCTCTTCGAGGTCTATACCAGGGATAGTGGATGTCTTTCCCAGAGGAAGTCCCACAAATTTTTAAGAATGCTTCTCAGGAGGCTCCCTGTGTTGGGGTGCAGTGGGGCTGTTTTGCTCTGTATTATGAAGAATCAGTAGATTTCAAACAAGAGAGTACTTTTTTCCCCATTTCATTTATTTATTAATTTATTTTGGTTTATCGACAATCACTTCCATTAGCTTTTGTTTTAAATTTTTCTCCCCCTCCCCTCCCTCCCTTTCTCCCCAAGGTGGTGCACAATCTAGTATAGGTTATATATATATATATATATATATATATTCTTATTAAACATTTTCACATTAGTGATGTTGTAAGAATTAGAACTAAGAGGAGGAACCACCAGAAAGAGGAAACAGAGCACAACAGAAGAAAAAATATAGCAAATAGTATTCTTTGATCTGCATTCAAACTCTGTAGTTGTTTGAATGTGGATAGCATTTTCCATTATGAGGCTTTTGGAGATGTCTTAGATCCTTGTATTTCTGAGAGGGGTTAAGTTTATCAAAGTCAGTTAGCACTCAGTGTGGCTGTTACTGTGTACAGCGTTCTCCTGGTTCTGCTCACTTCACTCAGCATCAAACCATACAAGTCTTTCCAGGTTTATCTGAAGTCTGCCTGTTGTTCATTTCTTATAGCACGATAGTACTTTTATATATTCAGAGAGTACTTTTTCCAGTTAAATAAACAGTTACAGCTTTTGAAAGCTGGAGGAGAGGGGCACAAATACTGATTTGGGGATAAAATATGAAAGGGCAAGAAAAATTATGATCTATTAAAGACCGATATTATGTAAAACAAAAGATTAATGCTTAATAGGCAGCCTAATAACAAGGCTGGTTTTAAATGGAGCAGATGATATCATCTGAAGTAATTATTTCCAACTCAGCACGGACCAGGAGCTTCAAAGGACAGAAGTGAAAATTAAATTAAAACTAATTCAGAGGAGACTATAGGAAAGGCTTGGGGGGGCGGGGAGGAGTAGAGAGGAAGGGTGTGTGGATTAATGAATGTTCTGAGTAATCCAGGAGGGCTGATGGTTTCAAGGGAGACACTGAGGGCATTTCAGATAATGAGCCAATGAGAAAGAAATTTCAGGACATTGGCTGGATATGTCAAGAGAGGAATCTAGGAAGCAACTAATAGGTAAGGTAGTGTTGGCGATGGAAGTCCCTGAGCTTTTCACAATGCCAGTCTTATCAAAACTAGTTCCCAGATTGCTACCCCATCCCCTCCATACTAGAAAAGAGTTGTAGGGATTTCCTAAGTCTGAATAGTACTTAGGAAGAGAGATCTTTAGGCAGCTATGCTTTAGGCACCTTAGCTTGGTCTGGGAGTCTAGAGACCTGAATACCAGTTCAGGATCTACCACTAGTGTGCCTTGTGACTATGGAGAAGTTATTTTTGCTTCTCTGAACCTTAGTTTCCTCATTTGTAAATTGAGGGGGTTGGATTAGGTGATTTCTAAGACCATCTCCCAGCACTAATATTCTTTGACTTAATTTGAGAGTGCGAAAGTTTTTCCTCTCCCCCCCCCCCCGCCCGAGGCAGTCAGGGTTAAGGGACTTGCTCAGGGTCACACAACTAGTGTCAAGTATCTGAGGCCAAATTTGAACTCAGGTTCTCCTGAATCCAGAGCCGGTGCTTTATTCATTGAGCCACCCAGCTGCCCAAGGTTTCTCTTCTAATGGCTCTTGTTTGACATCATGTCCTATACACCGTCCCTACGCAAGCAATGCGTGTTTTCCTCATTTGTAATATTAACTCATAGGACCCCTGGTGAGAAAGAAAATACCTTAGTGGCCAGCTCGTCTGAAGAATACCTGAAGAAGAATTCCTTCTGTGGCATACTCTAAAAGTTCTACCAGGAGGGGAAATCTGCTCCCTCTGCAAACAGCGTATTCCGTGTTTGGGCAGCTCTAATTATTTTCTTGATCCTTCCTGACCACCAGTACCCTCCTTCCCAAATTACCTGGTATTTAACTGTTTTCTATTTATGTTGTTCATATTCTGCTAGTCAATCAGCTGGCTTTTGTTAAGTTCCCACTATGTGCCAGGCACTGTGCTGGGGATACCAAAAAACAAAAGAAAACAAAACAAAATAAACAAACAAACAAAAACAAATACACAGTTCTTGCTGTATAGTGCTGTAAATAACTATGGACATATTCTATATATACATTGTAAAATAGAAGGGTAGCTCAGAGGGAAGGCACTGGCAGTGGGAGGGTAGGGTTTGTCTCCCCCCAAAGAGTGTAAACTCCTTGTGAGTAGAAGAGTGTTTTGTTCATTTTATTTGTAGTCCCAGCACCTAGTACAGTACCTGGCACATAGTAGGTGCTTAATAAATGCTTGTTGGTTAAGTCCAAATCTGCCTTTTAGCCATTTCCGTCCATCTCTCTGCTTTCTAGGACCAAACAGAACAAGTCCAATTCTTGACACCTTGACAGTCCTTCAGATAGCCCTTATGTGCCCCCTACCCCCTGCCGATGTATTCTTTAGGCTCAATATTCCCAGTTTCTTGAGCTGACATGAACTTGAGAGTGCTTTTAAAATTCTCCAGTGATATGTGGGCAGCTAGGAAGTGCAGTGGATAGAGTGCCAGGCCTGGAGTTAGGAGGACTTGAGTTCAGATATGACCTCAGATACTTACTAGCTGTAAGACCCTGGCCAAGTCACTTAACCCTATTTGCCTCAGTTCCTGTATCTGAAAAATGAGCTGGAGAAGGAAATGGCAAACCACTCCACTATCTTCGCCAAGAAAACCCTCAGTGGGGTCACAAAGAGTTGGACATGACTAAACAACAAAAAGCTGTATGAGTTACTATTATTATTATTATCACTGCTGTTCTCTTATTTTTCAATGCATCCATAAAGTAACAAGATTTACTTCCTAACCAACATGTCCATAACCAACTTTTATACTTTGATGGATCTGTGATCTCATTAATCTGAGTAGAGCTGCCAGTGGTTTACATCACAATCCATCTCTCCTCCTTATCCTTTGCTACTCTTGCCCATGTATTATGGCAAATCCTCTCTAGAGGATCCACCCAACAGTTTTTTGGGGGTGTCTCCCTTCATATCTTTTGACATTGTGTAGATGTCAATAAAGCGTAAAGGCAAAAAGATGCTTTTCACTCACTCTATCCTGCTTTCTTTTCTGGTCATACGTGACTCTGATGACATCTTTTATGAATATTTCTGAGTATTTCCTTGCTGGTAATAGCAGATGTTATAAATCTAATGAATGTTGTCTCTTCGTGGTGGAAAATTGGAAAATGACCGGTTTCCTTTCCTGACTCTGCACTTGGTCACCGTGCCTTGAGTGCTGCAGTCTGACCCTGTAACTTCCCTCAGCAGGAAGGGTGCTAAAATATCCATCCATCCTTGGGGCTTTCTGCTTGGAGAGTATTCCTTTGCCAGGCCAGCCCCCCTCTCCCATTGGTGAGATCTTCCTGGGACCTCCTGGCTTTTGTGGAAGTGGTCAAGTTGTCCAACTTGCATTCCCTTCCTGTTTCTAGTTCTGACTTTCTGAACTTTAATACCATAGTCCCACATGGGTACACCACTCCGCCTTCAGACTTCTTTTTTGTGTGTTGTCTTCCCTCATTGGAATATGAGCTCCTTGAGGGCAGGGACTTTTCTTTTGTTTGTATTTGTATCCTTGGTGTTTGGCACAGTGTCCTGACACATAGTAAGCGCTTAATAAATGTTTTGCCTTGCCTTATGCCAACCAAATTCAATTGGTTCAAACACCTCTGGAGTTCCTATTATAGAACTGCCTAGAAAGCCAGTTTATGAATTGTGCAGAAACAGGAATCTCTTACTCTTATCAATCAAAACCCATTTGTAAATAAAAATTATATCTCCCAGTTTCACTGCCCACATTTTTCAGTACACATCACTCTTAATCATCTTTTACTGGTTCCAAAAATAAAATCCAGACATGTAAGATGAAGCTGTCACACCATTGAAGAGCAATACCCACAGACATTGCTGGAGGCTGTAGAGCTAGTTCTCAAATAGGAGCTCCCATAAGGTTTGGGGAGGTAGTAGCATGGTTGGAACAAGCATATAGCTTCCCAAAGTGACTGTTTTATGCTTAGCTATCATATTTTGTGTAATATAGTTTATTTAAATGACTTTTCCAACACTTAGCACAGTGCCTGGTATATAGTAGGCACTTTATAAATGTTTATTGATTGATTATTTTGAAGACAATTCTAATCTAAATGTTCAAGTTCTGATATTTGTTATGAAGTCATAGCTTATGCATTATTTCTCTGAAAAGAAAGTCTTATTTCATTAATAAATCTGTTGAAAAAGAGGATGATACATTTCTTTGTTAGAAACTTTGTAACCTGATATGTGTATATGTATGTGTGTATATATGCATATATGCATATACATACATATATATGTATGTGTGTGTATATATACATGTATATATACATATGTATATATACATATGTATATATACATGTATATATATATATATACATATGTATATATACATATGTATATATACATGTATATATATATATATATATACACACATACACACATATCTGAGCATACAATCTGTTGTTGTTTTTTGTTCATTTGTTTTTAGTCGTGTCCAACTCTTCATGACCCCATTTCGGGTTTTCTTGGCAAAGATACTGGAGTGGTTTTGCCATTTCTTTCTCTAGTTCAATTTACAGATGAGGAAACTGAGCCAGTCAGGATTGTGACCTGCCCAGGGTCACAAAGCTATTAAGTGTCTGAGGCCAGATTTGAATTCATGAAGATGGCAACTCCTGATTCCAAACTCAGTACTCTATCCACTGTGTCACCTAGCTGCAATCTAGGCAGTCAGATAAATAAGAGGATAATGTAGTAAAAATCATTGAGTAGATGAAGCACTTATGAAGCACTTAACTACGTGCTAGGCAGTGTGCCAGGCTCTGGGGATATAAATATAAACAAGATAATCCCTGCTTTCAAGGAACTTACATTCTAATAGGGGTAGCTACATAAAGGACAGCTGGACAGGGAAGAGGAGGCGTCTGGTACACAGTCAGTAACGTAGTATGGAGCTGTGGAGACGACCTGGAAGTGCCCTAGAGAACTGGACGAGATAAGGCAAAAGCTCAGCTCTCATAGCCTTGCTTTCCATGGGGCAGTCTGAGATTCCAATGAGGGAGACAAGGAGGATGGTTGCAGTGCAGGTAACATGGTATAGAGATTGGAAGTAATACAGAGATCTGGTTCTAGGGAAAATAGAATGAAAATTCACCTAGCCAAAGTGAAAAGATCAGTATACATACATATATACACACATGAATGCATGCATGCACATGCATATACACATCGATAAATTTTATATACTATATATAATATATAAAATATGTGTGTATGTTTACACATACTTATGTATGTGAGTCTTGTGGCAAAGGGAAAGGAAAGGAGATGGAGATTGGGTACAGGGGTGAGGAAGGAAGCCTGTGGACCCGAGGCCTTCTAGGTGCTTGGATGCAGCCTTTTAACCATGTCCAAGTTTTACAAACAAATCCTTTTAGTAAGGGGATTTGTTCAGTGAAGTTTGGATTCAGTTAAAGGGTCACACTTGAGAACTTGAAGGCCACATGTGGCCTTGAGGCAGCAGGTTCCCCACCCCTGGTTAAGATTAAAGAGAACAGCTTGGCCTGAACTCAGACAAGGAATTGGGAAGGAGTCAGGCAGAGAGAGTGCAGTGAGAAAGATCAGCCAGTAGGCAAGCCTGAGTGAGTTCTTGAAGAAGCCAGTGAGGAAGAGATTTTATTCTAAACCTGAGGCAGCCTTCCTAGGGAAGTAGTCAGCTCCCCAATGGAAGCCATTAAAAAAGTATGACTTCACCAAATTTTATTTCCTTGTTTGCAAAAACACAACACTTTGCTGTGCACATAATGTGACCGGATCGTCTCTGTTTTTAACTCTTGGTACAGTCAGAATTTAACATAACCACAGCTTCTTTTGAGTTCTTGTGGCTTGAACAGATTTTTTGAATGAAGTTCATGTGTCATAATGTTTTTCAAACCTTAAAGTGCTTCAGAAATACTGTTATTATTATGATCATTATTATTGTTATTTTCATCATCATAATCATTGACAATAGAGAGCCATGGAAGGTCTTAGGGAAGACCAGTGGTGGCATGACTAGATCTTGGACTCTTTACCTCTCATAGATAGGGATAGAGACTTTAGGAGGGAACTGTGCTAAAGCTGTTCTCTGTTAGAGAAAAAAAGTTTAAAATGGCAATGCCTCATTGAATTAGCATTTTGAGTGTGAAGGAGCCCTTGGACACTTACCAGCTGGGTGACTCTGGGCAAGTCACTTAACCTCATGTGCCTCAGTTTCCCCATCTGTAAAATGAGCTGGAGAAGGAATGATTAACCTCTTTAGTATCTCTGCCATATATATATATATATGCATATACATATATGTACATATGTATAATTATATATATTATATATGTATACATACATATATATGTATGTGTGTAGATATGTGTGTGTATATATGTATACACACACACACACACACACACATCAGTTGGTGTTATTACCAATATGGGATCCTAGTTTGGAGCTAGAAGGTCTGTCTGGGTGAGCTGCTTGTCAGGGTTGTCATAAGACCCAAATGAAATAACATGTAAAGTGTTCCATGAAGTTGGTGGTTGTTATTTCAGTATCTCTCTTCTTTTTCCTTCCCAGCTGCATTGGGCCTTTATTTTTCCCGGGACACTTACTCAGAAAAAATCTATATCGACGAACCTGTTGGAACGCCCCTGCTCTACGTTCATGCCTTACAGGATGCCCAAGGGGAGGTGCCCCACTTCCGCCTGGGCCAGCACCTCTATAGCAGCTACCGATCACAGCCACACAAGAATGACTGGTTCCAGATCAATGAAGACACAGGCCTTCTCTACCTCAACCAGAGTCTGGACCAAAGGGCCTTCGAGAAACTGAGCGCCCGAAGTAAGTGAGAGAGGCAGCTCAGTGCAATTGAGCAGACCTTGATGCAGTATCTGCTGGATGTTCTAGGTGCTGGGACTATCAAAATGAAACAGTGCCTGTCCACAGGGAACTTATAGTCTAGCAGTGGAGATAAGATGTCCACAGATAACTGTAACACAAATCAGAATACCATAAATGCCTAAGAAAGCTAGAAACAGAGGGCTATGAGAGATTTGAGGAGAGGGCAATGACTTTGAGCTCTGGGGATCACAGAAGGCTTGATGGGCCTAGAAGGAAGGGGAAGATTACTATAAGGTGAGATGTGCAGAATCCGTCTCAGGTGTGAGTGACAGTGTGAGCAAAGGCATGGAGGTGGGAAAGGGCAGGACAAGATCAGGGGGTGGTGGTTTCTGTTTTTTATTTTTTTCTGTTTTGTTTTACTGAAACATAAATTGTGAGCTAAGGCTGGAAAGGTTGGTTGGAGGGCAGTTTTCAAGGGCTGCTACTGTCTTCACTCCCAAAAAGAATCTGGATATTTTCAGGCAAGTACAAATCATTGGGTGCCTTAAGAAGCACTGTAGTGCAGCAGGTAAGAGCACTGGCTTTGGGGTCAGAAAGTCTGGGTTCACATCTCAGCTCTGCTCTTCACTGTGGACCATCATTAAACTCTCAGGGCCTCAGTCCTTAGTTCTCAAATGAAGGAGTTAGACCACAGAGTCTCTGAGGTCTCCTGCTAGTGCCCTCCCTTTACACTACTTTATATTTAGATAGATGGATAGATTAAAGTATGTATATCTGTCATCTATCTAGTTAGTCTGTGTGTCTTCCCCTGCTGTCTCCCCTGTTAGAACGTAAGCTCTTTGTGAGTACACATGCTACACTTATCGTATTTGTATCCTTAGCATTTAGTATAAGCTCTTAGCACACAGTAGGCATTTCATAAATGCTTATTGATTAATCAGTAGGGCAGAAGAACTGGAAATCAAACTATAAAAATTGAAATCCATTGGATTACCCAGTGAATTTGAACTGGTTTATAGAACAGTAGTTGATTGGGAAACAAAACTCATTCATCATCAGTCAGTCAATAAGTATTTATGAAAGGCCTACTGTATATCAGGCACTGCACTGTGTGCTGGAGGTACAAAGACAAAAGTGAATCAGTCTCTGCTTTGGACGAGCTTACATTCTAATAGAAAAAAAGAACAGAAACAATTGGGGTGGATGGATGGATGGATGGATGGATGGATGGATGGAAAGATGATAGATGGCTGGAGATAGATGGATAGATAGATAGATAGATAGATAGAGGCAGATGGATGGACAGACAGGTAGATAGAAATAGTGATGGATGTACAGAGAATGTATATATAGAGAGGTAAGTAGATAGGTGAGACAGAGATATAGCTAGATATACGCATATATTAGTTGCAGGATATGGGCTTCATAAATAGATACACCATGTATACGTACATGTATGCAAGTTACCCACAAATCACATAGGCCCCCTCTGTGAGCTCCACATTGTGCTAGGTATTGGGGAAGGTTAAAGAAAAGTCTGCGATTAGTGATGCCCTCTGGAGCCTGCCTCACAGTGGAGGAGACCAGGGATTACACATAGTATATTTGGTGGAACTTGATTAAGGGCCATGACTGGCCATAAGCTTTGTAGAAATTCAGAGACTGGCTGGAAGGTTCAGGGTGGAGGCAGGTCTTGAATTGTCCTTGAAGAATGGATAAGAATTGGATATGAAGTTCCTTGGGCTATGCAGAAGAAAGTTTTTGTTCCCCTGGAACAACAATTTTAGGCAGCCCTGTGGATATTGCCCTTTAAACAGATATGAATCCATGCATTTCATTTGCCAATGGATAAAGAGTCAGAGGAGAGACAAGGCCTCCAAGCCCACTCCCTTGGCTACTCATGAAATGCCAAGCTCCCCTGTCTCTAGGTGTGAATCTGCCCAGGTGTAATGATAGCAAGTGCTGAATGCCACTTATGCCGCACCAGTGGGACTCCTAAATAGGGAAGCAGATTAAAGGAGGAGAGACAAGTTTGGACTTTGCTCTTTTCATCCTCATATCATCTGGATCCTCACAGTTAGTATTTGCACAGCTGAGAAAACTGTGGCACCTCCTATCTCCGCAGGGTTGAGGAAACTGAATTTACTGTGTGTGGCCGTGGATTTCCTGCCATTTTGTATTTTAGGTTTTTTTTTTTTCATTTTTGAAAGTCCTTTAGCTTCTGGCACAATCAGGGAACATGCAAACTATTCCTAAGAGAGATTTAAAAATGTAATTGAGCTCTGTCAGAAGCTGGCTAGATTGCCAAAGGTTGGCCTTCAGTTGAAGTAAGCTTTTCAGTTTTGTCAGATGATGAAAGAGAGAATGTTCTGAAAACTATGATGAAAGTGCCCTCAATTTATAGTAATACCTTAATTTGTAGGACATTCTTTTAAAGGGGCTTTCAGGGTCATTATGCCCTCACTATAATAGCCCCAAGAGGTAGGGAGAGCAGGGCTTATTATCTCCATTTTCTGGGTGAGCAAAGATGCCCAGGAAGGCTAAAAAAGTTCCCAAGGCCAAACAGTAAGTTCTGGTAGAGGACCAGGGCTAGACCCCAGAGCCCCTACCCATTAGGCCAGTGCTTTTGCCCTTAGACCTTGCTGCCTTTCCTTCCCTCACCCTCTGGAAGATGCGTCTTTGCTATTGTTCACTTGTTTCAATCATGTCCAACTCTTTATGACTCCATTTGGGGTTTTCTTGGCAAAGTTACTGGAGTGGTTTTGCCGCTTCCTTCTTTAGCTCATTTTACAGATGAGGCAACTGAGGCAAACAGGATTAAGTGACTTGCCCAGGGTCACACAACTAGTAAGTGTCTGAGGCAAGATTTGAACTCAGGAAGAGGAGTCTTCCTGTTTTTTCCACTACAAACTAAGTCCATTTGCTGTTACTGCTTCTTTATTTTGAAACTTTGTCTTACTGACTTTATAAGGTATACCTGGGTCTCATCTCTTCTCTCTGCAGGTGGAGGATTTCCCTTGCTCACCATCTACCTTCAGGTTTTCCTCTCACCCAGACCATTCCGGGAAAGTGATTGTCACTGGCCAAGCTGTGCCAAAGTGATGCTGTCCATCATCAACACCACCATGCCAGCCTGCAGCTCCCTGAAGCCCAGGGAGTTCTGCTTCCTGGAGACGGGCCTCTCATTCCGCATCAGGGAGAATAAACCACCGGGCACTTTCCACCAGTTCCGTCTCCTTCCTGTGCAGCGTCTGTGCCCAAATATCAGCATTTCCTACCAGCTGCTTAGAGGTAAGGATGGTATCTCCTGGATGCCTTCTCCTCACCCTCTTCTTAAGAGGATAGAGACTTTTCAGAGAATGCTTAACCACATTTAGCTTGCAGGGAGCGCTGACCTTCGAAGTGGGAGACCCAGATCCATATTCTGGCTATGATACTTTCTAATGAGTGACACTGGACAGGTCAGCTCACCTTTCTGAGCTTCAGTTGTGATCATGAAAATGGGGATAGTACCTGCGCTACTTACTTCCCATCGATATCGTGAGGATAATTCTTGTAAACCTTCAAGTGCTGTAGGCATAGGTATATTACAGGGCTATTGGGGTCAGAGGATTTAGAGCTGGAAAGAGCTTGGAGATCATCTTCTCTGATCCCTTCATTTGACATGTGATGAAACTAGAGCCAGAGAGATGCAGACCCTGCTTCACACAAGTAGGAAATGGCAGGATGGGGATTCAACCCCAAATCCTAGGACTTGAAATCCAGTTTTCTTTATACTCTACTGTCTTGTCCTGTTGATGGTGGTTGCTAATGGTACCTAATCTAGAAAGCATTTACTATATGCAAGGTAATAATGATAATAATAATAATAGCAACATTAGTAATAAAAATAATAGTAGCCGGCATTTGTATAGCATGTTAAGGTTTGTAAAGTGCTTTATAAATGTGTTTTTTTATTTCATCTTTATAACAACCCTGGGAGGTAGATGCTATTATTATTATTCCCATTTTAGAGCTAGTGAACCTGAGGCTGAGAAAAGTTAAGTGACTTGTCCAGAGTCACCTGCCTAATAAGTGTCTGAGGGCAGATTTGAACTTGGATCTTTCTGATTCAAGGTCCAGAGCTCCATCCATTGTGCCAGCTGTGGATACAAAGACAAAACAGAAATTCTCTTCCTACTCTCAAGGAGCATATATTCTACAAGAGTGGTATTCTACTTATTATATTTACATAAGAACATCAGACCCTCTTCTCCTTGTCTCACCAATGGTCCAGCTAACTCAGGACGTATATCATCTCTTATTGTCTACCCTGCTGTCAGCCTCATGGTTAAGAACATCATCCCAGTGTTCTTAGCTTTGCTTAATCACCCCTCTGTAAATCTGTGATCCATAAGTTTATCTGAAGCCTAGATGGCCAGAGTGCTGGACAGTCAGAAAGACCTGCGTTTGAATCCTTCTTAAGTCATTAACTAGCTATGTGACTGGACAAGTCACTGAATTTCTCACATCAGTTTCCTCATCTCTAAAATGGGAATGATAAGATCATCTGCATCACTGAAATGATGAAAGGATCAAATAAGCTAACATGCGAAGTGTCTGGCAAACCTTAAAGCACTATATAAATACGTTGTTGTTGTTTGGTCATTTTTAAGTCGTGTCCAAATCTTCATGACCCTTTTTTTTTGTTTTGTTTTATTGGCAAAGATACTGTAGTGGTTTGTCATTTCCTTCTCCCTCTCGTTTTACAGATGAGGAGACTGAGGCAAACAGGGTCTGGGGCTGGATTTGAACTCAAGTTTTCCTAACTCCAGGCTTGGTGCTATCCACTGCACCACCTGGCTTCTCTAATATAAATAAATAGCATATAAATGTCAGCTATCATTAATAATATTTTTAGTAAGAATAATAATAAGCCAGTTTATATACTCAGGCTGTATAGCCCCTCAGAATAATACATTTCATAAGTTCCTTGAGTTCAACACTCAGTACCTACCCTGTGCAAGTTGTGCTGAGAATATAGAGAATTTTTTAAATAATATAGTACTTCATGGATATTATACTCTAGTAAGATCTATTACACAGAAGAGAAATTCCTTGGTATGAAAGTCCTTGGCCGTGGCAAAGGATTCTGTACCAGAAACAGAAAAGGTTTTTTTCTCCCATGAAAATGACAGAAACAAAAATCCATTACCATGTGCTTTGACACTGTACCCCAAGGACCACTCGACTGTCCCCCAAAGATGAACCCCCATTTATGCTTTCTTCCCCCGTTAAGATGTATGTAAGCTCCTTGAGAGCAGGGACTGTGTTTTCTCTTTGTATTCTCAGCATTTGGTTTTGTAGTTTGTCCAGTTATATCAGGAAGGTAATGTCTTGACTTGCAGCTGAACTGGAGTTAAGTGAGACAGAGCTGTGGAAAGTCACCAGCCTCACTGTCTCCTACAGAGATATCTGGGTCCAGCAGCAAGACATAGGTTAGGATGACTAGAGATGGCCCGAGATGCCATGGGAGACCTTGGCCTTTTTAAGTGAACGCCTTTCCCAGGTCTCAGTTTGTCTGAGGCACCATCCATTCAGTGACTTAAGGCTAGGTAAAAAAAAATGAGGCAAAGAATGGCCTCTTTTACCTTGTTAAAAAATCAGTCTGAGAAGGGAAGACTCACAGGGTTTCTGGCCAAAATAGAGACAATTGCTATTTTCACTCACTCTGAGCCAGCAAAACCCAAACAGTGACCATCTGAGGCTTGGGTTGGGGACTGTTATTGGCCAATAAGTGATAGCCAGAGTGGTTTGAGCTTAAGGCATAGTCAAGTAGCTCCACATGGATCAGAATGGCTTTATCAATGCCTGGTTTCCAGAGCTCTGTTTCAATAAATTTGTATTCCTTGGTCTTTCCCAGGTCTCAGTTTGTCTGAGCTAGCACCCATTTAGTGATTTAAGATTGGGTAAAGTCAATCAGTCAGTAAACATTTAGTAAGCACCTGTTATGTGCCAGGCGCTGTACTAAGGACTGGTGCTTTGTACATTCCTTCATTCGTTGGCTCAATAAGGTAGGTCCAAACAATGAAAGTACACATTGGAATATGGTTAAATGCATAGGAGGAATCAGAGAAACACGAGAGATTCAAGGAGAAGAACCCCTTCTATTTAGGGGAGTCAGAAAAGCTTCATGGCACAGGTAGCACCCCGACTAAGCTTGGAAAGAAAACGATTTGAAAAGACTGAGGGGTGGAGTGAGGCTGTTCCTTGCATAGAAAATAGCACATGAAGATGAATAGAGGCTAGAGAGAATGGGATGAGATCTGCCAGTTAAATAATTCAATTTAGCTGGAGCAGAGTGAAAGGGAGGAATAAAACAAAGGTGGGAAAAAGTCCATTAAGGCCAGAGTGTCAGAGGGCTGAATTCTAGGCTGAGGAGTTGGGACAAGATGATAAAGTCTTCCCTGGACAGGCAGTTTGGGAATAAAGAAGTAATGGGATCATACCTGTACATTTTATACATATATACATACATACATACGTACGTGTATATAATACACGCACAAACCCATATATATAATATATAAACACATAATATATACGCATGTGTGTTATATATGTGTTATACATGCACACATGTATGTATGTATACTCGTATTTAATGCATGTTATATGTCCATCTGATGTATGTATACATTATGTATCTATTGCTTTTCAAAATAAGGTGAAAGATTAATTGAAAAAGGGCAAGATGAGTCAGGCGACCAGTTAGTAGGCTGCTACAGTATCCATGAGGAGCACTTAGGTAGTGCATAGATAGAGCACTGGACTTGGAATCAGGACAGTGACCCTTCTTGAGTTCAAATATGGCCTCAGACACTTACTAGCAGTGAGACCCTGGGCAAGTCACTTAACCCTGTTTGCCTCCGTTTCCTCATCTGTAAAATGAGCTGGAGAAGGAGATAGCAAACCACTCCAGTATCTTTGGCAAGAAAACCTCAAATGGAGTCCCAAAGAGTTGGACATGACTGAAATGGCTGAACAGACAGTATTGGTGAAAAGGACGAGAGTTTGAACAGTGGTCGTGACCATGGAGTGAAATTGCAGGAGATAGACGTGAAAGACGAAGCTGTGACAGACTCAGTAGAACTTGACAAAAGCCAAGAAGTTATCTGGAAAGAAGAAGAAAGAGGCAAAGATGATATTTCTATCTTATTAGATAATCGGAAAAGGAATCAGGAGCATGGGTGGGATTTAAGAGGAAAGTGATGAGTTTTTATTGGGGTTTTAGAGTTAGAGTGTCTCCATAGAGGCAGCTTGGTACATAGTATATAGTGTCACACTTGGAGTCCGGAAGACTTGGGTTCACATTTGATCTCCCCATATTGACTGTACAGATATGGATAAGTCACTGAGCCTCAGTTTTGTCATCTATTAAAAGGGGAGAATATAATCTCATAGGCTACTTGTGTAAAATGCTTTGCAAGGCTTACAACTCTATTTGTCAGTTATTTGTATTAGTTTTAGCATTGTTGAAACTATGAATAAGGTCATCTGCATGCTAGATGACTTTATCTTCATTTGATTTTTAGTCTTTCTTCATGTGTTTCGTCTTTCTTCATCTTGGATATTTTAGTTATCCTTTCCTAGACTTTATTTCCTGTAGTACCTCCTTTGTGAGGATTGGCAGCCAGAATTAGAGTGTCCTTCATGCAGGTGGTATTGTTATACAAAATTCCTGCTCCTTCCAGTGAGAGTACAGGAATGAGCCATGTTAGCTAGCTAGCTAGTGTCTTCAGTCCCCAACGTTACTCTCTCATTCTCCCCTCCCCCTGCCAGCCCAATCAGATGCATGACAAGGGAGTGTCTGCATCTGGTGGTCTGGGTGGGGCGCCATCCTCCTCCCTTGCAAAATTTTGTTCTAACATTGTTATTCCTGTCTTTGTTTTGGTAATTAGATGAAGACCTTCCCTTCCATTCTGATAAGGACACCATGGAGGTCAGCATGAGGCACTCTCTGGACCGGGAACAAAAGGAAAAGTATGAGTTGGTTGCCAAGTGCACAGTTCGGGAAGGTTTGCGAGAAGATAATGTGATGGTACCCTTTCCTGTGACTGTATATGATGAGGACGATTCACCTCCTAATTTCCCCACCGGCATCAACACAGCCAATGCAGTTGTGGAATACAAACGGAAAGAGGTATGAGGGGTTTGTCAGGGATTTTGGAAAGGGTGTCAGAGAGCATTCTTAGAGCTTAGACCAAGGAAGAAAGTGAGATAGTTGGGGCAGAGAGTGCTGGATTTGAAGTCAGGAAGACCTGAATTCTATTCCTGTCTGCCTCAGTCAATTACTAAGCGATATGAATCTGGGTAAATAACTTAAGCTTTCTGTGCCTCAGTTTCCTCATCTGTAAAATGAGAGGTGGATTTAGTGGCCTCTAAAATTCCTTCCACTTCCAAACCTATGAACTGATGATTTATGGTAATGACAGTCTTTTCTAAGTCATACTCCAGTGGGTTTTCCAGAAAGACCTTGCTTGATTCTCTTTCTACTATGCCTACCATGCCATTTGGTTGAATTCTAAACCAGAGAAGGACAAAACAGGCATGGATAAATGGACGAAGGTACATGGGACCTCTGTGTGTGTGCACCTGTGCACAAACGTGCTTCCCTCTGGCCACATTCCAAACTTAAAGCAAAATTATATAAGGGCTTTACTCTCTGTTGGTTGGAGTTTGCTGTGCCTTTTCTTGCCTTCATCATAGCATGGTTGCTTCAGAACTGACTCTGTAGATACAATTCAGAGTGATTTTGTGTTTGGCCCCTGTCATGGCACAGAATTCTCTGTTTTCCCTAGTTCTTCCTTGTTTGAAGCTTACTCCAAGCTATACTTTGGAGCTGAGTCTCTACTTGATATTAAGAAGAGAAATAAGAGGAAAAGGGATGGGGTAGCACTTTTCTAAAACTAAGGGCTGCCTACTCAGAGGACAGCTAGGTGGTACTCGGGGAAAACTCCTTTTAATGAGTTCAATTCTGGCCTTGGACATTTATTCTCTGGGTGAGTCACTTAGCCCTATTTGCCTCAGTTTCCTCATCTATAAAATGATCTGGAGGAGGAAATGGCAAACCACCCCAGTATCTTTGCCAAGAAAAACCCAAATAGGGTCATGACTGAAATGACTAAACAGACTTCCTGAGAAGCAAAAAGATCTAATAGACCATGAACTTTTAATAGTTTTAAATAAATTTGTGTAGTAGGACAGGGATCTATCAGACCAGCTCTTGTCTTCCTTGACAAGATACCACCCCTCCCCTATATCTGAAGTAGTTCTGTCATTGGTGGCTGAGGTCAAGAACATGACCCACAAGATAAGGGCAAAAATTTGAAATCAGCAAAATTGGTTTTATACCATTTGTGGTCACTAGGTGGCATAATGGATAGAACACTGGACTTGGAGTCTGAAAGAGCAATTTAGGTCTTGCCTCCAGCACTTTAACTACCTGAGTGACCATTGGCAAGTCACGTGACTTCTCTGTGTCTCTCTTGCCCCTCTGTAAAATGACCAGGTTGGACTCGTCTGAGTTCTCTTCGTGCTTGAAATCTATGATTTTATAATTATGGGATACTTGTCCACCTCCCTAGGCATGTTGTCTCTCTCCCCATACAGCTATCCTGTGTCCCATTTTAAAGTTCGTAACTAGTTGCTGAGTTATTAACTGGTTGTTTAGTTGTCACCTAATTAAGGTATGACTCTTCCTTTGCAGAGATTTGTATTTTGTAAGGAGAATTTTTAAGAATTGGAAAGTCTGTAGCAGGTAATAAATGGGGACCGGCCATTCCAAAGTTTTACAGGTTGCCAACTTTTTCAGTCTTTTTCTAGGGAACTCTGGATACTTAAGTCCCCAAATTCTTTTCCCTCTGGCTGAGAAGCCAACTGCAACAATGATATGTTTTCAAATGATTCCAGAAGCCGTAGCCCAGGGGTGGGGAACCTGTGACTTAGAGGACCACATGTGGCCTTGAGGCCACAGATTCCCCACTCCTGCTATAGCCGGTTTCCTAGGAGTCCTTTGAGGAGAAGCCATGTTCCCTATTGGCAAGGTGGTGTGGTTCAGCCCCAGGGTTCCCCACTTAATACTTGTGCAGACTTCCACAAGTTCCTTAAACTCTCTAGGCCTCAGTTCCCTCACTGGAAAAATAAAGGTGTTGGACTAAATGGTTTCTGAAATCCCTCCTATGTCTAGATCCCTTGATCCTGCAATGACCTTTATTTCTAGCAGTGGCCAGCAGGAGGCACTGGTTTTTTTTTTTGGTGGAGGTGGGGGGTGGGGAGGCTCCCTGCCTAAAATTCAGATTATGGAACCTGGGAACCGTGAGGGTAGATTATGATGTGCCCGCTGTTTTTGTGTTGTTGTTTTTTCAACAAGTAACCTAAAGAGCCCAGAAGTTGGCTAATATTATTGCCTTTTTGCAATGCAAATCAAGTATTTATTAAGTTCCCACCATGTATGTGGCCTAGCATAGTAATTGCTACGTATTCACTCTTCTAAGTGCCAGGGATACAAGTGCTCTCCTTACTTACAGGGAAGTTACCTTCTAGTGGGAGAGACAGCACATACACGTAAAAATACTTAGAGCATAAACATGAAGTGATACAAATATAATGCAAGGTAGTGGAGGGAGGGCACTTAGCAGTTGGGGGATCAGGAAAGGCTTCTTGCACAAGATAGTGCCTGAGCTGAATTTAAGAGGTAGAGGCAGGGAGGTAGTGAATTCTAGACATGAGGAACTGCAAGAATAAAAGCCTGGAGACCAGAGAGAGAGTGGGGGGGGGGAGAGAGAGAGTGGAGGGGGGGGAGAGTGGAGGGGGAGGAGAGAGAGAGAGAGAGAGAGAGAGAGAGAGAGAGAGAGAGAGAGAGAGAGAGAGAGAGAGAGAAGTGTGTATGTGTGTATGTTTGTGTGTGTGTAAGAAAAGAGACACAGATGTTCAATGAGACTAAAAGATGGGTTGGAGCCAGGTTGTGTGGAGCCTTAAAAGCTAAAACAAGAGTTTATATTATTTAAAATGTAGTAGGGAACCACTCCCTTCTGATAAATTTTCCCACATCCCCTATTTCTGCTCCCTAGGAATTCTCATAGAATTATACAAGGAGCTACAAGCCCAACTGTTTCATTATTCTTTTAAGTAATTGGCCATTAGAGCTGTTGCTTCTGGGGAGCTGACTCTGAATTTTGGAAAATTGCTGCCCTCTATGGGGGAAAATGAATTCTAGCACCCATGATTAGAGTTCTCTAAGCCATATGTGAAAAGGATTCATATATTTTAAGATCTAGAAAGGATCTTTGAGGTGTTCTATAGGAAGGCACTCCTTTTAGTGAGAAGGAAACTTGAGACCCTGAGGGGTAAAGCAACTGGGTCCCCAAGGTCATGTAGCTAATTAGTGACAGAACTGGTAGGTAAGTCCAAATGTGAAGTGAGAGAGCAAAGAAGAGCCCATGAAAAGAAGCAGGGAGAGGAGATAACCATTTCTTCATGATCCTAGCTTTATGCCAGGGCCATTCCTAGTGGTGGGTGGGAGACCCTGGTTTTGACTGTATGAAAGTAGGTCAGAGAGTCCCCCTGTCTCTCCCAATCCCTGCCCCTCTCCTCCCTACCCACTCTTGTCTTGTGCTTCCTCATAGGGTACAGTATTGGCAGTGCTACAGGTCTTTGATGCAGATGTGGTACCATCTTCTGGGGACATCCCAAGAAAGTACATACACACCATGCTAACCAGTGACCCTCGGGTCATTAAGTTCTTCCGGGTGGAGCACTTACCAAATGAGACCTCTTACAACTCTAATGGAAGCCGTGTGCGGGCAATGATGCACGACTACAGTAAGGGGGCTTAGGGGGGTGAAGATAGGAAAAAGAGGGAGGTGGGAGCATTTGGGACCTCATCACTGTCTGCACCTTTCCAGGCTAGGCCACTTACTTGGCTGACCAATTGATGCCTTAGAACAGATAAATGAAAAGAAAATGAACTCTAGCAGATTCTAACAGATGAGCTCATTTAAAGAGGTTTAAAAATATATATATGTTCAGTGCCCTACACTGCTTTGGTGCATAGACTGAATTTAGAAGATGGGACTATAAGTCATGAGCTTGTTTTTTTAAAAAATACCAGAACTAAAAATGAGTTTGATCAAGTTTAAAGTAGCCCCCTGGAGGAGTCGGGGGGGGTGGTGGTGGTGGAGGCTAGGGCAAGTCACTCATTCCAATGATGCTGCCATTCTTTTTTTTTTTAATTGACTTCAGAGATTATAAAACATTGTTTGGAGTATTTTCTTCAGTGGTGGCAAATCACCATGTTCTGAAGGTGGTTTTGATTTTTGGGAGAAAAAAAGTCAATTAACATCAACATTAATGAAGGTGGTTGGGCTGATGCTATTAGAAGAGCAACTGAGATCTTGAGGGTCCTGAACACCATGGCAGAGAAAGGACATTTGAAGGAATCTGGGATGTTGGAAAACAGAAGATTTGAAGGGAATGTAGGGACATGAGAATTTTCTTCAAGTATCCAAAAGAGTGTCATGTAGAACAGGGATCAGATTTGTCTTAACATTCTCTGGAGGGAAGGAGAAGGAGGTGGAAGCTGTAGAGAGGGTGACTTTGGCTTGCAGAATGAGATCTGGGAGCAAGGGAGGGCTGGAGTCAGCCCCTACTGCTTTGTTAGAGCCAGTTGCTAAATTGTCAGTGTGAGCATTTACGCCTCGAAAATCGGCAGATTCTACAAATCAGGGCTTCATTTATTGTTTGGTTGATCATCTATTCTTAAGAAAGTGATGGAGAAAATGGTAATAATACTGATCACGCCTAAAAGGGTGTGTCTTGGGCACAATAGTCTTTTCTTTTCCTTTTTTAAAGAGCTGGTTTTGTTTTTGTTTTTAAACATTTACCAGCATACCACAGCCAGTGAGGCTATCTATTCTAACTTTATTTTGAACAACGGTGCCCTCCACAACACACCTTACAGGATGTCATCCAGCCTTTGCATAAAGATCCCAGGTAAGAGGGAAACCCATTACCTCCTGAAGCAGCCCATTCCTGTTGGGAGTTCTAATGATCAAGAAGTTTCTTCTTACATTAGGCCAAAGTCTGGCTCTTTGCACCTTCTACCCATCACTACTCTGTGGAGTCAAGAAGAAAATAATTTCTTTTTCCATATGATAGCCTTCAAATACTTGAAAATAGCTGTCATGTCCCTCTATAGTCTTCTGTTCTCTAAGCTAAACATTCCTGGTTCCTACAACAGTGTCCTAAGGCATGATCTCAAGGCTTTTCACAATCCTGATTGCTCTTCTCCCAGAATCTTTGTAGCAATGTAGTATAGCAGAATGAGTGTTGGGCTTCGATTCAAGAGAGATATGTGTTTTAACCTCACCTCTGACATTTACTAACTGTTGGACTGTGGATAAATAACTCAACCTCTCGGCACCTCAGTTTCTTCATCAGTATAATGAGGATGGGGCATCTCTAATAACCTCTGAGGTGTTGTGAGGATAAGATAAGATAATGAATGCAAGGCAGTTCAAAAATCTTAATGAACTATATAAATATTAGCCTTATTTATCATCAATATTCTCTTTAAAGTGAGATAACTCATTTGTGGATTGACAATAAGAATGTTGATGGAGTCCCTTTATTTTTACAGAACTGGTACTCAACCAAAGTGTCCCTATCACAGAGAACCATTCTTTCCAGTTGGGAGTCCTGGTGAATGACACTGACTTCCAGGGTCCTGGAGGGGTACTACAGCTCTATTTTAATGTGACCATCCTGCCTGTCAGCATACAGTTCCCAAACATCTCCTACTCCTTCTCAGTAAATCGAAACGCTCACCGATATGCACAGGTGAGTGATGCATGAGCTATTTCTCATGGGGAAAGAAGGAACCTGGACCACCTGGGCAGAGGGAAATAGGAAGATAGCCCAGGTGAGCTTCTCCATCTGCCATAAGATAAATGGAGTCCTTGGTAATTGACGCATTCTGGAAGAATTCACTGTGTCTCATTTGGAGGATTTCTGGCATGCTTGTTACCATGAGGGATACAGTAGAGGAGGTAATCCCTTCTCTCAAGAAATTTGCAGTCTTGATGGGAAAGAGAAGGCTGTATGCATGAACCAATTAGAGGGTAATCTAAGATGGCTCATAAGCCTACAAACGTCTGGCCCAGGAGTTGAAATACTCTGGGACCTCGGAAAAGGAAAGATCAATATAAATTGGCATAATGAGGAATATTGATTGTGTTCTAACCAGAGTAACCTCTCCCACCTTTTCTAGAAGAAGACGATGGTCTCTTGCTGAAAGGTTCTTGCACTTTCAGGAGACCAATATGGGGTAGCAGGAAAAGCCCTGAGCGAAACCTGGTTTGGAATCCTGGCTCTGATAGAGCTTGGGTTTGAACATTTGTTAGCTGTGAACCTGGCCCACCAGGCCTTTTCGTTTCTTGATGATTTATAGTTTTATCTCTTAAAGTGGAATATGTAATAATGAATATTTGCACAATATGACTTGTGGTGTAGTTCTGAGCAAAACACATCGTAAGTTCTAATGCACCATGTGAATGTGAGATAGTGTTTGTTTTAATATGCTCATGAACACTATTGTTCCCTACTTCTGCTTCCTAATCCTCACCTATATTCCTCTGACCCAGTCTATTTCCTATTTCCCCCTTTGTTCTAGTTTGATCCTACTTGAGCCCATTTATAATGTCTCTTGGTAATGCCCAGGAAGGGTTGACATTAGCTAAGGGCACATTGCTATTGACTTTGTTAGGGAATTGCAGGTAATGTTTGCCTACTGGCACCAGAAAGTAATTGAAACAAGTGTTTATTACAGAGGGGGTGGAGTGAAGGGGGAGATTCCAGTGGTGAACCAGAGTGTTGGAATCAGGTTTGAGGGCTGGCTCTGGTACTTGGTTAGTTCTGGGACCTCAGACAAGTCATTTAACCTCTAAGCTTCTGTTTCCTCATCTATAAAAATCAGGGTGCTCTTTACAGCTCCTCATAAGGTTGTGATGAAGGCATTTGCCTGTGCTACAGTGGAAAGAACGCGAGCTGAGAAGTTAGAGAACCACAGCTCATGCCACCAAACTACCTGTGTGATCTTGGGCAAGTCATTTTATTTCTCTGGGCTTCAGTTTCCCTCCTTGTGAAGAGGTTGAACAAGGTGACTTGTGAAAATCCTTTCAGCTCTAGATCAGTGATCCAGTGATCCTTATATGGAAAGCTGTATAGCAGCTAGGTGGGGCAGTGTACAGAACGCAGGCTTGGAATCAGAAAGACTTGACTTGTCTTCATGAGTTGAAATCTGGCCTCAGACACTTATTAGCTCGGTGGCCTTGGGCAGGTCACTTAACCTTGTTTGTCTCAATTTTCTCATCTGTAAAATGAGCTGGAGAAGGAAATGGTGAACCACTCTAGTATCTTTGCCAAGAAAACCCTCCGTGGGGTCACAAAGAATCAGGCCTGACTGAACAATAACAATAACATAGCGATGTCACCTATCAGTATGTCAGTTGGTTATGTCTCCTACTTGCTACATGACTTCTGCATCTTATTTTTCCAGTCATTCTGTTGGCATTCATTAGGTGCTTAAGGGACGGGAAGGGAATAAGCATTTACATAGCAGCTACCACGTGCCAGGCACTGTGCTAAGCACTTTTACAAATGAGATCATTCTCATTTGATCCTCATAACACCCTTGCAATGATGTGCTGTTATTGACCCTTTTTTACAGTTGGGGAAACTGAGGCAAACAGAATTTAAGGGACTTGCTCAGAGTCTAAGTGTTTGAAGCTGGATTGGAATTGTGTTCTTCCCTGACCCCAGGTACAGTGCTGTATCCACTACACCACCAGCGGCCTCTGATGTGCTAGACATCATGCCAGGTGCTGAAGACACAAAAACAAAAATTAGTAATTCTTGTACCTAAGGAGTTTTCAGTCTGTCAGAGTACTACACATGTACATACACTCACGTATAATTATATGCATATGTAATTACATGTTATATACAAAATAAGTACAAATAGCTAGCATTTAAAATGCAAAGTGCATTACAAATATTATTTCATTTGTCCTCACAACAGTTCTAGGAGGTACGTGTTATTATCCTCATTTTTTGATGAGGTAGACAGAGGTCATTTGACTTATCCAGGGTCACACAGCTGGTTAAGTATGTTGAGGCTGGAGTTTCCAGCACTCTGTCCACTAAACTGCCATTACAACAAGGCAGTTTAAGGAAGGGAGGGTCACTAGAAGTCGGAATCAGGAAGGCTTTATGTTGAAGATAGTCCTTGGGCTGGATTTTGAAGGGAATAAAGCTTTCTCTGAGGCAGAACTGGAGAGGAGGAGTTTTCCAGGCATAGGGTGTGGGCAGCAGAAAGATAAAGAGAGGAGAGGTAGAGTACAGTGTGAAGTAGATCAAAAAAGCCAGAGTGGCTAGTTAGCTGAGGGCAGAAAGGGGGCTAATGTCTGTATAATGAGGCTGGAACCACGAGTTGGATGGTGAAGGGCTTTGAAAACCAAACAAAGCGAGTTTGTATTTAGTCTTAGAGACAATAGGGAGCCACTGGAGTTCATTGCATTGGGGGATGACATAGTCAGACCTGACCTTAAGAAAAAATAGCTTTGATGACTATGGGGAAGATGGATTATTAGCATGGGGAGAGACTTGAGGCAGGGAGGCCAATTAGGAGGCCACTCTAGTAGCCTCAGCCAAGAGTTGGTGGGGTTAGTGTGTGTGTGTGTGTGTGTGTGTGTGTGTGTGTGTATGACAGCGTCTGACACAAGAGATGTTGTGAAGGTAAAAAAGATTGGGCAACTGACTGGATATGTGTGCTGAGGGAGAGTGAGGAGTCTTGTGTCTCCCGATCATCTCCTTTGCCACCACGTCTCCAGTGCCATTCTTCACTGCTAATCATTATGCTGTGGCCTAATCACACCTACCAAGAGTCTCACCATTGCCCTTTGGCATTGCCCTTTGGGTGATCCACCACCTTAATTCTGGGGACATTGTGGTGTTTCATGATTTTCTCCATATAACGTCGCCAGAAGAATATGGATCCTTTTTTAATGGCCCTTTCTCTGCTGGGGTTGAAGTGGAAAGAGGCTTCTGATCTGTACCACTGAGAGCTATTTCACCTCTACTTCTAGTCAACCCATCCTTGTCCTGCCATTTTTCTGGCAGGTGTGAAAAATAAACTCATTAGGCCCCTGGCTATGTTATCAGCCCAGGGTAGGGATGAGTATCAGTGTACTTAAGCTCATAGCATCATAGAATCAAACCCTTTCTCTAGGCAGAAATCCCTGCTGCCCCAGAGGTGTCAAACTTGTGGGCCAGCCAGAACCAGATTAAAACGTAATAGGTAAATGTTTAACAGAATAAATTAAAATACACTACAGTATAGATTGTGTTAATTTGTAGCTTTCTAAGACAATAATGGGAGAAGCGTGGAGTCACTACAAACGGTACAATTCCCCATGTGCAATCTGGTCTTCTCTCCTTAGTCTATTCAAAATGGCCTTAGTCTTCCATCCAAAGTATTCATACATACATGTTTATATATGTATGCATATAGATAGATGTAGATAGCTAGAGCTATATAGATGTTTATCTGTATAGATATATACACATACATATGTGTGTATAAATAAATATATATTCTCTGTTGTGCATATGTATGCATATCTATATGTGTGTGTATATATATGTATATATATATACACACACACACACATATACATTTGATTTGGAGAATTGTTCAATGATTTTAGTGACTCCAAGTTTCTCCCTGAAAGAAAGACCCATTTAAAAAATATAAATATTCTTCTGGAGATACTATGCCTGTCTTTCTGTCTGTGTGTTTGCCTGTCCCTCTATCTCTCTGTCTATCTGTCTAGAGAGATGGGACCAGCTCTGTGGGCTGTCCCTCCACCTTCACATCAGTTCTTCATTGACATGTTTGTTCCTATGTGGGTAGTTAGGCTGAACTCTTGAGCAGTGTTGGACCTCATTTAACAGGCCCTTACAGCATTCAAAGGCTTGATGCAACCAGTATGATGTTACTCCCAAATAAGAACACTCAGAGGGCCTTATCATCTATATATATATAATTTCTCTTTGATTTGTACTCTACTGCTGCATGCAACCAGGTTCCAATTAGTGACTCCCTTAAAGTGATTGCATTATTCAAATTTGTATTAATCATTTTATTGGGCTAGAACCAGTTACCATATAGTACATAATTATAGCTTCGAATAGTGTGTATTCAACTACATGGAGCCACTTCAGGCTTCATGATTCACACTAATTGGAGTTTATCAGTATTCTCCTTGATGGTGGCAAATAACTTTGGTGTGCGTATGTCTCCCTGATTTATGTTGATATTAATTATCAGAGGGTTGCTGCATGCTCCATTGATCTCTGCAATTTCAGGAGACCTAGCGGAAGGCCTCCGCACTATGTTGGATGGATCCCCCATGCCCGTGAGGTCAGAGATGAGTCACTCAGCATGGGTGGGCATAAATGGGCTGCAGTCTTCCCCAGTGGAAAGAGCCCTTATATGGAGGAGATCGCAGATCCAATGACGTATCACAGTATGGTTAATGTGCCTGGAAGACCTCAGGAGAATTTTCAGGCTCCTAGGTCCCATCCTTCAAAGGGATCTTACTGGCCCCTTTCTGCCTCTTCTTCAGAGATATACAGCTATGCCTGTTCTAATGGCACATGGACTTCAAGATTGCTGGGGTTGAAGTGGAAGAGGCTTCTGATCTGTACCACTGAGAGCTGTTTCACCTCTACTTCTAGTCAACCCCATCCTTGTCCTGCCATTTTTCTGGCAGGTGTAAAAAATAAACTCATTAGACCCCTGACTATGTTATCAGCCCAGCCAGTAGCATGGTAGGGATGAGTATCAGTGTGCTTAAACTCATAGCATCATAGAAAAATCAAACCCTTTCTCCAGGCAGAAATCCCCGCTGCCCCAGAAGTGTCAAACTTGTGGGCCAGCCAGAACCAGATTAAAGTGTAATAGGCAAATGTTTAACAAAATAAGTGAAAATACACCACAGTATAGATAGTATTAACATGTAGCTTTCTAAGACAATATGCAACACCGGGGCCCATTACTATTACAATTTGACTCCACTGCTCTACTAAAATCTTGCTGCAATTTTCCTCTGTTCCATAGTAGATGCTTTTTGAATACTTTTGACCAGACTGCTGTTTCTTGCCCGTAGTAATAAATAGCAGGAATAGGATTCAAGCCCAGGTCCTCTACCATCTCTTTAGCTACATCTATTCTGTGAAGTCTTTTTTCTGATAGCTTATATTTTTAAGCTCATTTTGAGCTAGAAGGGATGTTGTGGGTCATCTGGTCAAGCCCCTTCATTTTAAGTGTTTTGTCCCAAGATCACAGCTGGGATTTGAACCCAGGTCCCCTGACCCTCAAACCTATCCTTCTTTCTACTATACCATACAACTTTCACCACCTTCATTTCCAAGTACATCCCTCTCCTTCCCCCATCCAGAGAACCATCCCTGTAGCAAAGAATAAAAGGGAAGTTGGTAGGGAGGAATGAAGAATGACGGAGACAGACAGAGAGAGGAAGTTAGAGACAGAATGGAAAAATCCATACAGTTCATCAAAACTAACCATCAACCAAGTATAACAGTATAGTCAGTATTCTACCTCTATAAAAAGTAGAGAATTTTATTCATTAATTCCATCTTTGGGGTCAAGCTTGATTATATTATACAACTCTGATTTTTATTCTTTCAAACATTTAGATTGTTGTCAGTGTGAATATTGTTTTCCTGATTCTGCTTATTTGCAAAGTCTTTTTTTTTTTGCTTATGTTGCTTTTTTGCATTTAATAAGAGCTAAAATGTTTCACCAAATCTTACCTAAGAGGTCTGGGTCTTAAGATCTGGGTCTTTAGTATATCTCTGGATAATTTTAACAGATTATCAAGATGTAACCACTACAGTCTGTAGACTCTCTTTAGATTATTGAGTGAATGAATAAATGGACATGTACTGTATGCAAAACACTTTGTTAAGCAGTAGTGATACAAAGAGAAAAAAATGAGATAACTCCTGCTTTCCAGGAGCTTGTGTTCTGATGAGAGACAACACATTTCTAAGTCAGATGGAAAGGGTCCGGGGTCCTTATCAGGCATTAAGTTACTGCTTCCTTTTCTTTCCAACAATGAGAGAATCCAAATGTTGAGGGAACAGAGAACAAAGATGGTAACAGAGCAAGACTTTATCCTCTCTTTTTTAGTTACCTATCTCTTCTTTCCCTAAGAGAAAATATGAATGTTATCCTCCTGAAGACTGTTGCATTTTCAGCCCCCAGAGCACATGGAAGACACATTCCATTAGAACAGAGGGAGGATCTGAGGGTCCCACAACGCAGCTCTTTGACAGTAACGCTAGCTCAGCCTTTCTCCTTCAGATCTCCTGTCGCAGAGATCATGTTTATGGCCTGCCCACTCCTAGGCCCATCTCAGCTCTCATCCCTGGAAGATCATTGAGCAGTTTAGTCACCAGTTGTAAACAAAAGAGAATGTGAGAGTTCTAATTAGCCAGCAGGACATTCCATCAGCTGAGTCACCACCCACCTGCACCTGGGACGATGCTTCCAGTCTAGGGAGATGCCGTTGAGATAAGTTGGTATTGATCCTGAGAGGGGCTGCTCTCTTATAAATCATGTGTGAGATGCCATTTGAAGCACACCCATGGGATCGCCATCAGCCTAGAAATGTGCATCCCTCTAGCTGGCTTTTGAAATTCTGCAAGAGTTGAAAGGGTATCTGATCACAGAGTCACAAGACTTGGTTTTTTAGTTTTTCATTGCAAATAAACATTTCAAAATTTAAAAAACAGACAAGAAATAGAATTCTGTAAGAAACTGCACACTGCTGTGTATAGCTTTGGGTTTGTTTGTTTGTTTGTTTGTTTTTAAAAGAATATATGATGCTTAATGAGGTAGTAACAGAATTGACCTGTGTAAATATCCTCTCGCTAGCTCGCTCTGCTTGCCTTGCCAAGGTGGGGCTGAGGTGGATCCATTTATTTATTTCATTAGCATCTGTTAAGTGCCTACTCTGTGAGGCAGGAGTCGACTCCAGTTGTCATAATCTAAATCCTGCCGCTGGACCCAGATGGCTCTGGAGGAGAAAGTGAGGCTGGTGACCTGGCACAGCCCTCCCTCACTTAAATTCAATTCACTTGCAAGTCGTGGCATCATCTTCCTGATGTCACGGTGGTCTTTAAGAACAGAGGACAAACAACAATTCCCTCTTTTACATCTTGTTTTCTAGTGTGTGTGTGTGTGTGTGTGTGTGTGTGTGTGTGTGTGTGTGTGTGTGTGTGTGTTTAATGTGGTTCAGTGAGTAGAGCACTGGACCTAGGGTCAGGAAGCCCTGAAATCAAATCTGGCCTCAGACACTTATAAACCACATGATCCTGGTCAAGTTACTTAGCCTTTGTTTGCCTCCGTTTCCTCAACTATAAAATGGGAATAATAATAGCGCCTACCTCCCAGGATTGTGAGAATAAAATGAGATTGTATTTGCAAAATGCTACATGAATGCTAGTTTTTGTTTTCATTATTATTATTATTATCATTGTTGTATATGTCTTCCCTCTTTTCCCATCACTCACACCCACATCCTGCCCCCCCATCCCATTGTACTATAAGGTTTTCATGGCTATCATTGTATCCTTCAAGGATAGAGCATAGAATCTTGCTTGCAGTAAACATGAAATGCTTATTTGTTAAATTTGATTGATAAAAATAAAAAGCTCTGACCCTCTAAGAATGCATTGGTTATGTTATTATAACATAGCAAATTACAAATTTGAGAAATTCAGAGCAGCATGGGAAGAATTATGCGAACTGACGTAGAGACCAGGAACAGAACCCAGGAAAATAATGAATACAGTGACTATAGTAATTCAAATAAAGACAACACCAAAGAGCAGCCAAACTCTGATTAACTATAATATCCAAGCTCGGCTTCAGAGAACAGACATTAAAGCATCCCTAGAGGGATGGGAAGCCTGTAGATGAAGAATGTTGAATTTCATATGTAGTTACTTTTGTTTAATTACGGGGTTTTTTTTTCTTTCTGTGTTACAAGGTATGGGGAAGGAGGAATATATTGGGAAATAACTAATATAAAACAAAAATACATCAATTAAAAATCTAAATAAACAAGATAGGTTAGAAGGCTGTCAATATAAAACCAAAATACACCAATTAAAAAACTAAATAAGATAGATTAGAAGGCTCTCTGAGACCATTTATGGTTCTAAATATGATTTTTAGATGGGTCAAGTTATCTCCTGTGTGTACTTTAACCTGTTGAATATTGAGTTTTTACTATTCTTATGAATTATAAGCAGTTATAATTATAGACAGTTAAGCACACTTTTCTTAGTGCTCTATGTTATCTAGACTTGTAATGTTCTTAAATTATTCCTTGAGCCTAGATTGGAAAAGTTTGCATTGAAAACTGCAAGGAGTTCCACGGAGTGAATATTACCTACAAACTACAATCTCTCAGTGTTAACTGCAGTGCTCTAAGCATCATCACCTCCCCAGAAAGCACCACAGGGAATCTGTTTGTGAATGATACCTCCATGCTTCAAAGGCCAGAATGCACAGGAATGAAATACGATGTGTTTGCAACAGACAAACAGAGTAGGAAACAGTCCAAAACAACGCTTACTATCTCTGTAGAAGGAAATTGTAAGTACATTCCTGGGACTTTTGCTTTCAACTTTCTTTTAAGTACTTGTCTTCCATCCGTACCATTCACATGACACTTATTCCCCACTGCATTATGTTGTAATTATTTATATTCTTGTAACTTCCCCAACTGCATTGTAGTTTGCTTAATGAAATTATAAATTCCATCTTCAGCATCACACTTTATAGCAATCTTCATGATTTTGTGAATTTTGACCCAATGTTTTCTCAACTTTTAGACTTATTTTTTATCTTCCACAATGCTTTACATAAGGTACCAAAATATATAGGCTACTAAAAACATTTGTCAACTTAATCAATTAATAAGCATTCATTAAGCTCTTATAACGTGCCAGTGTATACTGTGCTAAATGCTGAGGTTATGAAGATAAAAAACAATATAGTTCTTGTCCTTAAGGAGCATATATCCTGGTGGGAGGCATGATATGTAAATATAAAGGTGTGTATTAAACATGTTAAAATCAAATACAGGTCACCTTGTAGGGACAGACATTAGTAACAGGAGAAGGAATCAGAAAAGGATGTTTTGTAGAAGTTGGCACTTGAGTTAAGTCTTGAAGAAAGCCAGGGATTCCAGGGCATGGAGGGTGTAGCAGAAGAGCATTCCAAGCTTGAGAGCAGGAGGGGGAAGATAAAGCATTGCGTCTGAGTGACTAACAGCAGGTAGGAGAGTATGGATAGACAATAGGAAGTGTGGAAGTGAATAATGTACAAGTAGAGTGGAAAGTTGAGAAGGGGCCAGGTAGTGAAGGGCTTTAAATGCCAGACATAGGAGTTTGTATTTGATCACAAAGATAACAGGGAACCACTGGAATAGGGTCAACACGTAAATTTGTGCTTTAGGAAAATTCTGTAAAGGCTGGAATGAGTAGAAAGAGACATGAGTCCAAGAGATCTATTAGAAGACTAAGGCAGTGGTTGATGAGCTATTATGATAAATGTGTGAGTAAAGAGAAGGGTACATATGCAATAAATATTTTGAAGATACCAACAAGAAGTTTTTGCAGCCTGCTGGGTATGTCAGGTGAGGGTGAGGAAGTTCCAAAGTTCAAGGGAGGGAAGCTCAGAAGAAGGTTGGAGAGAGGAAGATAATGAGTTCTGTTTTCCATGTTGAATTTGAGATGCTTACAGGCCATCCAGTACAAAATGCTTAAAAAGCAATTGGCCATGTAGGACTGGAGCTCAGGAGAGAGATGAGGTCTGGATATGTAGATTTGGGAGTCATCTGTATAGAGATAAGAGTTGAATCTTTGCTGTCCTAAGTGAGAGGATGTGGAGGGAAAGAAGAGGGCTCAGGACAAAAACATCCACATTTAGTGGTCATGATGTAGATGATGATCGAGCAAAGGTGACCGAGGAGGAGCAAGCAGCATCATGGGAACCCAGAGAGGAGAAAATGTCCAACTGAAGAGAGTGGTCAACAATGCCAGATGCTGCAGGGAGGTTGGGAAGGATGAGGACTGAGAGAAAGGCTGTTATATTTGGCAATTAGAAGATCATTGGTAACATTGGAGAGAGCGATATCAGTTGAATGATGATGTTGAAGCCAAATTAAGAGAGTAAGAGAATAAGTGGAAGTGTCGAGGGCATATGACTTGCTTAAACAGTTTGGCAGAGAGAAGAGGGTTGTTAGTGGAGATCACTAGTAGGAATGGAAGGATCTAGTATGAGTATTTTAAAAATTAATTAATTTATTTTTAGTTTTCGATATTCACTTCCATAAGCTTTTGAGTTTTAAATTTTCTTCCCTTCCATACTCTCTTCCCTCCCCAAGATGGCATGAAATCTGAAATAGGTTCTACATATATTCCAATTAAACATATTTCCCCATTAGTCATATTGTAAAGAAGAATTAAAACCAATAGGAGGAACCACAAGAAAGAGGTAACAAAATAAAACAGAAGGAAAAAAAAAAAAGAAAAATAGTATGCTTCCGTCTTTTGATCTGCGTTCAGATTCCATAGTTCTTTCTCTGGATGTGGTTAGCGTTTTCTATCATGAGACTTTTAGAGAAGTTTTAGTTCGTTGCATTGCTGAGAAGAGCTTAAGTCTGTCAAAGTTGGTCATTGCACACGGTGGCTGTTACTGTGTACAATGTTCTCCTGGTTCTCAGTATGAGTATTTTTGAGGAATGGAGGAAATGGGCATGTTTGTAGGTATCAGGGAAGGAGGCAATTGATATGGAGACAGTGAAGACTAGAGATGGGAAGGATGGGTCACTGTGCTGGAGAAGATGGGAAGGGGGGCTAGGATCAAGTAGAGAGGTTGGCCTTGTTGGGTAGAAGGGTCATCTCATCAGAGACTAGAATAAAGGAGGGAATAATGAGTCAAGAAAGTATGAGGGGGGAGGAGAAGAGAAGAGGGAGATCTTATCTACTGGCCTTACATAAGGTACGGTCCTCAGTCGAGAAGGTGACGGGAGGGGTGGTGAGGGAGGTTTCACAGAAGAGAAGGTGTGAAACATACACTTTGAGTTGGATGGAGAATCGTGTGGGAAGGACTCTAAATTCATAAATCCTTTGATTGTAGAAAGGTTCATCCATTGCAGTCTGGCTTCCAAGCTCATCACTTAACCAGTGCTGCTCTCTCCCAATTTACCAATCCTTCGACTGACTTTTAGCAATGAGGATGCAATACATGCTGAATAACAGAAATGTGTGGTGGGCCTAGTCAAATCAGTTGTGTGGCATCCTCTAGGTCCATTCAGTGGTAAAGGAGTAGGGATGATGGAGGCTGAAGATGGGAACAATCCAGGGTTAGCATGTGGCAAGGCTCCAGAGGGAACAGGACAAGGTATTTGAGAATAGATGAGAGTGTCACGTGGAACTCTTGCATTGAATGAATGGAACCTTTTTGATTTATTATTGGAAACACTTGGCACAATGTCTGATCTATAGGAGGCGCTATTTAAATGCTTTCTCCTTCTCCCTTCCCTCCTAATATGCAACATTACACAGTATTCCATCTCATCTCTGTGATTTTTCACAATATGGCCCCCATTCCTGGAATTCACTCCTCTCACACCTGTGCCCCTTTTAGAAGCTTTAATGTGCTTCAAAGCTCAGCTCAGACATTCCCTCCTTAATGAGGCCCTCATAATTTTCCCAGCTGCTAGTGCCTCACTCTGCAAAAACATCTTATGTTTATTTTGCGTGTATTTGAAATACACTTATATGTGTACATGTGGTCTCACCTGATAGATTGTAAGATGCTTGAACGCAGAGATTGTTTCATGTTTCTTTTTGTATCCTTACCACCTGGCCAGACGCCTGGCTTGTTGTAGGTGTTTAATAAATGTTCATTGATGACTTCAGTGGACCTTTTCTGAACATTCTCAACTGAATTATCTTCATTAGAATCTAGGTGTACTGGGTTTCAATGTCTCTTTGCCTTAGCTTGATTAGTACCATCTCCTGGAAGCTTGGTAGACATGGCCCTTGGCCTGGAAGACATTGAAGATCAAAGTGTAGATTGCTAACTGAAGTCCCATAATCAGTACCAAGCTTTATGTTTTTGCTGTTCTCCCAGTTTCCCCTGAGGAGGAGGGCTGTCCAATTTCATGTGCTGTGAACAAGAGACGTTTAGAGTGTGAAGAGTGTGGTGGCTTGGGCACTCTGATGGGCACATGCCAGTGGAGACAAGGAGATGGCAAAGGTAAGCTATCATTATTATTTTTATTGTTTAGTCAATCCAGTCAGTAAACCAATTAATGTTTACAGGGTGCCTGGTATGGGCTAAGTATTGGATTAGATGCTGTGAGAAAGAGAACAGAAATGGACAGATAAGCCATTGTTTTTTCTTCATTGCTCTGATTATGGAAGGAACTAGAAGGATTCAGTGTCTTCTTCTTGTTCAAGGAAGTCTAGGACTGAAGTTGGGACATAGGTGGAATTTTATAAATAAGAAGAGATTAGGATGACATTTTTTTTTTCATTTCAGGAAGACTCCTGATTGGAGTCTTGGCCTAGGAAAGGAATATGAGAGGGCAAGAGTTTTGTTTTATTTTCCCTTTCTCTTTGATTCTTTGGAAGGAACTGAGCTGGCAGGTGAAATGTGGGAGACTGAGCTAGGGGATGAGAAAATGTGGGCCCTTTTAGTAGCAAAATGGAAGTTATTGGAATCTCCCTGCTAGAATTAAGAATTAGCATGTAGGGATAGCAAGAACCCTAGACTGCCCATCAAGCAACATGATTTCTCACCCTGGTCTTTCTATTCTTTAGCTCTATGACCTTGAGCAAGTCTCTGCCCTTCTCTGTACCTTGCTTCTTTATCTCCAAAAGGAGGTGATGGGGCTATTTGAGATTCGAGGATTCTGAATAATTCTATGAAATAGAAGATGTCCATTTGTTCTTTTTCTAGGAATTTCCAAGAACTATTCGACCTGCACGCCAAGCCTCAAGACTTGTCCTGATGGCAGCTGTGATGCCGTGGAAAGTCGAGATCTTCATATCTGCCCTCAAGATTGCATACGTATGAAACCCTTGCAGAACATTGTCCCCCCGGAATATAGCCCTGGTGACCTTTCATGGTCCCATGGACCCTTGCTTAGTGGTTCATCTCCATCTGCCCTACCATTCTATCCTATTCAGCAAATATGTATATGAGGGATATGCAGATAGAAAAAAAAAGTCCTTTTCCCAAAGAGCTTCTAGTCTAATTGCAAGGGGAGGGAAGTGGAGAGGGAGGTATGTGTATACAAATATCCATAATGCATATGTTCTTTTCTTAACAGTTCACATGCTAACCTGCCTTTCATTTTCTAATTTTTTTCCTCATCTTTAATATTTTTAAATTTTTTTATTAATTTATTTTAATTTATCAACAATCACTTCCATATGCTTTTGAGTTTAAAATTTTTCTCCCTGTTTCTCCCCCCCACCCTCCCCAAGACAGAGCACAATCTGATATAAGCTACACATATACATTCCTATTAAACATACTTTCACATTAGTGATGTTTTAAGTAAAAATTAGAACCAAATAGGAGGAACCATCAGAAAGAGGAAACAAAACTCAACAGAAGAGAAAAAAAAGTAGCAATTCAACTTCCATAGTTCTTTCTTTGGATGTGGATAGCATTTTCCATCATGAGGCCTTTGGAGATGCCTAAGATCCTTGTATTGCTAGGAAGGGTTAAGTTTATCAGTATTAGTCATCTCATAATGTGGCTGTTATTGTGTACAATGTTCTCTCGGTTCTGCTCACTTCACTCAGCATCAGACCATACAAGTCTTTCCAGGTTTTTCTGAAGTCAGGCTGTTCATCATTTCTTATAGCACAGTAGTATTCCATTACATTCATATACCACAGCTTGCTCAGCCATTCCCCAGTTGATGGGCATCCTCTCAATTTCCAGTTCTTTGCCACCACAAAAAGAGCTGCTATGAATATTTTTGTACATGTGGGTCCTTTTTCCATTTGTATGATCTCTTCGGGATATAGCCCTAGAAGTGCTATTGCTGGGTCAAAGGATATGCACAGTTTTATAGCCCTTTGGGCATAGTTCCAAATTGCTCTCCAAAATGATTGGATCATTTCACAACTCCACCAACAATGCATTATTGTTCCAATTTTCCCACATTTTCTCCAACATTTCTCATTTTCATGTTTGCCAATCTGATACTTACCTACCTTTCAGGGGCCCCTTATTTATTCTCATGTAACTTGTGTGGTTTGCTTCTCTCTGCCCCACCCCCAGAAGATTGAGTCTCCTGGAGTCAACATTAGTCTAAGAACCCAGAGACTAGGATTATGTCCCTTGCTTTTAGCTTCAGCTGCATGACCTTGAGTCACTTACTCCTTCTGTGCCTCAGTTTTACTATTCTGCAAAGTGGAGATAGTCATTCCCGTTGTAACGAAAACTAAAAGTGAATACCTTTGGAGTTCTCTGGAGCCCAGCTTCTGAATAAATATAGGAGTAGCAAATTTGCACGTGGTGAACTGTCCCTAATTTTGTTGAATAAAACCTCTCCCTGTGTGTCTTAAATGGAAGAGCAGAGCTACACACCCATGACTGTGCATTCCTTGTATCTGTGTCTGATTAGGGGGAGACGTTATTGGTGGTCACGAGAAAGGGGAGTGGAGGGGAATCAAGGCTGGATATGGAGTCTGCAACTGCTTCCCAGAAGAAAAGAAGTGTTTCTGTGAGCCCGATGATGACAAAGGTTGGCATTATTAAAGGTTGGAGGTCTTCCTTAGTTCTGGACAAACCACATGGATTGAGACATTGCCTTCATTAGGAGTAGTACCCAGCTCTCAAATGTAACGAATATCATGGAAAAAAAGCTTCAGTCTCATTAGGTGCCCCAGTCTACAGGCAGCTGACAAAGCCTTCAGGCTAACCACCAGATTGAAATGTGTATTAATGATTTCCGTATCAGCTGTTCAGCATGTATTTGTATATATGAAAGCCATACTGATGCCTAGCTTTCTCATTTCCTTAACTGAGCACTTTCTGCCTCCCCCTGGGCCTGTGATTCCTTCTAGGGGAGATAGAGAAGTTTGACAGCCTCTTATTGGACAGCTTCTAATCTACTTGTGACCCATCAAATATTTTTTAGACGCATGTTCACCAAGATACCAGGGAGGGGGTCCAGTCCTCTGTCTGTGACAGAAAATGTTTGTTCACTGAATGACATGACATCAGGGCTTGGGACATAGTAGTCAATAAATGCTTATTGACTTCTTCATCACAATAACAATGGAAACGTATGGCCGTAGAAAGTACTGAGAAAAAGTTTCATTCCAGCATGATTTTAGTTGAGCGTTCACTGTAAGATTCAGAAATTCATGTTCATAAAGCGCTTAAAGATTTTCAAAGTAATGCCCTCACAACCCTGTGAGGTAGGTTTGTGTGTGATCATATTCATATTTTAGGTCCTGAGAAGCTTAGGCTTGAAGAGCTTCCCTTCAGCCTGTTTGTTTATAGTTGTTTAGCTTTTAAATGTCTGCTGGCTGGAATTTGAACCCAGGTCTCCTGACTGCCAAGTTCAGCACTTGTTCCACTACATCATGCTTCACATTATCTAGCCAGTGTTACAGCTTAAAGTTCAGATAGTAAATGCCATCAGAGGACAGAGGCGAGAAAAATCAGGGGCAGCTGACGTCCTTACAAGAAGGTCCTGTGAGAGACTTGGGCCTTGCAGGATGAGGGAGACTTGGGTGGGTGAGAAATACCTAAAAGAGAATAGGGCAATAAGACCTGAACAGAGAGTGCTCAGAAGAATTGTCCGAACAGAGGAGGCTGCTGCTGTGTTCCTAAGAAATCAGCAGCTGAGAGTTTCATTTTTCTGTCTTCCGGAGGCGCTCTCTAGAGGCAGACAGTCATGAGGTAGAAATGGGCCTAACAGGAGAGAGACCAAATAAGCAGGAATCACCCAAGCCAAAAGTTATTTGTTAATCATTATTATTATTGGCTAAATAGGACTTATGTGAAGGTTTAGTTTAAAACCATGCTGGAACAGAAAAATTTTTCCTGGTACCATGTGGGTTCCCACACTTGGGTCCCATGGTTATTGCAGTGAACTCAAAATACTGTGAATAAAACACTGCACCCTTATTCTCTAACAGATGGAAGCCAGGCCCCCCGGGTCTCTTGGTTTGTACATCAGGCCAGACTTAGACTTGTGTTGTTAGAGTGATGTTCCAAGCCCTTGGGGCCACTGGACATTATAGTCAAAGCTTCCATAATGGCACCCAAATGACATTGTTTTCCTTCATGGGAAGATAACAATAATAGAATGGAAGAAGGAAGGGAAAATTCCACTCTGCAATGTCCATTTTTTTCTGGCTGCTACATATTACTGACTGAGCAGCTCCGGAATGTTCTCCTTCACCCTTCTTGACTTCCCCCCCACCATCCAACCTTTTTTTTTCTTTAAGTTTTTCCCTATCCTTGTGGAAAATGCTGCATGACCCAAGTTCGTGTGTGTGACTCACACACCCTTCTCATGCACTATGTATAAACACACATACACACACACTCACACTCATGCAGAGAGAAATTCACTGTGGTCATGTGAAAAATGAATACAAGCCATGTTTGAAGAAAGGAGAGAGGAGAAAATGAGCCAGGATTGAAGTTTTAGAGCTAGAAGGGAGCTTAGAGATCTGGTAGTCTAAATCCTTCATTTTGCATGTGAGAAAATGGAAATTCTCAGTGCTTGGGTGCTGTGTCCAGAGTCACACAACTAGTTAGTGGTAGAACTTTCCTGTGCTGATTCCAGTACAGCACACAGATTCTTTCCTTGATTTATCTCAGACTCTAATCTACTTGTTTGATGTTGGGCAGGATATTTAACATCCAAAAGTCTTGGTTTCCCCATCTGAAACACTGGGGAGAGTCATAATAGCATGAACCTTGCAAGATTGTTGTGCACATCAGATGAGATAATGCTTGTAAAGTACTTTGCAAACCTAAAGGTGCTACATACCTTTCTGTGTCTTTTTTTTTTTTGACAGACCTGTGATTTTCATCAGTGTAATATGTTCTTATTGAGCAGACTCCCTCTCCTAGTTCAGATAGGCAATTCTCCTAGAACTTATACAGAATTGCTATAAATATTTTAGGAAATATAGGGTTTTTTTCTTTTTTCCCTAATCATCTTGGGATGACTTATACTCTTGTAGATTTGATAAAGTTCTTTATATATTTGAGATATGAGACCTTTATCTGAGGAAGCATCTGTACAATTTTCCCCCAATTTTTTGCTTTCCTTCTGTTCTTGGCTACATTCGTTTTATTTGTACAGAAACTTTTGAATTTAATGTAATTGAAATTATCCATTTTATACCTCACACAACTCTCTAGCTCTTGTTTTTTCATAAATTGTTTGCCTTTCCATAAGTCTTGTAGGTAACATGTTCCATGTTCTTCAAATTATATAGGGAGCAAATCAAAACAATTGAGTCATATGAAAAAAGTTCTAAATCATTATTGATTAGAGAAATGCAAATTAAAACAACCTTGAGATAGCATTTTACACATATCAGATTGTTCCAGGCACTCAGAGGCCACAGGGTCACACAGCCAATGTGAGTCAAAAGTGGGTCTTTAATACCGGTCATCTTAACTCAGAAGCCAGATTCTGTAGCCTTCCTGCCATGCTTCTTCTAATAGGTCTATATTATATATGCCAACAATTAGAATAAAAGTCAGAGCAGTGGAGCATTAAACTTCTTTGCCCTTCTTTGCCAACAGAACCGCTTTGTGATGAAGTCTGCAGGATGGTCATTGCTGTTGCCATCCTGTTCTCTTTCATCTTCTCTGTGCTGCTCTCTTCCTACTTCATCCGCCGCTACCATAAGAACTCCCACAAGCCACCCATTGCCTCTGCAGAGATGACCTTCAGGAGACCTGCTCAGGCCTACCCCATCAGCTATTCTTCCTCCAATGTTCGCCGGCCATCCCTGGACTCCATGGAGAACCAGGTCTCAGTGGATGCCTTCAAAATCCCTGTAAGATTTCATGCGGGGATAGAGTGGACAACTGTGTCCAATCTGTGGGTTCTGGGGCTTTTGTAGGTTTTCTGTGCTTGTGGTTTGGTTGATACTAGGGAGGTCAAGGTTGTGGGACTTAAGTAGAGGGAAAGAAAACCCTAAGCTCCTCAGTTGAGTACAGATCAACTCTCAGGTTGTCCTTTTTCTGATCTTGTGTGTTTGTCCTGGGAGTTTTCAGAATGAAGTCTTTTGGGATCTTCACAGATTATAGATTTAGAACTCAAAGGGACCTTAGAATAATTTAGTCCTTTTCTGACATTTTACAGATGAGGGAACTGAAGCCTAGAGAGTATGATTAACTCCTTCTAAGATATATTAGGCAGTAAGTAGCTAGCTGAGCCAGGATTTGAACCCACATCCTTTGACTCCTCCTCTGCCACATTGCCTCTAATGGCACCTGAACACTAGCTCTGGAAGGGACTTTACACATTATTTATTGCGTCCCCTTCTTTTTGCAGATGAGGAAGTGGAGTATTTTGCCTCAAGTGGCAGAGCCAAAGTTAGAACCCAGATCTTCTGACTCATGGTCTGGTTTTCTTCCCACTGCACCTCACCACAACCAAGAAATTAAGACTGGCTCTATGTGCATCATTTTCCTGCCTATTGGAATAAGGCTCAGAGAATGAGTTGGATACTGAACTGAAAATCCCAGTGCTGTGGCATTGTAGGTTCAGCTGCTCTTCCAAAAACAGTCTTCTGGTCCCACACCCCATGGTACAGTGCTAAACAAGACCTGTTCCAGGGAAACAGCAAATTTTGGCTTTAACAGAACAGTCTGCCAGGAAGTCTGCAGCTCAGTCACCACTGCCATCCCCACCCCTGCCTCAGTGTTATTTCTATTACCAGAATAGTACAGACAGTACTCATCTTCCCATCTTTCTTTGGTTAATTTCTTTGGGAAATTTTGAAAAAAAGACAACAAGTTTACCACAAAGATACAAATACTAAATCAGTCCCTGATGCTTGTGAAACTAGTAGGCAAAGACACACTTAAAATACGGGGTTTTATCCAGACTCTGGAACACTGCTAAGAATGAGGCCAGCAGAGGACGGTGGGTTTCAGCGACAACAGTCCCATTATGGAAGAAACTCAAACTTGTAGAAATACCACTGTGAGCTTTAAATGAAAAGTACATAAGGTTGGGAGTCAGGAAATTTAGAGGTGGAAGGGAGGGACCTTAGAGACAGACCCTTTTTACTCCAACCCCTTATATTTGACAGATGAAGAAACTGAAGCCAGGCAAGTCCAAATGACTTGCCCAAGTCTTTAATGCCCATTCTACTACTAATTAGCTGTGTGATATTAACACAGCTGACACTCTCTCTTTGCCAGCCTCCTGATCTGTACACTGAAGATAATAATGCCAGCCTTATCTACCCCACAGATTGATTGTGAAGCTCTAATGAGAGAATACTTGTCAATTATAAATGACATGTATTAATGATTTAAAGTCAGCAGAGTGGTCTATCAACATTATCTTATTTGAACTTCATAGCATCCCTGTGAAGCAGGTACTGTATGGATTGTTATACCTATTTTACGGGTGAAGAAACTGAGACAAGAGAGGTGAATTGGCTTGCCCATATTAACATAGTTTAGTTGATATCTGAAGCAGGATTTGAACCCAGGCATTCCTGATGCCGAGTCTGACACTATTGTATGTGACATTATGCTGCCCCTTCATGTAGGAGTGCTTTGAAAAAGTAAACATGTTATATGAATGCAAGGGATTATTATTTTTATATCTGCTCTGAGCTGCTTAGACCTTCCTCCTCCCAGCTGTCTTTTTGGCCTAAATCACAGCCCTGTGGAGTGGAGAGTGTGCCCATTTTATGTCATAAAACATTGAGGTATGAAGGTAAGCTTGCATCAGCAGAGGCATCAGTGGATCTGAGGCCATGCGCCCACTTCTGGTGCTCATTCCACAGTGCCAGACCCAGAAGCTTCAGAAACCAGTTAAAATGTTGTTTTATTGTGAGGTGTAACTCTGTGTGCTGTGTCCTGTGTGGCAAGGACATTGCATTTGTTATGCAGCCCTGGATGTCTGCTAGGATCCAGATTCGCTGGCCTTCCCTTTTGCCCACTTTCAGCCCTCCCAATTCCTTTGCCTTAGTTGCTACCCCCATTTTAGGTTCCAGGCTGGTTTGAGTCTGTCCAATAAAAATTTGAGTCCCAGGAGAAATTTGGTATAAGTGCAGTGCCTTGATCTGCAAGCTAACTGCCTGAGTCAGATACCACATTGGACAAGTTGTGTAAATGGGTAGTGGTTGTTTTCGAATTTAAAGTTTAGCCCAAGAATGTGTCAGTTCCAAAAGGCATTAAAATGTGTGGTAAGGATTTTTTTCAACACCAGAAAAATTGAGAATCTTAAAAAGCTGTGACAGGGAACTATATTAGGAATAAATTTGGGATCCATTTTAGGACTTACTGGAAATTCTTTGTGTGTTCCTCACCCACCAGGCTAATCATTTCTCTGTCCTTGGAAGCCTTGTCATTGTTCCTATTGACGTGGAGGTGCTGTTTACAGGCTGTCTCCCAAGCTTGATGTGTTTCCTGTTAAATTCCAAAGGGGTGGTCAGTCTTTGGAGACTCCTTGCCAACTGGAACACTGTCTCTTTGTGGGCAGGGGCTGGAATAGTTGGTGGGTGGTGTGTCTCTATGGCATTATAATCTTTATTTACTTGGAATTCTTGGGTGTTTCGTAGATCTTTCACCATCCAGTGGTAGCAGTGATTTGGCCTTTTTCATAACAGAGGACTGATTGTCTATGATGAAACCTTCTAATTTATTGTTGGTGTTTTTTTAAAGAAAAAAAATTGAGACAGTTTGCAGCAGGGTTGCATGAGAAAGGAAAATGCATAAATAGTGTTTGGGTAAGCGAAAATTGTCCCCAGCAGCAGCAGCGAAGGTATATTCTTGTTCCTTGGAGTAAAAGTAAAAGTTGGATATTTAGTTAAACTTTGCAAGCCTTTACAGAATGCCTACTATGTGGCTGAACTCAACAACGATAATCTCTTGGACAGAATTAGAAGATCTGAGAAGAGAATAAAAATTTTCAGTAGAGTGAAAGCGTGGTGTGCTCTTGACAAGTGTTGGACCTGGGGTAATGAAAGCCGTATTTAATCTGGTTTTCGAAGCTTGCCGGTTGTATGACTGACCGTATGAGTTTCCTCATCTGCACAAAAGAAAAAGTAATAACACTTACCTCATGGGGACATAAATAATAAATAAAAATAATGTTTGTAAATGATATTAAATGTCAACTAATTATCAGTGCCTAGCATGTGCACGCATATCTATATGTATATACACATTACATATTTTGTTATATACAATTTTTATATTCTACATTTTATAAATATATCATATATAATCCAGAGATGTATATGTATATGTACATGTATATATGTATGATGTAGATATATATGTGCATGTATGTGTATATAGATATAGATATACATATAGATATACATATACATATACATGGCAGGGTTTTTTGGTTTTGGTTAGGCTGACAAGGAGAGATGTCCAAACTAGTGATAACACATACCATGTCAGTATGAGAAAGTCCTGGTATGGAAATGCCCTCCATTAATGCAGATCACTACTTCTGTAACTCCAAGTTTAGAGTTACCTGAGACACTGAGGACTTAAGTCAGAATGACCTGCCCCCGCTTCTAGAGCTAGTGTGTATCAAAGGTAGTTCTTAAACCTTAGGTCTTACCTGTCTCCAAGGCTAGCCTTCTTTCTATCTACTTTCCTCTCACTTGGCACATAGCAGACGTTTAATACATGCTCACTGAATGGAATTGTCAGAACCTTGCAAAAGTGAGGAAATGGTAAGAGAACATTTAAGTACCATCAATGAGTTTAAGTCACTAGGCCTTGATGAATTTCATCCATGAGTCCTGAAAGAGGTGGCAGATATGATTACTGAGCTGCTTTAGTGATCTTTGAAAGATGGTAGACACTCATAGATGTTCCATAGGACTGCAAATGATAGATGTTGTCCAGATTTTCAAGAAAGGGAAGAGAATGGTATCTTCATACTATAATGCAGAGAGTTTGACTTGAATTCAGTTGACCAGTTCCAGAACATATTACTTAAGAGGTGGTTTGTGAACATTTAGAAAGGGAAGTGGTAACCAATGAGTGCCAATATGACTTCATCACAAATAGGTTCTGCCAGAGTAACTTCATTTCCTTTTTTATTTTTTTTAAACTTGAGTTATGAGATTGATAGAGGCAGATAGAAGTTGAGTGACTTGCTCAGAGCTTTCACAGCTAGGAATTGTCTGAAGAGGAATATTGATGCGTTGTACATTCTGTCCAATAACCATGCAATGATAACACCCCCTTCAACTTGCCTGTTGGCTGAGTATCACTTAAAAGAGTGGAGAGTTGGTTGTTAATGATGCCCAAGGGCATTTTTATAGTTATTCAAACCTTCTGGCACAGAAATTATTTCTTTGCCTCATCTCTACAGGAGAAGTTAGAAAAATCTATGGGCAAAGGAACAAGAGTGATAGTACAGCTTGGGGTCTGTGAAGATGAAGAGACCTTTTATAACCTGTGAATGCATTCATCATGTAGCAGGCCTGATGCTGCCCCAAGGGAGCTTCCTGGAGGAAGGTGTTTGTTTTGCTTCACTTTTTGTAGCTGAAATTCCCTTATAATGATTTGGTATATGTACCCCTCACATTGTATCTCAACCTTTTAACCAAATTCCACTTGACACTAATGATTCTAGTTTGAATCATGCCTATTAGGTAGGTGATTTACAAAATTACTGAAAGATTCCCTCTCTGCATATATTAACCCTCTGGAAAGTGACAGGCATAGATATTTTTAAAAAAAAAAAATTTGTTGGCAGTTATTTCATAAGTTTCTTTTTATTTTCTGTCATCACCTTATCCTTCTTCTCTCCTCTTGCTTTTCCTTTTCTCCCAATTCAGGAGGATCCAAAGTGGGAATTTCCTCGGAAGAATTTGGTTCTTGGAAAAACCCTAGGAGAAGGAGAGTTTGGAAAGGTTGTCAAGGCAACAGCTTTCCGACTCAAAGGGAAAACCGGCTACACCACTGTGGCAGTGAAAATGCTAAAAGGTACTTCCCTGTCCACACACTTTTTGAAGATTTTGATTACCCTGACTATAAACAGACTGGTAGGATTTGGAAGTGTGGATGGTTTGGAGGCAGGCCCTGATGCTCTGTGCCAGATCCCCAGCAGCAGTTCCCGAAGGCCATTTATTTATATTCTAATATTTCCTGACGAGAGGGAATTCAGATGTAAGCCATAGTTTCCACTGGCCTGGGCTTAGGTCATGCAAGGAAACACCAAGATGCTTCCAGAGGGCCAGAGGTTTTATTTTTGTACTGTTGTAGGGGGAATATACTTGGTTAAAGCCACTCATTTATAAAGGCAGCGCTGCTTGGAGCAGATGGTGATAGACTCTTATTACAGAACCACTAGGAGACTTCCGCCACACTGAGAAATTCCATTGATCAGTAATGTTATTAAGTAAAGTGACATTGGCTGTGGTGAGAACCAGAATTCTCATTCCAAGGGAAATGTTAAAAAGGATACTCATCATACTCCTCTCTCTACAGTTTTCATTTGCTGAAGGACTCCTTGTTTCAGATAATGCAGTTGATCAAGGTAGAGGGAAGTTTAGAAAGCAACACACCTGAAGGTTGCATCTGGTTGTTACAGAGAAGCAAATAAGCTCCGTTATTAAAATTAGAGCAGTTTAAAGAGTACTTGGTGAGCAACTTCCCATGCATCCTTAACCTTAGAGTAGCATGGTAAGGGGAATTTATCTCCAACATAAACATAACCCTTACATGACATTTTAACTGAAATGCTCATTGTCTTTATGAGTTTGCTAAATACCTTTAGACATTTACAAGAGATTGAGTGATTTCATCATCAATAAAGCAGGACTGAGTCAGTCCAAGTGGATGGCTACAAAATAACAGCCCTTTATTCCAGGTGATTTAACATTTGATTCTTATTGCAATTAGCTAGGGCAGAATTAATGCCAGCTGGGGAGAGATGGGATGGTGTATGGAGAGCTAGATTTTAAGTGTACTGCTCTAATAAATTAGTGTGGCACTTACAGTAATTGCCCAGCTGTTAATGAATTTTTGTGGCACGCAGAGAAATCACCATCATAAATGCACCATAAAAACTTGTCTTAAATAAGGTCATGTTCAAAGGAGTTATGGCAAGTGCCAGGACAGGATTTGTTTATAGTTTATTGGGGTTTTTGACTTTTTCAATCACTACCTGACTGCAATAGAGTACTAGCCAAAAAATGGATTTGGGAGTGGGAGAGGAAAAAATCCCAACTCATTCTCACAGCATAATTTGTGCTGTGGTAGATATGGTCACAGGAATGCTTATAAGGAAAGAGTGCTAGTGAAACATATAACACCAGCATTTTTAGGCATTAAAATTACTTGCCATTGCTATTGCTATTTACCTTTCAAACAACTAATTGTCGCATGGCAAATGAGCTCATACCTCACTTTCATGGAGAGCCAAGACATAAAACTCCCTTTTCCATAAAACCCTTAAGCAGCAAGAACCTTGGAGAAGTCTCTTTCTCTGCTTTTGAATCTCTAGGCCTCTAAATCTCTGTCAAACATACAGTATGGGTGAGGGACAAACAGCAGTCAACATAGAAAATGATGGTAGAATTTTCCATGTTAGTAGGTTGGGATGACGGCAATGCAAAGCTCAAAGATGGGTGTCAAAAGCCTGTTGATTTTTCATATTTAAATGTTTTCCTGTCAGCCAGTACAGGATGCAGTGGGGAATGAAGAGCTTCCTTTGGCAATTTTTTTTTTGATGAAAAAAAAAATACTATTAACATAACGTGTTGGTATCATTTTGCTCCCTCCACCCACTCTCCCTGTTATTTATGTTTTTATCTTGAGATTAAGGCAATTCCCAATATCAAGGTGATAGCCACCAAATACGGACTCCTCAGTAGGCTACCAAGCCCATCGTGGGCTTGTGAACTAGAGTGAGGCTGGGCTGGATGGGGAAGGACCAGAGGAAACTGATTTTTAACCTGCTCTGTTTACAATGCTTTTCAGAAAATGCCTCTCCGAGTGAGCTCAAAGACTTGCTGTCAGAGTTTAACCTGTTAAAACAGGTCAACCACCCTCATGTCATTAAACTCTATGGAGCCTGCAGTCAGGATGGTAAGCATTCCCATGCAGCATGGTAGTAAAACAAATAAAGAAATTATACTCTTGTATAGAAACCGGAGATTTGAAAGGACTTGGAAAGGGAGCTTTAAGCATCTTCTTTTCCTTGTAAACCGTCTCCCTCCTTCATTTCTGCTCTGCCCTTCCAGTCCTTTACTTTTTCCTCTCATTTCCCCCTTTCACCTGCTTTCCAGCTCTTTCATTATCTTTCTTCCTTTTCTTTTCTTTCTTCCTGTCAGGACAGAGAGATATATCACTAAAACTCACTTGGTTCATGGAGACCTAAATTACTTTTCACAGATACTTGACATGGGCTTGCCTTTCACCAACCAGATGAAACAAAGGGGTTATTTCACAATTCCTCAATGGCTTATGCTGCCTTATATTGGCAGGTGTTGATCACTCAGCATTTGGGGTGACTTTCCCTTTACCATGTATGTAACGGGTATTTTTGTGCAGGATCTGGGAGCCTTCATTTTGCACCCAAAAAAAAGCTAGCTCTGCCAGCTGCATTTTCATGGGCAAACTGCTATTTAGTCCCTCTTGGCTGCATTTTGGGTTTCCTGCTGGTACCCTATGATCTGTAGGCTGTATGATGTCAGTACACATTTATAATTCTATTTCCTGCAGAAACCAAAATGCAAGGTGCATAGCAGTTGGTGTCATTTAGCTAATGTTTTATATTTTATATAGCTGTAGGAAGATCCATTTATGAATTTCCTTAGACTGCTTCCTGCGGGAGCTTCTCCTCATGTAGTATAACATGGTAATATGGAATCACACTTAGAAGAGCAACAAAAAGACCCGTATCCTAGAACCAGTCAACAAGCATTTATTAAGTACTTTCTGTATACCAGAGCTGTATTCAGCGCTAGGAATACATAGATAAACATGAAATAGTCCATGTCTTCAAGATGCTTATATTCTTTTGGGGAAAACAAGTTATACATACACAAAGATAGACATAATATATACAAAGCAAATAAAGGGTAAATTGGGGAAACACAAGGTGGCACTTTAGCTAAGTGTTGAAGGAAATAATGTTTTCCTTATGTCAGAGGGTCCTTTGTCAGGATGTCAGAGAGCCCTCACTCACTATTTGCTGATGGTCACAGCATACTATGGTTGTGTTCATCAAGAGTCAAAGAAATTACAAGTAAAATGTGCATTTCCCTCTAGGAAGAAGAGACATTTCATTCAGTCATGGATCTCCCAGACTGTGAGATTTTCAACATTAAACCATAGAAATACAGAACATACAACAGGCAAGGCCCTTAGAGGTCATCTTGTCCAACCCCCTCAGCTTACAGCTAAGGAAAGAGGCCCAGAGATTGTCCCAATACTCCCTGGGACATCTGCCTGAAATTCTATACTAGGCTGCCACTTGAGGTCATCTTCATTCACCTAGTAAGGAGGGATTAAATAATTATGGCATCTGCTCCAAGGGCTGGTGCCTGGTAGAGTTCATAGCTGATACTTACCTCTCTCCACCCTGAGGAGTCACACTCCCTGAAGCAGTCTTTCTCCACATTGCAGGGGTGAGGGCATGCAAACCCCACCCCCCTGCTGTGATCTGGAAAATCTGCATAAAATTTTTGGCCCTCCCTTCATACAGGAGAAGTCTGAATTATTATGGTATTAAAAGCTAAATTATGTTACTATTATACAATACTATACATATATTTTATAGATTGCTGAGTTTCTAAGGTTTTTCAGTGTCGTCTGCTGGCCTTTGTATATCATTTGTGGATTCTGCAAAACTCCTCCCAAATTCCCATTTAATTTCGTCTGCCAACTCGTGCTATATTGAAACTGCATTGGGGAAAGTCACAATGTGGAAGGGGTAACTGTAGTTATTCTTGTGTGTCACGTGGCTCCTGATGCAAATGCTGCCATCAGCAGCTTCTGTTCTGGTGGACGCTGCTCCCAGTACTGCTGGGGCTCCAGCTCTTCCAACCTTTGGGCATTTACACAGACGTGAACTTCGTGATCAGGTCTGCCTCTGGATACTCAGTTGCCCAAGATTAGGGCAGAATGAACATAAGAAATGGAGGTAGCCATGTGTTTGTAGACTTTATGGGCAGGACCAGGAGGCAGACAGGTAGCTGGGAGAACAGAGACGTGTCCCTCTTCTTTTCCTAGGAGTCTTTCTACTATCCCTCAGCATGTCTCGCTCTTTCTCTGCTGGGAGGCACCTTGCTGTAATAAAGAGTTGGCCCCAGAGCCTATGAGGAAAATGTGGGTCCAAGTCCCACTATCTGGTACTATCTGAGTGGCCCTGAGCAAATCGCTTGACTTTTCAGTATTCTAGACAGCTCTCTAAAGCTATAAGGTGTGGAGAAGGTGCCAATTTGGTAGAAGGAGATTCCTCACTGGGAATGAAATCATAGGGCCAGTACCTATCCCATATATATGTAATATATACATCTGTACATACATATATATATAGATGTAGAGATGTGTATATATGTATGTGTATACACACACACACACACACACACACATACCAATATGACTGCAACTTGCTTCCACTATCCCAGTTTCTCCCTTCTGGGGACAGACAACGAAACAAACCAAGCCCAGTATCTCTTCTCCAAGATAGCCCTTTAAATGCTTGTAGGCAGCGTGTCATGTCCTCTCTGAGTTTTCTTTTCTCCAGCCTAAACACTCGCAGTTCCTTCAAGATATCTTCAGGTAGCATGGCTCAAAAGGCAAGGGCCTGTGAGAAATAACCTGGATTCGGAGTTGCTTTTGGAATTGGGCCTAGGTAAAGTGATGAAGTAGATGTGAAGTTTGCCTCTGGTGCTCTCCCCTTCCCCTTTCTATGTCCTTTGCTGTTCCCATGCAGTACCCTGGTACTGTTCTTTATTCTTTTCTATCTGGGAGAAAAGTGATTTGACATGCTAATTAATATTGAGGTCTTAAGGACTTAATGTATATGAGAACACTATACTTAACTCATCCTCTCTCTCTCTCTCTCTCTCTCTCTCTCTCTCTCTCTCTCTCACACACACACACACACACACACACACACACAACACACACACACATACACACAACACACACAAGACTTTCTAATGGTGAAATTCCATACCCAACTAAGTCTTTCAAGCCTTTCATCCCATATATTGCCTAGCACAGTACCTTATATTTGTTGATTTGATTTGAGACATCGGAGGATGAACATTTCTGGCACATTCAAATCACATTATAGGAGTAACTCTCTAGTCTGTCAACACATAGAGCCATCCTTGCCCTTGAGTGTGTATATAGCTCAGCTTCTTTCACACTTCACCCACCTCCATAACTAACCTGTGTCCTTTCCCCCATTAGGACCTCTCTACCTGATTGTGGAGTATGCCAAGTATGGTTCTTTGCGGAGTTTCCTCCGGGAAAGTCGGAAGGTGGGACCCAGCTACATGGGTGGTAATGGCAATCGGAATTCTACCTACTTGGACAATCCAGATGAGAGGGCACTGACCATGGGAGATCTTATTTCCTTCGCCTGGCAGATTTCCCGAGGAATGCATTATCTTGCAGAAATGAAGGTACCATGCTTACAGACTAGCCTTGCTGGGTCTACAAAGAGAGCCATCCTTAAATGTCATGGGGTGGTGCTTACCCCTCTTGTAAATCAGCCTTGCTCAGCTCATCACATGTCATCTCCTGGATCATTTGGTATTGGGGAGTTTTTGTTGTTGTCATCTTTTTTCTTCTAGCTGGTCCACCGTGATTTAGCAGCTAGAAATGTCTTGGTGGCTGAAGGACGCAAAATGAAGATTTCTGATTTTGGCCTTTCCCGAGATGTTTATGAAGAGGACTCTTATGTCAAAAGGAGCAAGGTAATTTAGTCAGGGATTTGTGAAGCTATTTAAGCAATGGTAATACTTGCCATTGGAAAAATACGTGCAGTGATGGCCAGAAAGTTACTCCCAATGTAAAAGGGATAAGAAGGTAGGCCTGAGAGTTGTTTTGAGGCCTAAATATAAGGATCAAGTGTTGTAACACCATTAAGCTACTTGTCCCCACTTCAGAAATAGGAGTTTTCTTGAAATGCTTAACCCTTCTTACTGAATGAAGATGGTGCTTAATGGGCTTTCATTCATTGGAGATAACCTTGCCCAGGAAGGTCCAGTTGGTTCTAAGACCCAATCTCTTGACCAAGGAGACATTCTAAATGTGGGATAATTTGATTTATTTTGTGTAATGAAGAAAAGGAGAAAGACTCTAAGACAATTTTGTTTATCTCCCTTTACTCTTTGAAACTGAAGGGAGAAGAGTTGTACTTTGCCCTTTAGATATAATCTTTTATTCTTTGCTGATCACAAAGAAAATACTTTGAAGTACATTCATGTTTCCTCTAAATGTATTTTTAGTTATTATTTACTTTTTTAAAAATCACTATTTCTTTTGAAGGTCATCTAGTGCTGTTTGTTTTTAAAGTAATTTTCCTCTTCTCTTCAGTTCTTCATCTTGCTTTTTTAGAGGAAAAGGTCATTCTTTCTGTGTAATTATAGATGTTAGTGAACAAGAAGCTGAAATAAAATAAACAAGAGGTGATGACTCATACTTGGTAGAAAGTGTTGTGAAAGTAGTTTAAAGGAGCAGGAGACTTTCCCCAAAGCAGGCAGCCTGAGGATTGAAGTCCAGTCTGTTCAGATGCAGGTGAAAATGATGTGCAAGAAGTGCCATGACTAAGGAGGCAGCTTCACCCCTCACAAAATAATCTCTCTTTAGTTCCAAATGACTTCTGGATTTCTGAAGTTTGAATTCTCAAAATGCTATGTTCTTTTGTCATCCTGGGAAATCCTACTGATTTATCAACTTTTTCAATGTAACCAAATGCATTTATCTTTCTAATTTTATTTACACCCTCTGCCTCAGGTCTCAGCTTTTAATTTCCCTGCAAAGGAAATGGTTTCAATAGCTTTGGGGGGAGGGGTAGCACAGGAAGGAGAGGGGGCAAAGTACAGTAAATATGCAAGGCATGATGAGTGTAACCTATTTATGCTACATGTAATAAGTGTCAATATAGTATAAGCATTAAAATGCTAATGTTTCTTCATTATGCTAGTGATGAGAACCAGAAAACAGAGCTATGTGAAATATGCTTTATACTCCATGGTGCCAAGAACTGAATGTTTTGTTGCTGACTTAGTGAAGGCAGTATTTCCCTTCCTTTGAGCTCTGGTTGTGTTTCTTTATCAACCTATTGCTGCCAACTAAATATAAAGCAATATGAGGAAATTCTGCCTGTAGACCAACTCATCATGGGTGGGTCCCTCACCCCCTGCTTCCTTTACAAAAGGAGAAGAGTATATTTGTTACTGTAAAAGCCTTGTATTAAAAGGAAAAAAAAACTAGATTGACTTGTGACATGGGCAGTGGGTATCACTAACAAAATAATCCCAAAGTCAAAATTTAACGTGACTACATAGTTAAGAAAAGCATCAGGGTGGAATGGATAGAATGCTAGATTTGGAGTGTGAAGATCTGTCTTCAAATCTCCTGACACTTATCCTCTCTTAACCTCGGTTTGCTCAAATGCAAAATGTGGATAATAATGCCAATCTACCTGCTTTACTGGGTTGCTAATGAGGTCCAAGTGATGGGACCATGTAGGCTGGTGAATAGGGAGATTAAAGAGATAAAATTACATTGTTTATTCTGTGCTCACTGTGCTGAGCTTGGGGAATTCAAGTGCAAGGGAACAATACAATCCTTGCCCTCAAGGAGCTTATATTCTAACAAGGGAAGACCATATATAAAGGGAAAGAAGAAGATGGCACCAGTAAAGTGCTTAACAAACTTTGTAATGCCATATAAATGTCAGTTATTATTGAAATCCTCAAAATGATTTTTGAGCAGAAAATATTACAGTGAATGCTTCTAGTAAAAAAAATCCATTATATTGTCATTTTATATGTTAAAACTTTGTGAATACTTTGGTTTATAGATATTTTTCTATGCTGTAAGTGGTAGATTGCTAAGTCTTGACCAATATCTACAGATTTCTAAAATCCTGGTAGGGAGTGCATTGGCTGGTCAGCTGGCCTTTTGTATACAGTATAGAATCAGAGAATCATAGAGCTGGAAGGGTCTGTAGAGATCACAGTCTGACCTCATTTTCTAATGGGAGAAAATGAGACTCAGAGAGGCTAAGGGATAGCTCAGTTGAGTTGAGTCATTTTTCAGTTGTGTCTGACTTCTTCTGACTCCATTTGGAGTTTTCTTGGCAAAGATAGTAGAGTAGTTTGTCATTTCCTTTTCCAGCTCATTTTACAGATAAGGAAACTGAGGCCAACGGGCTTAAATGACTTGGCCAGGGTCACACAATCTAGTATCTGAGGCCAGATTTGAACTGATCCACTGCACCACCTAGTAACCCAGATAATTCATTATCACATCGTTAATAAGTGGTAGAGCCAGGAGAGGACCCCAGGACTGTTGATTGCCAGTGTCTTTTTCCCCATTTCCTCCTTGCTCTAATACTGCGCTCTATTAAGTGAGCTCCCTCTGGCATAGGCAGTGATATGCGGTGGTGATCATCTGATACTTTGATGCTGCTGGGCAGTTGACCATCTGAATTACTTCACGGGATCACAGATTTAGTCAGAAGGCTTCTTAGACAACTCTCATTGTATGACTTGGAGGGAGGTATGCTGCTCACCATGATCATCTGTATTGTCTTTTCACAAGTGGTAATAAGCCCGAGCCCATTTCTGGGAGTGGCATGTGGTGGTCCAGAAGCAAATTAGTGGTAGAGTTCTGAACAGCCTAAGGCAGTCTAAGCCCTCTTCTTTTCCATAGATAGGGCCCGGTGCCGCCCCTCACTCGCCACGTTCTTTGTCCTACTTTGCAGTTTCTTTTGGGCAAAGATTGGTTCCCTTAAGTGACTTGATCAAGGCCACACAGGTTACTAAGGACAGAACTGGAATCTGAACCCAGGTATTCTGACTAAGCTTCCAGAGGCTCTCCTGAGCTGGTCAGATTAGGTTGGATATTTAGTTACCTCTCAGTCAGTCAGTCAACAAGCATTTATTTAGAGCTTACTTTGTGTCAGGCTCCTTATTTGTTTGTTTGTCTGTTTTGACCTGTCTCATGCACTTAGATACCTGGTATTTCACTCAGAAAGGTACATTATGGGCATTTGAGATTGCGCAGTAGGTGATTCCACTCACCATACTATGCATGATATTTCCACCCAGGACTTTATCAGTTGATTTTGAGCCATATTAATGTCTTTGTTCTTTTTTTTTCTCTCATAGGGCCGGATTCCTGTAAAGTGGATGGCGATTGAGTCTCTTTTTGATCATATCTACACGACCCAAAGTGATGTGTAAGTGTGTACTTGTATGGACTTCTTGGTGAATCTAGCATATTCATTTAATACACCCATGTGTGCATTGACTACAGCTTTCCTGTCACGGGTGGTTGGGTCTGTAATGAAATAGATAATACAGCTGTAGGAGCACAGCTCATCATGTTTTATTTCCGTTTTTGGTCGTGCATCTGAGTTGATAGACAAATTCATGGTAGCTGAAGTTCTGATGACGTTTGATGGCGTACCTAAGAAGTGAGGTAGGGGTCTCTCTCTGGTCAGTCTCCTCTATTTCTAATACTAAGATCACCTTCGTGGGTGTGCTGGAATCCAGTGACAAATGTATAGCTACCTTTATTCTTTGACATGAAACCTTTACAACTAGGCTGGTGGTCAAATTGCAAGAAGCAAAAGGTTGCATCTCAGGCTCACATTAGTCTGTGGTTAAGGGAAGAGTGTGGACTTGAGGTCCATGAACATTGTAACTTTCGTGGAGCCCAAATTCTTAAGGGTTTGTAGCAGAATGGGCCATGAAAAAGGATGAATTTTCCAACAAATGAATACACTTTAAAAAAAGAACTGAAATGAAGATTTGTCGTTACGAAATTAACTGTCTTTGATGGCGTAAGCTATTCAAAGTTGGACAGGATGAATGCTCACAGGATATGATCCTTAATTCTAGAGCTAGAAGGAACATCACAGGCTATCTAGACTACGCTACTCATTCTACAGATGAGGAAGCTGAGGACCAGAAAGATTAAGTGAGTTGCCCAAAGTCCTGGGGTCCAGCAAGTCACAGTTTGTAATCAACAGAGTCAGGATTTGAATTCACATCCTCTGACTCCAGAGACATTTCTTTTCCCTCTGTACTGTACTGCCTCCTAATAACTGGGACAGCCAATTTTTTAAGGCTGAATTTCCTTAGGGTAGGGCATCTTCCTTGTGATTTAGTAGGATGTCCAAAATATGCTGTAAATCATATTTGAAACTTACTTTAATACACACTTTTTTTTAGTAAAGTGGTTTGTGGTAAAGTAATTTTTTTACCTAAGCAAATGAAATACCTGTAACTTTATTCCATTTTCCTCTGTAATCAGCTCCTTTCCCCTAGGTTTGTTGATCTGAAGAAGTTTCTCTTTTTTTATACTTGAGTGTGATTTTTGCTAGGAGTCCTCCAGTAGCATGGGTTTCTCATTTTTCACTCCCATTTCCATCAAACAGCAGCAGAATCAAATAGATCAAGTAACAGTCAAGTAAGCTCTCATAGGGCCAGCTCTTATGTTCCTCACTGGTCTATTTTTGCCAACACACACGGAGTTGCTCGGACACAGATTCGTCATCCAGATTCTAGCTTGAACAGTCATTAATCACAAATCACAGGCGTGTTTGGGAGCAGGCTTATTTTGAATGTTCTATGGATGACACATCTTAAATTGTTGTATGATTGTTATTTATTATAATTATTGGGGGAAGGAAAGGGGAGAACAGTGAAAGCTAGAGCAGGGACAAGCCTGTGCCCTGCTGTTCAAAAAGATGGCATTCACAAAATCAGAGCTGAGGCGGAAGAGATCTTAGCAGTGTAAACTATAGCTGAGAGAAATGTCTGTTGTTGTTCATCTTTCATTTTCGAAAGAGGACTGATGACATCACCGGTGATGTCTTGACTTGCTTATGAATTGGATTTAAGTGAGGCAGAGCTGCACAGAGTCATCAGCCTCGTTCTCTCTTCCTGAGTCATTGAAATCCAGTGGCAAGACAAAAGTCAAGACAACTAGTGATGGCCCAGGATGCAGTGGGTGACCTTGGCTGCTTTGATGGCTGCTGGACCTGCTCCAGCTGCTTCCATGGCTTTTGGAACAGATTGTTCTTATCTGCCCATTCTGTGAGAGAAAGTCTGCACGTGCTTGGGGTGCACACCCCCTAATTCACCAACAGGTTTGAGTTCTGTTGATTACTCTTTTACCCTCAACCTGGTTTAGCCTGTCTGCTGAGATGGTTTTGCCAGGGTCTGGCCGCTACTTGTGCTACAGCTTCTTGGAGCCAGAATTAGGTGGGGGCACCCACGATGGATGAGGGAATCAGGTAGGCACCAAAGATGGATGAGCAGCTCTGAAAACAGCTCACACCAGAGGCCCTGATCCTCCCTGAACACCCCATACACCTTGATATGTGACCATCTAGCTTCTGTTTGAAGAGAGCTGGGTATCAAGATTGTGCAGTGACTGTGGCAACAGACTTGGAGACAGGGAGGTGGGAGTTCAAATTCTGCCTCAGATACTATCTCTGTAATCCTGGGCCAGTCACTTAATCTTTCACCTTCTCAGTTTCCTCATATATAAAGTAGTATTAATAAAAGGCCCTGCAGGGTTGTTGTGAGAGTGAGATAATATATGTAAAGCTCTTTGCAAACCTTCAAGCTGTGAAAGTGCTAGTTATTATAATAATTATTAGTAGTAGTAAAAATAGACCTCCAATGAAGAGGAGTCCAGCTCACTTTTGGACAACTTTTTTTTTTGTGAGGCAATTGGGGTTAAGTGGCTTGCCCAGGATCACACAGATAGTAAGTGTCAAGTGTCTGAGGCCAGATTTGAACTCAGGTCCTCCTGATTCCAAGGCCAGAGCTCTAGCCACTGCGCCATCTAGCTGCCCCTGGACACCTCTTATTGTTAGGAAGTTTTTTCTGAGTCAAGCCTAAAGTAGCCTCTCTGCAGTATCCACCCGCTGCTCGTTGTTCTATGCTCAGAGGCCAAATGGAATAAAACCCCATGGCAGCCTGTCACATATTTGAAGACAGCTCTCAGTTTTCCCTATAAGTCTTCTCTCCTCTAGGCTAAATCTCCTCAGTTCTTTCAGGTGAGCTTCATATGATGTAGACTTACAGCATTTATTTCATCATTCTTGTTGCCAGCCTCTGGATGCCCTTGGGCTTCTCCTCGATCTTCTTATACTGTGGTTCTCCAACTGAACATCGCACAACAGAAGTGTGTTCACCTTCTGGTAGTGCAAAAAGACCTTTGCCTCCTTATTCTAGGAAGTCATGCCTTTCTTACGATAGCCAAGATGGCATTCATTTTTCTGGCTGTTGTGTCACAAAGATCACTCATTGAGCTTGAAGTCTCCTAAACCCCTCCAGATCTTTTCTAACTTGATGGTTCACAATGCTTTTCTGTGTAGGGGAGGATAATTTCTTGAAGCCAAGCATGACATTATATAATTCTCCTTATTGAACTTCATTTTAAATTGAACTGATTGCTCAAGCCTATCAGAATAGTTTCAGATCCTCTCACCCAGTGGTTCAGTCTTCCTGGCCAGTTTTGTGTCATCTAAAGGCCTCTAAAGATCTGTGTCATGAAGGTTACTTAGTAGTTCTGGTCAAGTCATGGTGTATGCCTCCAATCAGATTCTTTCTTTCTGTGTTCCGAGTCTTCTCTGTCTTGTTCTCCTGAGAATTGTACACAGCATCATGCCTCCTGTACTCTCACCTTCCCTCCTCTCTCCACTCTTCCTCACTCACCTCCTCTGAACAGTTGGGTGCATGTTTTCCTCTTCATCAGGAAGGGGTTATTCTTGAACTTAAGCAAGGGAGGGCAGGAAGAAACCTGCCCTGTTTGTAATAGCAAGCCAGACTTTTCAATCTGCTGGAGACCACTCTTTTATTAGAACTATTTTACTGCCTGGGGCCAAGTAAGAGACAGGTACCTTCTTCTCCACCTCCTCCTCCCCATACCTGCAAAGGTAACTTGGTGTCTTTTGTTAATTCCAATGCTGCAAAGGATGCCTGAACAGGCTGGCCATTTGATATACCTTTTGACTATTCAGCTTTCTGACCTTAATGACCCTTAATTTTAGGTAGGCTAGATTTTCTTGCCATATAGCTGATTAGAATATTTTTGTAGTGGACACAGAAGTCAAGTAGCTAGCTGAGGCGTTGGGAAAAGGGAAGTCTTTGTCACTAAAGTGTTAGCATTCATGATTCCAAGTGGCTGACAAACATGAAAGGCGGGGAGGGGGGGTGATAGGATTTGTGAATGAGGTGTTTCCTGGACCCCAAAGTCCTAGAAACTGATTGGGCAGTTTCCTTTTGATTTGATGTGAATGATTAATACATTTCTTGATAGAGGTTTTTTTCCTTTCACCCAAGGAAAACTTTCTCTGCATGACAGCACCATAAAGTAGTGTCTATTTCCCTTACCTTCTAAACTCTGGAAAGGAAATTTCATCAATAATTTTGTACTATGGAAAAAGCATTTGGACTTGGAATATGAGGAGACCTGGGCTCAAATCCTGGCTCTTACACTTGTAATCTGTGTGACCTTAGAAAAGTCATTTAATGTCTTCGGGCCTCAAGTTTTCTCATCAAGTTAGCCTACCTGACCTCTAAGGTCTCTGAATCTATGGTCCTACAAACTATTTAGGAACATGTCTTATAGGTGAATGGGAAACCCAGTTCTCTTAGTGTAAAGATCAAAGAAGCTCATTCACAGAGATTGTTTGATGTTGCTAGGGTCAAACAGCTAGTTAGTAGCAGGCAAAAACAGAACTGGTGGGCTCTGGACTCTAAAGAAGCAGACCTTCCTGTTTTTCTAAACAGAATGTTAAAACCAAAGTATCTAGACACTTTGGACTGAACCTGACTTATGGCTAAATCCTAGTTAATTACTTAGTCAGTAAAAAAAAAAGTGATATATGGGTGCTAACATGTCATTCGATCCAATTTTTTTTATAGCTAGGGCAGAAATTCTCAAGGAATAGTGGTCATACCTTCATGATTGATAGGACATGGACAGGGTACAGACCTGTTCTTCTTGCAGATGAGGTCATCTTAAGGGCTGGATGTGACATGCCAGTATTTTGCTTGAGAGCTAGAAGGGGGTATGCATCCGCACTCTACAAGAAGTACAAGATTATTTACAGTATTTCCTCACTATTTGAACCACTTTAAGGACTTGCTTTTTTTCCTCAGGTGGTCATTTGGCGTGCTTCTCTGGGAGATTGTGACCCTAGGAGGAAACCCCTATCCTGGTATTCCTCCTGAACGTCTCTTCAACCTTCTAAAAACAGGCTATCGAATGGAGAGGCCTGAAAACTGCAGTGAAGAAATGTAAGTATAATTTGATTTTATTCATTTATTTAAATTCTGGAATTTTCTAGGAGGAAGTAAACTATTACATGAAACAATTAGCAGATATTATTATGCTTATCTGATTAATTACCTTGGTCTTATACCTTGGTCATTGAGTAAGTCCTCTTTTGCACACACATATTACAGACTGTAGTTTTCTGTGACAAGGTCATAATACCCAATGGTATCATTTGAATTTTCAAGTACTAGACAAACATTTTAGCCTAGCACCCAAGGATGGCTACTAGCAAAAAATCATAAAAGAAATTCAGGAACAATTGAAAGGATTTTTAAGGACATGCAAATGGGTACACATTTTATCCTCAAAGTTGGAGCCTTTTACTTACCTGGTGTTTACATATCATCTTTATTGTATATTATTTGAACAATTCACTACAGGTCTCATTTGCATTGAAATGAAAGCTCATTCAGCAAATTATTAAGGAGAGATTCCAAAATGTTCTAGCAAAGTCCAGAAATGATATTAAGACTTCAAAAGAGCATGCTAGCACTAAACTGGCATTTTGTGCTTATAAAGAGCGTATAAATACCAGCCCAAAACTACGCATGGCCAATAGAAGAGTCTGCTGCTGAGCATGTGTACCTCAGTGCCCAAGATATTGAACCCTAGTGGTAAAATAGTCAATCAGTTTATAATGATATGGATAGGCTAAGTCATTGAGTGAGTAGAAAGCTGGCCTTTAAGTCAGAAAGAATATAATTTGATGAGCAAATAAATAGAGGGAGTTTCCTCTTTGAAAAATTACCTATACTGATATAACATCATTTAAAGCTAGAATTGAGTCATTGAGTTCAACTTTTTCATTTTACAGATGAGGAAACTGAGGTCCAGTGAGATTAAGGGACAAAGCCAGTGTCCCACAGGTAGTAAATAGGTGCCTAAGGTGGGATTTTTCCTGATTTTGCAGTCCAGCACTCTATCCACTACACTGTGTTGCCTGGACCAAAATAAAGGATATACTTGAAAAAGAATGAATGAAAAAGTTAAAATATTTGAAAATTTTTACCTCTGGATATGGGGGCTTAAGAAATCAGTCCAAAGCCATCCTGCTCCCACTGGTTCACTCTTATCTCTTGCAGGTACAATCTGATGTTGCACTGCTGGAAGCAGGAACCAGATAAGAGGCCAATATTTGGGGAAATCAGCAAAGACCTAGAGAAGATGATGGTGAAGAGTAGGGTGAGTCTACTTAGATTTTTGGCTCTCTGATTCTATTTTGAAAGTTAAGGATTTCTAGTTCTGAATGATCTGTTGCCATGTAAAATACCCCCTAGCCTAGAATTTCAAATTCAGTTGTGAGAAATTTGCTGCTTTAATTACCAAATGGCTCCTTATGCCTTGGTCATTGAAGTCTTGTTTTGCACACAATAATGCAGACTGCATTTTCTCTGGTCAAAGTCATGATACCCAGTGGGATCATTTGAATATTGAAGTGCTAGCCAGACATTTTAACCTAACACCCAAGGATGGCTATTAGCAAACAATTGTAAAAGAAAACCCCTGAAAACCTAACTGAATCAGTCTTGGTGTGATAGAAGAAGCTAGAGCAAGCTTTAGGCACTTTGTCACTTCTTGCCTTAAGTAAATATGAAGTGTCTAAAATATATTAATCTCAGCCAGGTATGGTGACACATTTTTGTGATCCCTGCTACTAGGGAGACTAAGGCAGGTGGGTCACTTGAATTCCAGAGTCCAGAGTTGCAGTAGGGCTACAACCAATCAGGTGTCCATGCTAAGTCTGGCATCTGTATGGTGAGCCTCCCTGGAGGAGAGTGCCACAGAATTGCATGAGGTAGGGGAGAATTGGCCTAGATGAGAAGAACAGAGCAAGCTAAAGCTTCTGAGCCAATCACCATCAAGATCAGGTCTGTGAGTAGCTGCTGTACCTCCATGCTGGACAATATAAACCCAGTCTGAGAAAACAGAAAATTCCTGACTAGCCTAACTTTTAGTAATGAGGGTCCCTGAAATTAGCTAAGCTGGTCCTTCGTTGGCAGACACACAGACCACCTTGAAGCCAGTATTTGAACCCTGTTCAGGATTTCTAGGGCCTGTTATTTGAACTTGCATTCCACTGGCCTTGGAGAGCTCCATCTATATTGAGGTAGCACAGTACTCAATCAGTAAGCATTTATCAGGTGCCTGCTATGTACTGGGCATTGTGCTAAGCACTGGAAATATAAAGAAGAGGGAAAGAAAACTAGTTCTTTCTTTCAAGAATCTCCCATTCTAGTGGGGGGGAAAGTTGGACACTGGTTTAGAGAATTTTTTATTATGAAAAGTTTTAAAACACCAATGGGACATTGCAATAACAGTAGTTTCTTTAAAGGAGAGCTAAGAAAGTATCAAACATATCTGGCAAATCTTTGCATATCTATTATATACTTTCATATGCTTATTTGGAAACACTTGTTCATATATATATATATATATATATATGTATATACATATATATGTGTGTATATGTGTATACACACACACACACACATATATATATAATACTGTTATATACTTAATGGGAAACACTTGGCAAAACATGAGTGATTTAAATGAAGGATTCTAAGGAATTTTCCATTCTTATGTTGGGTGACCCAAGAATTTGTAAAGGAGGTCATGCAGACAATATCCTAGGTGGGTTCAGCATTTATTGTTCTACTCCATGCCTTTGGGAAAGGCTACACATTGTTCCCTTTGTTATGACCTGGCTTTTCTTTCACACCTCCATTTTGCTAGGACTACTTGGATCTTGCAGCTTCCACCCCATCTGACTCCTTACTTTATGACGATGGCCTTTCAGAAGAGGAGACACCCCTCGTGGACTGTAATAATGCTCCCCTCCCTCGAACCCTCCCTTCCACATGGATTGAAAACAAACTCTATGGTAGAATTTCACATGCATTTACTAGATTCTAGCAACACACATACACACACGCACACAATCCTGATTTTATTTTTTCCTTCTGCACTGTCCTTACACTCTGTATCCCTTTAAAGAGTGTTTCTGGTTCGAATGAAATCAAAGTTTGCTTGGAAAGCTTTTTTTGTTTGTAAATGTTAAACTTTGCATTAGGTTTATATTTCAGGCATTTTACAACTCTGTTTAAAAAGAAAAGGGATGTGAAAATAAGTAAAACTACCAAATAGGTATGATAAAAGGAGAAAAATAGATCAGGAAAGTATTCTCAGGGGAGGTTTTAAATGTGGTTAATAAATAAAATATACATTTTGGGGGGATGGGGTGGGGAAATGGGATCCATTTTATCAGATTAATGCACCTGTAATTTAACTGCTTGGGCAAATCAACTGGATTTTGGGAAGCATTTGCTTTGAAAAAAAATGAAAAAGATGTAGCTCAATTTGGGAATGGGGCCCAATATATTTGAACAGTCTTGTCTCATACAATATGAATGCTTCAGTCTCTGCTCTCATATATATAAGTGAGAGGTTTAATAGGCAGAGATCTATGCTTAACTTGAGATGGGACCTTAACTTAACTTGGCCTGTCTAGACAGCAGGAGAAAGTGAGTGCTGCTCTCAGAGCCTTCAGAAAGATAAAGCAGTGATGGCAACTCTGGAAAGTAAAGGCAGTCCACTGTTTTCATATCCTTTGTGTTCCTACATAGCCTCATGATGCTATCATAAAAAGCTGTAGCAGGTATTTTGAAAGAAGAATATTCTAGCATATTGTGGTGGTGAGATGGACAGTAAATACGGTTCTTGCCAAAACTCCTACTTTTTGCCTCCTGATTAGGTTCTCTAAAGATTATTTTCTTGTCTTGTAATTTTGTAATTTAAAACAAAAACTTGAAGTGGAATTTTTTTTAACTGAGGATTCTCCATTTTTCAGCATAGTGAATCTATGATTTGTAAATAACTTTGGATTTAGTGTAGAATCTAGATGTGGTATCTGGCAGGCATGCATGCTTCTCTCGGATATTCAAGGTCCTTTATGCCCCGTGGAATAAGCAGAAGTATCTGGTAGTTCCATGATGACTGCTAAGTAGGCTTATTTTAGCTTAAAGCACTTTCCATACCAAAAACAAAACAAAAACAAAAAAAAAACCTTTTTGTTACAATGACCTGTTTGAGACAGCATCATGCTGTTTTTCCTTTTTGTTGCTATTAAAATATAAGTTTTGATACTGGGAAGCTTATAAAAGCCCAAGCCAGTTGTTCCTTCAGAGTTAATTTTAACAAGAGAACTTTCAATTTTTTGCCCATTAATGTAATTTGTGTTTCAAAAACCTGGAAACCTAGAATAATTCATTTATTTGGTGCAGAAATCAGAAGTTTGGTTTTTGACAACAAAGGGAGTTTTGCCAAGGGCCTTACTGTCTGCACATGAAGTTTTGGTTCTTCAGTGCAGAAAAAATTATCTGTTTTCATTTTTAGGCATGTCATACCCGAACTGGCCTGAGGAGAGTCCTGTCCCACTCACAAGATTCGATGGCACTAACTCTGTGTTTTCAAGATATGCAAATGATAGTGTATATGCTAACTGGATGGTTTCACCCTCAGCGGCAAAATTAATGGACAAGTTTAATAGTTAAAATTTCTTTGTGAAAGGTAATGGACTCACAAGGGGGAAGAAACATACAAAGAATGGAAAGTCCGCTGGCTTGTTCTTTGTGCAATTTAAACTGGTTAAGCCACCGTTAATTTTAGAACAGCAAACTCGTTTTTGGTAGTTTGTTTTAACTGCTTTCTTAAATGGCTTTACTTAAGATAACTGATGGTTCCCCCCTCTTGGGAAACATATCAAACTGGATGAGAATTCTAGTTCCAGTATTTTATTAACTTGTTTTTTACTCCTCCCTCCCCTACTCAGCAGAAAGGTCCAGTTTGGTATCTGATCACTACCTAATGAACACTTCATGCTTACAATTTTTCAGGTCATTAATTCACAGACAGGGGTGTTAGTATAACAATTGTTTTGCCTGAACCACTAAAAAAATTTTTTTGGTTGCCTCGAAACAAGGCAACACGAGAAAAGCATGAAGCACAAAAAAGTTCATAAAAATAGTTCCAAATTAATTGGACCTGTTTGAAAATCAGAAGGTTAGCAAAAGCTTGATGTTATGATGAAACCCTGTCATGGGTTGAAGAGAGAGCAGGAAATCTCAGTACAGAATTATCTCAACATTTGAGATCCTGAAAATTTATTTTACAAAGGTGTTATCTTTTCTTAGCAAAAAAAAAATTGTTTTTACCAGATTTAAAACTATTCTAACTTTTAGCACAATGGAGAGAAGTTTGATACCAGATACACTATATATAAAGACTGATGTAAGTGATGAGTGTTCACAAAACCACAACGTATTTACCATTACATCCATCTTACTATTACATTCTTCCATAATCATAATTCCTTCTATGAGAATAGTGTAGAAAACACAGAGTATTTTCAACTGGATATGTTCCAGAGATATCTCTCAGTGATTCTAGATGGCAGAAGGGACCTTCTCAGCTTCCAATCCCATCGTACGCTTTCAGTACACGTCACTATTAACATAGCTTGGAGTAAATTGTTCATCTTGCAAGTTACGAGTAGCTTAGACTCACATTCAGTTTAGTTTGTCCAACAGTTCTATTATCGGCTTCTTTCTAGAGGAGGCATTCTAGCTAGTTATGTTAGGAATAGCATTAACAATGAAGAGTTGCTACAACTTGGAATGGGAGATGATACAACTTCAATAGAGTTCAGAGAATGTTTTGGCTCTTATAGAGCTTCCATGAAAAGGTACACGAATAGACTATTTTTTCTTCTATTTTGTAATTTAAAGCTGCTGTAGCAAGAGTTTTTGTTCTCTTAAAGTATTTGAACTCACAAGCAACTTGTTATATAATTCAGTGTTCCTGAATAGTCATATTTATTCAAAACATGGCTCATGTGTTGTAGTTTATGACTTGTAAGTCTCTGTGGGTATTATTTTGTTGTAAGCACCATATGTTACCAGTATGCTCATATCTATCATTTCATAAAGGAGAGTCGGGTTGCCAAAACACTGCCTGGTCTTTAGATTTCAAGCACTGTGATAGGTTTTAAAATAGTTTTCATAAGAATACTGTATTTTATAAAAAAAATTTCAAAAGAGCAGTACTATTTTGGCCTTTTGGTTTGACTGAGAGAACTAGTGTTGTGTACATCGATGAAATATTCATATATATATATATATATATATATATATATATACACGCATACATAAAAATATATACATACATACATATATATATATATATATATATATATATATATATATATATATATATATATATATATATTCTCACATTCTTAAGGTACACAGGAGAGGAACAAAAATCTGACTCAAGATGTTACAGACAGAGCCTTGAGTTTATGACATTTTGGAGATATAATGTGATAGTTCTCTCTCAAATAGCTATGTGGCTAAATGTTTGCTTTTTCTATGTTTTATGATAGCTTTATCAAATAGAAAAATTAACAGTAGACTCTCTAAATAGTAAAAGTGCTTCCACAATAAAGATGAATTACTGTAATAAGTTGATCGGCCCCTATCAGAGGAAGAGAGAGGAAGATTTTCAGAATGTATTGGTTGATGGATGTTGAATCTCTGGCTTCATGAGTTGCCTGATGTCTGTTCCTGAGCTGGGAAAATTTTAGGATTTGCCAGTCATATTGGTCATGATTTGTATATACATATGCACAGGAGATTTTATCAGGTACTGAGTAACAATCTCAGTTATTTAAAAAAGATACTTAAACTCTCATTACTGAAGGCAGTTATACTATGCTGATTTTGTTTTTTTTTTTGCAATCAAGGTGAAAGATTAATCAATTTCAATCATTTAAATAAAAATCATGTACTATAAAAATTGCAAACTTCCTTTTTTTCACATTCCTAGTTTGAAACATCATGTTTTACGTTATGAAACCTTAGGAGTGCAAAGTTTACACAACTGTAATAGAATTCAGAATAGAAATTAATGGCAAACATTTTAGTTATAAAAATCACTTGAAGACATATCATAGCTGGCATCTTCACACACAATTTAGCCAGCCAAAGAAAAGCATTTTAGAAGAATTTTGTTATATGTTAAAAAAAAACCACATGTTTGTGTATAGTTGTTTATTAAAAAACCTACATTTAGTTGGCCACTTTTTAGCCCCTCCTTCCCTCATTGGAGGAATAAACACAGCAGTTGTAATCTGCTTCGTATTTACTCATTTGGGGAGCAAACAGAAGTGGTGGGTTTTTTTGATTTGTTTTCTGGTAAGGGTGGGGAGGGTTTGAGATGATATTAGAGAGACATATACAATATATAAGATATATAAACACAAATGGTCTCAAGGGCTAGTTGAGATTTCAGCCTTAAGTTTCAGTAAAACTTGACTATTAAATGCTGACATTTCATATCTTCACACCTGGTAATCATAAATTGGGGATGATTCTTCATCATGAGCCCTTCATTAAATTTGCAGCAATAAATGACGGTGAGAAGAATCAGTTGAAAACATGAGATGTTCTGTACTATCAATTAGCTTGTATTTGTGTATAGAATATTTTTGTTTATATCTCATCTCCAGAGTCCACTTAAAAAATAAGGCAACTTAAGTAGGGTTATCAGTGTGTCTCTGATGTAGCTGCTCTTGATATCAGTGCCCTAGAACTGTTACCTGGTTTCTCTTCCACTCAGGACCCCAGAGGCAGACATAAGGATCTTGTATATCATTGGTTTATTTGTTCCCTTTGACTTTTGAAAATCCCCAAACTCATATATTACAGAGTTCCCCAGGCAAAATGAACTTGAAAAGGCCCTTAAAAATTAACAGAAACTTGTGAATGTAAATATGAATTTTAGAAGAGATTACACCAGGAGATTAATAGGTCCTGCATTCTCCAAAATTAAGAAGACTCCCCTCCAAAGCTCAGAAGCCAGCAGGTGATCCAGACCTATTTGCATGAATTGCCTAAAGGCAGCAGAGTTTGGGCAAGTATATTATCTCAAAAAATATTAGAAGGAAAAGCACAAATTTCCCCATTCTAAGTAAACTTAACTCATTTCAGACAAGCAAAAATTTTATTGCTTCATATCCTTTGCTTTGAGCTATAATATATAGAAAAAACAACTTTGGGGACTGTGAAAACTAGTCTAGGAAACTTCCTACTTGTAGCACAACTTCAAATCACTATTAACCCAAGGGGGGAAAAATTAACTGTTGCTACACATCCAACAAGCATGAATGCATACAATTACATGATATATCAATGAGCCTATATGTACATATATCTTTACTACCCATAGTCCTTAGAGGGAAAATAAATGCCATTCCACACTAAAATATATTGACCTTGAAACTGGTACCACTTCCACTTATCCTTCACTTAATAATTCTCTACTGGAACAAATATGCTTCAATGACATAAAAAATACCCTCGAAATGTTTGTTTCAGCTTCCTTTTTCTGAAAATTGACTAGAGTTATTTCCTTTGACCCATGTAGGTCTGCCCCACTTCTCTAGAGTATAAATGCAAATTATCATAGCTAATGGCATATTAAGAAGAAACCAAAGTTAGATTTGTTAACAGAAAATTGGCATTTTTTTTGTAGCTGAGTTCTGAATTTTTTCCCTAAAATATTTGATTATTCAGTAGAAAGAGCAGCTAACTTTGGCTCTGCTGCATTAATAAGCTTTATTTGTTGGTGTTAATATAGCAAATTCTGGAACTGCTCAAGAGAAATTCAGTGGTTAACATCAGGCATTATAATTTTTTTCAATATTGTCAAACAGCAGGAGCTTTAGAGAAGGTTCGTTGGTGCATTAAGTATAGGAAGCTAGCTTTAAAAACTGTATAAGCTACATTTGACAAGACACAGGGAAAGTCTCACTTAAAAGAAGGCAAGTTACCACCTCACAATACTGTGACAACAACACAAGAGATGTCAAGGTACAATTTTAGGAGATGATCTCTAAAACTAGGCTGCAGATCTGCTTATTTTCAGATAGATGGAGCGCTCAAAGTTTAGTAAGACACTTAAGCAGGTGAGCTATGGAAGGAGGATTTTATAATTTCTCAGGTGATGAGAAGTTGGGGGGGGCTCAAACACAGGATACATTAAAATGGCATATGTCAACTTTTGAATAGAAATATTGAAGTTTGTTTTAGGTGTCTGTTTTTCCTTTATTATATCTATAAGTAATAACATAAAAGCAAACCAAAATATTAGGCTGTACTTTGATAGCATTGGGCCATATTTAAACAACACCTGGGCTTTCCTGGTTCTGTTTACTTTGTTGTGTGAGATATTGAACAATGGAGAGTATTTTTGTGTTATAAAATAATCCTCAAATTTGTTATCAAGTTTTAAAATTCTGTAAATCTGACGTTTTTTGGGAAGACCATAACTACTATCCTCAGTTGTTTTTTTAAATTTCACTTCACATAAGGTACATATCCACATATCCAAAATCTAATATTTATCCTGAAGGGCTACTACCACATTAAGTAGGGCTAGTAAATCTTCACTAGTAGGATGACTACTATGTCTCTGTCTTTCCTATGGCTTTGTACAGCTACCTTTGCATTTGGTGAATGAATAAATGTCTAGCCTCCCTTTCATTCTCTACTTGTTCAGGCTGGATTTTCATTCCTGTTCGCTGTCTTTACTCTACATCCTCCTTTGTAGTGGAAGGAACTCCTTGTTCTCCAAAGTCTTGGAATCCTAGAGAAATGAGGCTGGTTTTTTTGCATTCATAAAGGGAAGAATGCTGACTGGCAGATCTCTGGTAGCAGCTACCCAGTGCCAAGCCAAGATTTGACTCCTCTGGGGGCCAAGATCTTAAGTCCCACAATGAACAAATTAAATACATTGTATTATATGTCTATAAAGCTCCTTGAATGTGTAAATCCCTTTAGGATTGCCAAGCTCTGGAGTTTGAGGCCATTTCAAGGGTTTGGCAGCTTTTATTAGTACCCAGAAAGGGAAAGAACTATTGAGAACAATTAATAAAAAGGAGAAGGAAAAAAATGAGTTGGGCTAATTGCAGAGATTCAGGTTTATAAAATAATTCTCTGAACTGTGAGAAGCGAAAGAAACGTGACTTTTTCAGGGAGTTATCATAACAATTACCAACATTCTTTACCAAGAGTCAACAGGCAGAAAATTTGAAATGAACCTTGTGTTTCTCAACTGTAAAATGAAATTCAATAAAGCATAAAGGAACCATGTTACACAAATGTCTCTGTCCTCAATTTTCCTATGTTCAAAGGAAAACAATCTTTTCAGAATAAACATAGGATATCAAACTTTAACCTTCCCTCAAAAGATGTCTTTCTTCACTTCTCAAACCCATGCTGCCATAATCAGTGTATGCTATTGTCAAAAACAAAAGTTCTAGAAGGACCATGTAAACCCAGTTTGCATTAAACTCTACCCTCCAGAAGACAGTGATGAGTATGGGCCAGAAGAAAGGATGATTGTTTCTTGACCCCTTATTTAATAAATGGAGAGCTTGGGGCAGCTAGGTGGTACAGTGGATAGAGCACTGGCCCTGGAATCAGAAGGACTTGAGTTCAAATTCAGCCTTAGACACTAACTGTATGATCCTAGACAAGTCACTTAACCCTGATTGCCTCCAAATAAAAAACAAATGGAGGGCTTAATTCTAAAGAGGGCTGGGAAAGAGCACTAGACCCCATGGAAAATGAAAGACCAGAGATGGGTTCTAGTCCTGGTTCTGTTGTGTGATCTTGTGAAAGATACAACCTTGAGGGAATGGGACCAGATGATCTCTGAAGGTTACACCAAGCCCAGGGTTCTTAACCTCATTGTATATGACATGGACCCCTTTGGAAGTCTAGTGAAGGCAATAGACCTCTTCTCAAAATAATGTTAAGTGCATAAAATACATGGGGGTTAACAAAGGAAAGTGATTATACTGAAATATACTTAATTTTCTTTTAAATTCACAGATCATAGGTTAAGAATCCCTATTCTAAATTCTGAAGAGGAATCTATAAAAATTAAAATTTAGTACTCCAAACAAAATTCTACAAAAGTCGTAGACTTGATCTGGAACACTAGGTACCCCAAAAGAAGAGAGCGCTGGTTTTGTAGAGTGTCAGGAAACTAAGGAACTTGCCTTCTGTGCATATTTGATTTTGCACTCTGGCCTGAAAGCCTACATGTTTGAAATCAACAACCTTCCTTCCTAACTTGAGAAAGCCTGTTTCTTCAGAGCAAAGCTAATCTATGATCCAGCTACATTTTCTTAATTGAGACAAGAAGTCTAAATGAGAATTCTGCCATGTATTTCATATGTGTTTTAGATACAAAGATGGGTTTAAAAAAGTATTTGCTGTTAATGATTTTTTGTTCTGATGATGGGTTATAGTATTTTCATAGATAAGTAAATATGACAACATAAAGGGGGAAAGTGCTAACATCTAGGATTGGAAATAGGTGCTGAGCTGTGGCTTGAGAAAAGCTAAGGATTCTAAAATGCAGAGGTGAGGAGGGAGTGTATTTTATTATTAAAAAAATGAGAATTTCTTATATTCCGAAGTAAAAAATTATATCCCTGTAGTTTTTTTTAAAGGTCATCAAATCATTTCCTGAGTTTCACCTAAAAAGGAGCTAACTTCATAATGTGAAACAAATTCAGTTTTTTGATTATGATGAAAAATAGCTCACATGTACACCTCTTTAAGGATTACCCAGTATTTTCCTCACAGCATGTAATGACATGGTCCAAGTACTGTTCCCCTTAATTTGCAAACAAGGAAACCCTTCCAGAGAGGTTTAATGACTTCTCTAAGATCATACATGCAACAAATATTGCATCCAGTGCCCAAACCCAGCTCTTTTATCAGCATTCGAGTGCTCTTACTACTCTATACTCTCATTCTAAATAAACTAAAGATTTGTTATTGCCATTTCGTTTTCATTGCAGGGCTTGTTAAAAAAATAATTTGGAAAGGCATAACAGGAAGGTACTATAAAACTTTAAGGGGTTATTACTGTAAACAAAATCATTCCAATAAAACAAGTACCATTTCCTAGGACCTAAGGTTGGAGTATCTTCATTCTACCATAAAGATGTAGCCACATAGGTCTTGTTTCACCATTGAACATGGTTTTTATCTGGTATAAATTTGTACCTCAGAGAAAGAAAGGAAGGAAGGAGGAGAAATCAACTGTGGTAGGCAGTGGGGAGGAATCATCCTTTGGGGGGATTACAGGTAGTCTCTCATGCAACTTCAATATTATTGTTGGTTTACAGTGGTGGTGTAAGCTTCATTTTATCTTAAGAGGAGTAATCTGTCCAATAAAGTCCATTTAACTTCCTTTTTTCATTTGTATTATGTCACTGGTTTGATTCAAGGCATTAACTTCCTGAACCAGAAACTAGGTAATCCTCTGTTCTGTGTTATGGAAATGAAAGCAGTAAGAAAGACTTTTGCCCGAAGAGATTTTTTTTTCCTTCAGTTTAAATCCTCATATAATTCCTTTAATTTAGAGATTGCTTTATTTTTTGGACTAGTAAATAGAATGTGGAATCAAGATTGACTTTTAGCAATCAAACAAGGGAAGAGTTCTAGAATTGAAAGCTATCTATTCACTGCTTATGTAGATTCTGGTCGGCCATCTTTATTTAGCTGTGGGTGAATGCTTCAAGAATCCAGTATTTCGTTGATGTGGTTATCCAACACAGATTAAAATTAGTTGTTATTTGAGAGTTTCTTTAATCAAAAACTGTACACTAAATTGATAGAAAATACTTTTAAAATGGGATAAAGAATTCAGGTAAAGGTAGGGTTCTTTGAGGGGCACCAAAGTGGGACAGGGGACAGAGCACTGGGCCTGGAGTCAGGAATACATGAGTTCAAACCCTGACTCAGACTCCAGCCATATGACCCTGGGCAAGTCACTTAGGCTCAACTTGCCCCAGATCCTCATCTGTAAAATGGGGACACACTGGAGAAGGAAATGCAAACCACTCCAGTATCTTTGCCAAGAAAACCTAATGGACTAAGGTCATGAAGAATCGGACATGACTGAACAACTGAGCAACAACAGAGTTCTCTTGTATTTGCATCTTGGTCAGAGTAATTTAACAAGTCAGCTTATACTTTTAAAAAGTGGCTAATCCTCTAATGTTTTTAACCACAAGTTTTCAACAATTCCATTATAAAGAGGTTTTCTGAACATTCTAATAAAAGGAAACTGTTGTAAATGTTCAGTAATAGTCCTACATATGTACATTTCAAGTCATTTTTCTAATATTCTTCCTTTGTGATATATTTAAATTAGTACTGTATAGTACAGTGAAATAAAACTAGGCACTATATTTCTTGCCCATCATCAGGATTACTTTAAACCATCATAAGGTTTATAAATCATGAAAAAATGGGTGAAAACAAAAACAACTTAATAAAAATATGGGGATCATTAAAAAAATTAATCCTAAGATTAAATCTGGGATGGTTAAGAAACCTTGATTAGCAAATACTCTGTCTAATGTTGACTCCTTTGTTAAAACTACTTTTAACCACCAAAATACCAAATATAACTTTGTAAATTAATTCTGAAGATTGTTTAGCCAAAATGCAATAGATTTGCCATGAGAGAAAAATATAGTAGAAACAAAAATCAACAAATTACATGACTATTAAATGTCTTGGGTCTTTTAAATATACATATGTGTGTATGTGTACATATATATGTATAAGCACACACACACGGGTTGTACATAGTTCTTCTGTGTTTGGTTCTTAATAGTATGCTAGAAAAATAAATGTTTGCCTTGACTTTACTTTCTGGATATTGAAAAAAAATCAAATTATGTCATACAAAAGAAACAGTATTATCAACTGTGTAAAAAGTTTCCTGTATGTTGTACATTTTTGCAGTTTTGCATAAAGATTTTTCTGCTCCTGATGTAGCCAATGCAATATCAAATATGCAATAAATATACTAACACATTAAAATTACAGACTATTCAGAAAAAGGACTCGTTATTTTTCAGATATACTATTTAATACCAAAGCTTATTTTATCAGATGTTTTGAAAATAAATTCTACCCTTGTATTTAGACATTTTTCTAAACCTGAATATAGATATATTCAGTTGTTGAGGATAGAGGAAGGTATGCATGTTCTTGAGTCTTGTTTCAAGCATCTGACAGCCATACCTCCCACCCAATTTTTCTTTTCCCCTGGGGAAGGTTTGAAATATATCAAACTATGGTAGATATCATAACTTGTTCCTTTTGCTTTGCTAGTCAAGGGTAGGAGGAGAAAGTCTTCATTCTAATACCTTGACAAATGGAACTATGTCTTATTAGTTTACACATGCACTCCTATATTTGATTCTCCATCACAGCTTCAGGAAATCATCAGAGCTTGCTGAAACAGGTCAGAGGCTGGCCTTTGTGTCTTTGCCTACTTACTTATCTCTAGTTGTCTCTAATGATTGCTGAACTCAGCTCTGCCACCTGAGGAAAATTACATTAATTCCTTAAGCTCAAGTTTTCTCATTCACAAAATCAGGGGCTTGGCTTAAATTACCACTTAAAGTTCTTTCCAATTCTAGCATTCTATGATCGTGAGTTTAGCCATGGGCAGTTCTAATCAGCTAAAATCTAGCCCAAGTCTTAACTATATGCTTGTACACATGAATGAGTGAATGAAAGATTCCATATGGACTTAGGCATACAGAATGTTTCCCAAATGAATTATAGGCTCTTCAAGTTTCCTAGCTGTAGTTGGTTTCACTTTCCTGTACAAAGGTCCCATAGGCATTTCATGCCCAAAGAAGGAATACAGAAAACAATTGCAAATTTAGACTTCAAAAATGGTTTCAAAGTTTTATGATGACTTTTACCCAGGCAAGTCAGTTCTCTATTTTGCCAGGTAGAAAAAGTTACGTCTCTTTATATAACTAGTTATAAACATGAATACTCACCAAATAGTTGCTATAGTTATCCTTTCCTCTTTTTAATAAATGGTATTGTCTCTAACTCTCAGTAGTTACAAGTGTTTTTTTAATTTCTAAAGAATCTAAAATTATCACAAAATGAATGCTCAGTGGTAATGATATAATTTTACCACATTAACTTCCACAAAATATGAGAGGGGAAGAAGAAAGAGGAAGAAATTACAAGTTTCATATATGAAATCCAAATGTAACTCTTAGTACTATTCTCATTCTTGGAGAAAGAGAAAGGAGAGAGTTTTATACACATATGAATATATGTTTAAGCACACATATGCATATGTATATATTTATACATACATAAACGTACATGAACACAGACGTAGCATAGTAGTAGAAATTAGGGTTTGTTGGAAAATGTCAAAACGCTCTCCCTTCTATTCCTCTGAGAACACACACAGGTATATATCTATGTATCTATGTGTATATGTATGTATGTATTCTAGTAGAATTGAGAATCCAGCATTCACTCCAGTGTATATTTCATGATCTTCTTATATGTACCAACTAATAGGTATGCTTTACTTTAAGCACTAGATGTGTTCCTGAAAAAAATGAGTGTAAAACAAATTTCTGTAAGTTATATCATATCTTAAATTGGTTTCAGAGATTTTTTTCTTCATTTTTTATTGAACTTCAGCTGGCAGCTTTCTGTGTTCACCAATTGGCCACAAACTGCAATGAAATCATTAAATGCAAGGAAAGAGCTACTGTTTAAAGGCATCCTCTGATAAGTCCTTTTGTAAAGAGAGTTACAAATATGATTGTGAAAAATTCCTCCATGATAAAAATAACCCTTCTAATGTGGGTGAAGATTAGCTTATTAATATGTTTATGGTATTTTTATATTCCTTTTTACAAGTATAATTATGAACAGAAGTCTGGGTCTTATAGTCAGGATCCCCAGAATATCAATCAACCAGCATTTTGCCCCCCACCATCATTGTATCATTGTTACATTTTGGATTCTCATGAAGGAGTAGGACCCATTCAGTCTCTGGCATGGCCACACCCCTTTTCTTGCCTTCCCTATGTGTAACTTCATTTATCCACCTTAATTCAAGGTTATAATTTAACAGTTTAATTAGATTGATGAATGAATGTAGAGAAAATCAGAAAAATTAATTGCATGTTGTTTAGCTGACACAATCTATTTGCTCCCCAGATCCACCCCCTCCCAAAGCAGAACCCCCTTTTAGGCTGGAGTCAGCATGGTTTTGTGATTTTCTATAGCTCCATCCAGCAGCACATGAATAGGCATGAAGGAGGTCCATGATGGGAGTAAACTATGAGGTTTGACAAGGCAGGATCCATGATGGAGCAGAGGACAAGGGACTCAAGTGTAGAGGATGGTATAGAGTTGAACTGATTTCCCAAAGGGTCTAGATAGAGAAAGGAGTAGAGTATATGCCTAGTGATGACTTGGGAAAGAATTTGTCTGGAGGGACTGAAGGTCATGTTTACCATGAAAAACAGGATTAGGGATAGAGAATGATGATAAGGATGATAAAAGATTATAATCAGATAAAATAATTTGGGTATTTGCGAATATTGAAGTGAAACACTTGTAGGTGATGACAAGATGGAAGATATTAACATCTTTGTAGCTGAGGTAAACTAGAAGAATGTTTTTGTTCAGTCATGTTTGACTCTCTATAGCAGTATTTGGGGTTTTCTTGGGAAAGATATTGGAGTGGTTTGCCATTTCCTTCTCCAGCTCATTTTACAGATGAGGAATTGAGGCAAACAGGGTTAAGTGACTTGCCTAGGATCACACAGCTAGTAAGTGTCTGAGGCCGGCTTTGAATTCAGATCCTCCTGACTCTGGGGCTGGTGTTTCATCCATTGTGCCACCTAGCTGCTCCAAAGTAAAAGAATATGCCATTGGAAATGAACAGATTGAGGAATTAGGAAGTTATGGTATTAGAAGGCTAGCATCACTGTATATGTTAAAGGCAGAAATTGGGGTCGAGTCAAGATTGTGCACTGAACTCATTGAGGAAGGAAGGAGAATGTTGTCAAGATCTTGATTGTTTACCAGATCTTGATTTTGTTTGCTGCAATCTTGACTGGGTGATAAGTTTGAATAGAATATGCCTTACAGGAGGAGAAATTACAGAATGGTTTCATTCTTTGTAATTGTACCCCAAGTGCCTTCCATAGTGCTTAAAACCTTCTTGACTGGTGGATGGTGGTTGGGAAGAATTTGGAAGTGGCAACAGGAGGCAAGTATTCTGAATCCTCCACCAGAACCAGTGAATTACAGCCTGAGCAAAAATGCACCCCTGGCTAGAAAGTGTGGCCAGAATGCAGTATGATCAGAAGAGAGCCAGGGCTCAGTGAAAGCCAAAAGATGGAGAGACTGAGGAAACAAAAAAGTTTTAAGATGAAAGCAAGTTTGTTAATCATGGAGGAAGCATTCTAGAGAGTAGTGGAAGGGCAGTTAGATCTGGAGACATGAGGAAGGAGTAGGATTGAAAGTGATTGGAATAACAGAGTGGGGAGTAGGGGATGGGCAGTTTTGGATTTATACAATGACAGTCAGGGGTTTAGAATCACAGAAATGAGGAAAGTCTGAGAGGGAGGGAGTATATTAACTATTGAGGTATTATCAGTGGAGAACAAAGGTCTCTGTTGCGGAACACAAGTGATAAGACTATTCAAGGACCTCTCTTGGGATCCTGCACATTCAAAACCAGAACTGAGTTAGTAGAAGTGGGTAAGTAGGGGGAGGGGGAAGACAGTAGTAGTTTTGAACAGGAAGAAAAATATTCTGTGCTTATATTTGACAGAGTGGTTTTTAACTTGGCAGGTTAAAGGGGAAAACGTCAGAGGCCAGTAGTGTCCATGTGGTAAAATTAGTCCTAGATGCCAACTTAGGACAGTGTGTGAAGGAACCAAGCTTTACTGGAGGGTACAATTAGCCTTAAAAACCAACTAGTGAGGATGCCAGATTGAATTGAAGTGTAGAATAAGAACTGGCCATGATGCCCCTTTCATTTGTGCCAGCCCAGCCAATCTGTGGCTACACTGTATTTATCTTTGGATAAGATCTCCTGGTTTTTAACTCATCTAGGCTATTGTTTTCACAACATGGTAGCTTTCTATAACCTGTGTAGAAATGACCCTGCAGAAAGAAGGGTTATAATTGTTCTGTTCCAAAGGAAAAGTGACATTTCTTAATGTAATTTAACAATGCAAAACATACTTATTTAGCTGGTCAGTTTTTCCAAGAAAGATATTTATCTTTCTATTTATAACATGCATTCACAAGATTGTAAAGTTTAGAGTGGGGAGGGTACCTTAAAGATGATCTAGTCCAAGACTCCTGATTTTATAAATAAGTAAACTGAGGCCCAAAAAGCCTCCCCCCATTTAAAAGATTTAAAATGAAATGTGGGGAAGTAATAAGGAGTTGCCACATAAATAGTTAACTCAGTAACTGCTATACTACTTGATTTGCATATTTTCTTCTTTCCCAGATACAAATTTTAAGCAAATAGCATGTCATCTGGCTAAGTTGTTACACGTTGAATATGTATATATTAACACATAGACATAGCTTATGTGTGTGTTTTGATCATGGGAAAAGTTAAAAAGAAAATTATTAAATAGTGAGTTTCATGACTGAGTTAAGACCATTGTTAGTCTAAAAGCAAAGAAAAGTAACCTTGGTGCTCTGATTTCATGTCATGTTACTCAAGTAAAAAGGCATTTGGCATGTTACATTTTGTGGTAAGGGAGGAGGGGAGTGAAAGGAAAAATTGGGTAATATTAAAAGCAAAGAAAATCCAGGCTACTGCAGAGGCTAATTGGTTAAAAAAAAAAGTAAGAAACTTAAAAGCAGAAGGGAAATGAAAAATATTTTCATAAGGCTGGAATTCTATGTAGTATATTTAGAAGTCAGATTTTTAAAATCCTTAAATATTAAAGCAGTCTGCTTAGATTTGGTTCAATGGAGAGATCTTATCCCATTTGACTTCTACTAGATGAAAATTAATCTTACTGTTCTTATTAAATTATAATTAACCAATGATCTAAGAAGCAAAAAAAGGCAGTTAACCTAACAGTTTCACTTGGATAAATGAGAGGGGTATTAAAGCAAAGTTTGGATCTGTCCTTCATTTTTGTATACTGATTACTTGACCTGAGGGCAGGTCACAGTTTACTGATCTATGATCCTTGTTGGCAAGCACAGGCTAGAAGAGAATTTTATTAATAGGAATTGTAGGAAGAATTAGATGTATCAACAGCAGTTCAGTGTGGCCAACCCCATGACTTTGTTTCTACTAGAGCTCAGTGGATTTGCTAATGGATATTTTATATGACTGATGTGTTTTTTTATATAAACTGCAACTTAAATTTCCATGCGTGTATATACACATATGTATATATTTATTTATATACATATATTAGTAAATATTGTGCTCCTCCTAAAGAAACTAACTGCTCTAAACCTTTAGCTAGTGTTTTCCCCAACCCCTTCTTCCCGCTCTTTCCTATTTACCATTCTTGCCAAGAGACCAGGTTTCAATGTGCCCATGCATTCTGTTGATAGATTAGCTCTTTCAGACAATGCTGTACCTCCATGAGGTCACCTTGCCCCTGAGTTTGTTCCTCAGCTTTACAGATTCAGAAAATATATTCTATCAGTTCATCAGGGGGTGATCAAACTTCAGACAATTCAGTCACGTCAAGTGAAGTGTGAGAGACTATTACACCAGAATGCCCATTTATTCATGCAGTACACACACACACACACACACACACACACACACACACACACACACACCCCTAGCCAGGACCTCACTAAGCGGCTCTCCATCTTGACTGATAAGCCCCACTAAGGAGACCAAATCTTAGATTAGAAGGTTACTTGGAGAACACAGAATTAGGGCAAAGGGAATTGACTTACCAAGTAATATTTCTAACAAGCTAAGGGAATCTGATGAATTACAACAAAGACCAAACATAACAGTTATTAAGGCCCTACTATATACAAGTTATACAATCCCTGCCCTTAAGGAAAAGAAACAGTTTTTATCCTCAAGGAGCTTATAGGAGGCTAGGAACTATGTAGTTTTAATACTCAATATTACTGACGTACATTAGAGAGTAACAACAAAAAAGTAATATGTGAGGTCTTAGGAGGAATTAACTGCAGGGTTCAGTAAAATCTCCTTGGAAAAGGTGAGGTTTGACTTGAGTTTTAAAGTAGGAGTAGGATTTTCACAGTAATTTCATAGGGAAGATGGCATTATAATTACAGGGAACAGTGTGAATAACAGAATGGAATACAGTCAATGTTCTAGGGGAAGAGAGTAGGCCAGTTTGGAGGGTACATGGAGGGTAGTATCTAAACCTGAAAAGGCAAGGTAGTACATTGAATTCTAAGCAGAGCAATTTGATGGGCACTAAATATGCATTCCTATTCTCCTGTACATAGCCTCTATGAGAGATATAATCTTTCTGCTTGGACTGGTCATTGCACAGTCTCTCTTCTTATTCTTAATTTCCATTTGTTTTGCATTTGTAATTGAAGATAATTTTTCATTGATTAGAGTTTGGCTATTTCCTAATGACATGTAGAGAAACCTCCATAAACTTGTTAGTAAACATTCTACAAATCACTGCAAAAAGGGTTTCTTCTTAGGTTTCCTGCAAAGAGTGAATAATGAATGATGCGTGGATTCTAATTGGCTTTTCTCACAAGAATGGTGTTACTTCTTGACCTTGCACCTTGTTCATGGGCTTCATCTTACTTTGGGGCTCATAATCCCTTGTCCAGTGAATATAGGGCCCCAAGAAAATTTTTATTCACCCCATTAAAAATCCTACAATTGATAGAAACTTAAAAAAACCAGGAAATAATGTAAGATGAGTACTGTCCACTCAAAACTTTTAGAACCATTAAGGAATTTTCAGGGCTGATTATTTATACTTCCTGCTTTCTGAGGGACTCAGACCCTTTTAAAATGATGAAAAGGCTTTAGAAATTCACTTACTTTCAGGACTAGGTAGCAAGGAACGTTTTGCTCTTGGCAGGATCTCTCATACCAGATGATCATAGATTTAGAGCTGGAAGAATCCTTGATGGTATCAAGTCTAACACCTTCATTTTGGAAGCCCCCAAAAGTCAAGTGATTATCCCAGGACAACACAATTACTGTCTAAAGTGAGATTTGAACCTAGGTCTTCCTAAAAACAAGTCCTGTGCTGTATACATTAAAACCAGTCTAATTTTCAGAGGCTAAAGGAGCAGCTAGGTGGTACAGTAGATAGACCACTGGCCTGGAGTTGGGAAGATCTGAGTTCAGATCCTACCTCTGACACTTACTAGCTGTGTGACCCTGGGCAACTGACTTACCCCTGTTCGTCCCAGTTTCCCATCTGTAAAATGGGAAGACTTGAGAGGCTCTGTGGGAACAGTAACTCGAGACCCAAAAATGATTATGTCATGGTCCAGCCCAGAATGTATATGACTTTAGGCCAGCGTGTTAAGCCCTCCTTCTTAGGAGGGGGGACTTCCATGTGCACACATCATTTTCCTCATTCCAAATACAAACTTCTGCTTGTGTCCTGACTCTGCTGTCTCTAGCCTGCTCTGTCTGGCTTCAGCCACCCACAGGTTAGAGGCCGGTTTTGGTCCAGTTGACAGGAACTTGGGCTAGGCCTCAAGGATTAGTAGGATTTAGATCAAGTCTTTTGGGAAAACAACTCCTCAAATCTTGCCTAGTAAAATTACAGGGCCAGCTACATGTCTAATGGTCAGGACAGGCAGACTACGTAGAAAGGAGCCCCAAAGGGCAACTGATTAGATAGATGGAAAACATGTATATGTATACACACACACACACACACTAGAGAGAAACAGATATAGAAATATATATATATATATACATGTATATATATATACACACACATATGTACAGGTAGATAGAAAAATAGACAGGTAGATAGATGATATAGCATAAAGGGGGGTGTGTGTGTATGTGTGCTTATACCACCATGAGGAGATAAATATAGCAAACAAATGTCCACCTTTTTCCTTCTCACCACCTGTCTCATCCTTGGTTAAGTTGGGAGTGGTGAATGGGCTGCCAAGTACTGGCACATAAGGTGCAAGCCTCTTTTCTTTCTCTCTCCCTTCCTCTTTCCCTCCCTCTCTCCCTCCACCTTTGCCCCCTTCTCCTTTCCTGTACTGCCCCTGCTTTCTCTTAATTTTTCTTTCTCACTCCCTTTATCCCTCTATCCTTCTTTCTTTCTCCCCACCCTTTCCCTTCATCTATCTCTTTCTTCCTCTTTCGGTTTCACTTACTTTTCTTTTTTTTTTTTTGATGAGGCAATTGAGGTTAAGTGACTTGCCCAGGGTCACACAGCTAGCGTTAACTATCTGAGGCTGAATTTGAACTCAGGTCCTCCTGACTCAAGACTCTAAGATGGGATCTCTATCCGCTGTGCCACCTAGCTGCCCTCCCTCTCCCCCTGTTTCACTTACTTTCCCACTCCTTCCTTCTCTCTTTCCTCTTCTTCTTTCCCTCTTTTCAGTCACTTTCTTTCATCTCTCCCCCTTTCTTGTCTGACTCCCCTTTTTCTATCCTTTTTTCCTCTCTCTCTGTCTTTTTTCTCCCTTGCTCTCCCCTCTTCCTCCTTCTTTTGCTTTACCTCTCTTTTCATCTTTGTCTTTTTTGTCTTTCTTACTTCCCCCTCCCTCTCTCTTCTTCCCTCCCTCTCCCCCTTCCTCCTCATTTCTCCTTACTCTCTCTTCATCTGTCTTTCTTCTTTCTTACTTTCTGACTCCCTTCCCCTTCCCTCTTCCTCCCTCCCTCTCCCCCTTCTTCCTTCTTTCTCCTTACTCTCTCCTTCATCTGTCTTTCTCTCTTCTTTCTTACTTTCTCACTTCCTTCCTCCTCCCTCTCTCTTCTTCCCTCCTCTCCCCCTTTCCTCCTCCTTTCTCCTTACTCTCTCTTCCTCTGTCTTTCTTCTTTCTTACTTTCTCACTCCCACTCCCTCCCCCTCCCCCTTCTCCTCCCCGCTCCCTCCCTCCCCACTTTCTCGGCCCCCACTTCTCTCCTCCCCACCCTCTCCCCCACCCTTCTCGCCCCGCCCCTTCCCTCCCAGGGCGGTTGACAGTAGGGGGCGGGAGATGAGTGTGGGCGCGGCGGGGCTCCTCGCCTCGTTCTCGAGCCGGGCTCGGGGGCTGGCTGCCGGGCTCCCCGCGGCGCCGGCGTAGGCGTGGGGGAGGGGGCAGCGCGCGCAGGACGCAGGGCCCAGGCGGTGGCGGCGCGGGAGGGTGCGCGGCGGCCTCATTTCCTCGCGCACACAGGAAGTGGCCGTTATTCCGGGAGGCGAGGCGGACAGGGCTAGGGGTGGTGCGAGGAGCGGGGTGGGGGGGGAGGAGGCGGAGGAAGTGGTTCCTCCGGCCCCGCGGCGGGGGCTCTGCAGCAGCCGCAGCCGCCGGCTCCGAGGCGGCCCCGCGCCCGCCCGCAGGCTCCGCCGCCCGGCCTCGGGGCATGTCCTCGCCCTCCTCGCGCTCCGCAGGCTGGGGTGAGTACCACGCTCCGCTCCCGCGGGCTGACAGCCGGCTCGCGGCTCTGCACACACGGACTAACTGCGGACTGGCCCCGGCAGCGCGGAGCCCAGGCTGGGGGTGTGCGTGCCCGGGCTCCGCCTCTGCCCTCTCTTCTCTTCCAGACTAACTTTATTGTATTATACTTTTGCATTGGAAAAGCATTCATTTTCTCCTTCCCTCCTCCGAAATGATTTATGCTGCGGAGTCATTTGGAAAGGGCTTGGGCTCCTCGGAGGAGGGCTGGGCTGGAGAGCAGCGGGGTTGCCAGCAGAGGAGCGGTTTTTGCTTGAGTGTTACCAAGTGTTTCTTTCCTATCGCTAGGCTTTCCTCCCCACACTCTCCCTTTGCCACACTTTTGCAGGTTACTTGGTGATAAACTGTTACTGCTACGAAAAACATTTTGCTTTTCATTGAATACAATGTTGTATTCTTTTCTAAACGACCCAAACCCAGAAACTATACCTGAACAGTTAGTTAAAAATAGCTTATTTCAGAGTTTGGAGGGTTCCTCCCTCAGTTTTTTTTTTAAGCGTTGAAGACATTTGTTTTAGTTAGCCGGGGGAGAGAAGAGAAAACTTCTGTGTGTGTAGGTCCAGAATTAAGTCCTACTCCGAAGTCTTAGCCCTTCTTGGCGTGGAGGACACCCAGGTTCTCCAAAGCAAGGCTGGTAAGTCCCAAGCCTCCTTCTGATTGGTGTAGAGGGGACCCTGGTTTCTTGGGAGACCGATAGTGGCTGATTGGTCCTTCTAAAGCTGGTTCGCTGTCCTGAGTGTAGCTCCTGGTTGATGGAATGTTTGTCTTTGGATGATCATCCTAGCAACGTCCTGGTTGATGAAATGTCTGCCTTTGGAAGATCATCTTAGCAATGTCGTTTACCGGTTCATCACTAGGTTTACTGCAGGATGGCCTCAGCAAGTATTGAAGCTCTTTCAGTAAATCTTTGAGAGGCTATGAATTGATGGAGGCAGTAGCATAGTAGATTGAGCCAGAGCTCCACTTAACATCTCTCTGCCAGAGTTTCCTTTTTCTTTAAAATGGGGATAATCCATTGTTTTGCCAAATCTTGTGTTTTCTTGTTCCACCTCATCACTTAATTCTTTCCCTTCCTCTCTAGGTTGTTGTGATAAACAAAGAGCTTTAAAAACCTTAAATTGTTAGTGTAAACGTTATTATTGTTGTTGTTGTTGTGTTACCTGTTCTAGAAAATCACAAATCCTTCTTGTGAAGTAAGCTGTTTAAATTTAGGTGACGATAGAGCATCTCATATTTGTGGTAAGATTAGGGATGTGGTAGGAATTGGAAGCCTGCTGTGGGTTTTTGTTTGTTTTTTTTGCTTAGTAATATCTTAAGCATCTGTATTTTAAAGTTTGATCTTATATTGATTATTACAGTCTAAATTTAAAAGAGTTGTGCAATGTGCATTTTAACTTTCTGAGAACTGTTACAGTGGCTGTGTCTTACTTCTTGTGTGCCAAGATGAATTTCATTTTCAGTCATGTTTTCTTTGTAGCACATTATTAAAACAATAGCTCAGAACGTGAAGAGGAAAGTTTATTTTTCTATATAAAGTAAAATGTGAAAGTGTTTATGATAATCTGTTAATCTCAGTCATTTATTTTGTACTTTATTTTAGTTCTGCTTAATTAAAATAGTGGACTGTGACTTGAAGGTCTTTGTGAGGGCTGCTTTCCACTATTTGTGGCTTAGGGAATGTTAACAATGATGAATAAATAAGTATGGTATCATTTCCTAATCCAGGCCTAGCTCAAAGTTGTGTAAAACTGCGATATCCAAACCTTGGATTTTATACCTCTATTAGTTAAAAAAAGAACTGAATTTGCATATATTGAGTATATGTGTGTGTGTGTGTGTGTGTGTGTGTGCGTGCGCGCGCATGCACACATGTAATATTTTCACGGTTGAGTAATTTTTCAGTCATGTCTGGCTCTTTATAAACCTGTTTGAGATTTTCTTGGTAGAGATACTGGAGTGGTTTGCCATTTCCTTCTCCAGCTCATTGTACAGATAAGGAAACTGAGGCAAACAGGTTTAAGTGACTTGTCCAGGTTCACGTAGCTAGTGTCTGAGGCTGGATTTGAACTCAGGAAGATGAGTCTTTCCAACTTCAGGCCCAGCACTCTGTCCACTGTGCTCCCTAGCTGTTCCATATGTATACATACACACACACACACACACACACACACACACACACAACACACACATATATATATACACATACACACACACACACACACACACACATATATAACATACAGCTATTAGGGCATTATTGCAATAATCCAGGTGTGAGGTGATGAGGGCTTGAACTGATGTGATGGCTATGTGTAGGGAGGAAGAGATGTGGAAGTAGAAACGACAAGATTTGGCAACTGAATGGATATTTGGGGTGAGAGAGAGTGAGGAGTTGAAGATAATTCTGATATTACAAACCTGGATGAAAGAAAGGATGGTGGTGTCCTTGACAGAAATGGGAAAGTTTGGAAGAGGATTGGAATTGTGGGGAAAGAGAACTACTGAAGTCTGAGATGTAGATCACAACCTGGCCATGCCTTTTCATCCTATGAAACTCTGGCTAACACACCTTAAACATAAAGGGGGAAAGATAGGGCTCTTGTCAGTCAGTGCCCAGAACTCAGAGCTTGTCCTCTAAGAAGCAGTGAATTCATCACAGCTGCTATATAGTGATCTGGAGGAAGGAGAATGAGGATGGGTGGGTGATGGTTTTCCAGTGATCCTTGTGGAGCTGGTGTTGTGGGTGCCTGGGCAGTGATTAGGTTATAGCTGTCCTGAGGGGCAGAATCCCTGCTTAGAAGAGGGAGAGGAGGTTGGAAAGAGTTTACACAGTGAAGGGCAGGAGCAGAATTTTAAGTGTTCAGGGACAAGAGCAAGTGTACTTGGGTTTGAGTTAAACACCTATGTTGACTATGATAGGGAGGATGGAATGTATAACCCATCTTGGTACCCTCCTTCATTCAGGCCACAATTCCCTTGGGGCCTGGTCCCCACTTTAGAGACAATTGGTCTCTAAAGGGAAAGGGAGCAAGCATTTATTAAATGTCCACTATGTTCCAGGCACTATCTTAAGCACTTTACAAATATAGTTTCATTTGATCTTCACAGCAATCTTGGAAGGAAGATGCTATTATTATTCCTATTTTGCAGTTGAGGAAACTGAGGCAGACAGAACTTAAGTGACTTATTGCGGGTTTCATAGCTAGTATGTTTCAAATGTCAGATTTGAACTTAGCTCTTCCTGACTCCAGGCACAGCCTTTGCCCACTAAATTGGGATATGTCTTGTCTTTTTTTCTTCCTTCCTTTCTTCCTTCCTTTCTTCCTTTCTTTCTTTCTTTCTTTCTTTCTTTCTTTCTTTCTTTCTTTCTTTCTTTCTTTCTTTCTTTCTTTCTTTCTTTCTTTCTTTCTTTCTTCCTTCCTTCCTTCCTTCCTTCCTTCCTTCCTTTCTTTCTTTCTTTCTCTTTCTTTTTCTTTCTTTCTTTCTTTCTTCTTTCTTCTTCTTTCTTTCTTTCTTTTTTCTTTCTTCTTTTCTTTCTTTCTTTCTTTCTTTTCTTTCTTTCTTTTTTTTTTTTTTTTTCTTTCTTTCTTTCTTCCTTCCTTTCTTGTTCCTTCCTTCTTTCTTCTTTTTCTTCTTCCCTTTCTTTCCTTCCTTCATTTTTTTTTTGGGGGTAGAGATTGAGATTGGTAATGGAGACAATATTTGTGATTAAACTGAACCAAGAAAAAGAGGGGAAAGTTTTAATGTGTGGTAGTAATTGTTAAGGATTGTAATATTAGGAATGGGTGGAGTAACCTAACTGGTATTCATCAAGATTGGATAGGTTAAACTTCCCAAATTATTTCAGCCAACTGGATTTCAGCATACAAGCAGTTGCTTAATATTTTGTCAAAAATGAATTGACTAGGGACAGCTAGGTGGTGCAGTGGATAGAGTGCCAGCCCTGGAGTCAGGAGGACCTGAGTTCACATGTGACCTCAAGACACATGATACTCACTAGTTGTGTGACCCTGGGTAAGTTACTTAACCCCAGTTGCCTTGCAAAAAAAAAAATTAGTTGACTGGTGATCTTGGTCTAGTGCAGGAGTGGGAAACCTGTGGCCTTCTAGGTCCTGGAGTGCAGCTTTTTGACTGAGTCCGAGTTTTACAGAACATATCCTTTTACTAGAGGGATTTGATCTGTAAAGTTTGGATTCAGTCAAAGGACCACACTTCAGGACCTAACAGGCCACATGTGTCCTCAAGGCCACAGGTTCCCCACCCCTGGTCTAGTGCCTTGTTAACCCTGCATTAATTATAAAAGTATCACTATGGCTGGCTGGCAGATATTAGTAGAAATTAAGCAATGACTTTCTGTGATGATGCAGTGAGAGACTGCAGAGGAGCCAGGATCTTCATTCCCCTCTCAAAAATAACAAACATAGAAGAGACAAACAGCAGCCAAAAATAAACATAAGAATATTAAAGATTCATGTTTTTAACTCATTTCAGTTGTGTCTGGTTCTTCGTGCCCCCACTTGAGCTTTTCTTGGCAAAGATACTGAAGTAGTTTGCCATTTCTTTCTCCAGCTTATTTTATGATGAGGAAACTGAGGCAAATGGGGTTAAGTGACTTGCTCAGGGTCACATAGCTAGTGTCTGAGGTTGGATTTGAACTTAGGTCTTTCTGACTCCAGGCCTGGCTGTTCTGCCCATTGGGCAACCTAGCTGCCTGTTAAAACCTACTGAAAAAGAAAATAAGGCAAAGAAAAGGTCAGATACAATAAAACATAAATCCTATGGAACATGTGAAACCTAGGCCAAAGCACATGCAAAGAAAAATGGTGTAAGGTATCTTGAGATGTCCTGAAGTAGGTGAATGACACATTAAAAAATTAAGGTTAATTAACACTGATGGAAATATCCTAAGAGGAAATAAAAGATGAACTTAAAATTATTAGGAAAAATTAAATATCCAGGATTGAAAGATATTAAGAAATATTAGAAAGAAATAATAGGGAAAATGACAAATATGAAGATTATAATATTAGACCTGAAAATATAAAAAAATCAATAGGAGAGTTATTGAGCAAGTGAAAAAACAAGATTAGAAAATAACACATAGAGAGTTTAAAACCACCTGCAACCAAAAGATAGATCTGGAGGAGAGACCAATATATAGCAAATATAGTATTAGTATTATTTCAGAATATTTAGAAGGATCTGGGTGCTCTGTTAGGATAAATTATTCAAGAAGGCTTACCAAAACTTTTTTTTAAAAAAGCAAACAGTTTACAAGTAGGAAAAAAAAAAAACAAAAAAAACCCAAAAAACTTACAGACTTGCTAACATTTTTATTTTGGGTTTAAAAATATATTATATAAATTCTTTTTTTATTATTATGAGATCTGTAAAAGATTTCAGGAATTTACAGATTAGGAAACTCAGCATCAGAGAAGTTAAGTGACTTGTTCATGGTCACAAGTGTAAGATTCTGGATTTGAATGTATGTCTTCCTCATTCCAAGTTCAGCACTCTTTCCATTATATCAGGCCTGCACAACTTGCAGCCTGCAGGTGCTTATGGAGGGCTGCTTGTAGCACACCAAAGAATTTCTGGTGGGCCTGTGAAAAATGCAGAGGAAAACATCCTTTATACGTAGAGGAAATCCTTTGGCATGCTGCAAGGTGCCTGAGGGCCGCCGTAAGTAAGCTGCCCTAAGACAACAGGTTGTGCAGGCGTGTATTATAGCATACAAGTATTATAACTGTACAACTATTGTAAATTCAAGGTATTCAACAACAGTTAAGCAGGCATTTAGTAAGCTCCTGTTAGATAAGATAAGTTTAGATAAGATACAGGTGCTGGCCTCATTGCTCCTATGGTGTGGTAGAGGGATGACCCACTTCCATAGATGTGAACATTTCTTACACTAGTTCAGGTCGTAACCTGGTCATGCCTTTTTGCCCAGGTTATTACATACATCCTTCATTTGCAACTTATAGTATCTCTTGAATATCAATGCAGCATTCAGAGTGTTCTGTTATCCTTCACTCTAGCAAAAAGACCAAGCTATATCCTTTTTTAAAAAAATCATGTGTCCTTTGTCTTTTATTCAACTTTTAATTCACTAAGTCATTGTTGGAAATCTGTTGTGATAGTTACAGCCTCTGTTTTTCCCATTCTCTTTGAGTTATCTAAAATTTTCGTTCTAAGATTCTGGCATTCTATGATTCTCAGTCACATAGCATCGCTGGAACAATATTGCTTTTTTTAACGTGTGGGCTTTTGTGGCAGGGGATAGGTTGGGGTCTTAGACAATGCTATACAATTTCCTAAGTGTAGTGCACTTCATCATCTTCCTATTCAGTTGAGAACCCAGCTCGTCATGCATCTTCAGTGGTTGTCCAGGATGTGTTTGCTGGTTGGATTAACTCAATGAGCGACCATGTTATAATCCAAACAATAGCTCATTTTCCTCTGTGTGATTTTTCCTGTGTGTCTTCCTAGTCCAGTCTCTTTTTTTAGTGGTCATTGATCTAATTGAGACCTAACTGACCTAATATATACTTCAAATTGCTAATAAAAAGAGAAGTAAAAATCAAAACAACTGAGTTTTCACTTCACAATCAGCAAATTGGCAAATGTGACACATAATGAGAATAGTCTGCATTGGAAAGACTGATAGAGTTTGATAGACACACAAACACACTGGTGGAGCTGTAAATTGGCCCAGCCATTTTGGAAAGCAATCTGGATTAATAATAAGAAAATGAGTAAACTGACGTATGACTCAGAGATTCTTACATCTAGGTATATGTGCAGAGGAAGTAAAAGAGAAAAAAATGGTCCCATGAGGTACTCATTATTCATAGCAGCCCTTTATGTTCCAGTAACAGAGAATCAGGAAAAAAGTAAAGATCCTTCATTGGGAATGGCTAACCAAATTGTAGTACAGCAATATAATGGACTATTGCTCTACAGTAAGAATGAGAGAGATGCAGCATTCCTAGATGGAAAGTAAGAACCAAGAAAACATGTGGACTGACTACACTATAAAATATTGTACACAATAGGGAAACTAAGCAGCGGTGGAAATGAAAAGAACCAAAAACAGTATGCAGATACATGATGACTTCAGCAGTACATGTGGGACAAACCCAAACACAAAAAACCAAAACCCTGTAGTTATGATGGCCAAACTTGGCCCTGAAGAAGAGTTTTAAAAGAATGCACATCCTCCTTGTAGAACTGGGGGACTGTTTGTGTAGAACATTGTATAATACTGTGAGAGTTGATGAGTTTTGCTAAGCTACTTTTTTTTCTTTTTGCATTTTTTGCACTTTTTGGGTGGAAAATATATCGGGATGTATTTGGAAGTGAAGGTGATAGAAAAACCAAATGTAAAAAAAGAGAAAGAAAATATGTTTTAAAAACTTTTTTAAGAGGACACAAGCAAAAGTCTTACAATATTCAAGGACAGTGGTTCCCAGCGTGTTTTGTCCTTGAACCTTGTTCAACAACAACAAAAAAGTGTGTGAACTCCCCAGAGTAATTGAATATTGTACTCATGATATTTTTTTTAGGTTCGTTCATTAAGTGCTTACAATAACTACAGTGATCGCCTTTGTTAAATACTGCTCCAAATTAAAATTTGTATTCCATAATTATAGTTACTAAATATAAAACTTACCCAGTTGATGAAAATGAATATGCAATTATGATTTTAAATGTTTACTTTTCTATTGTCTAATTACAAGTGCTGCGTTAAATGTTGAATATGTGTAAAATTCAGTTGCATTTATTGCTTCATTTTTAATATTTATATAAAAACTAATCTTCATAAGGAAAGAATTTCTTCTGATATGACTGTCTTCCCTTTTACCATTGAAAATCAGCTACCTTCTCACAGATACTCTACTGACCTGTATTGTAAAATGTTTATTTGAAAATTTGCTAGTTGAAAGAATAGTAACATAAACAGAGGTTAAGTTTAAATCAGAAAACAGACTTAATTTTGCAATGAGAAGCAACATGTTTTTTTTTTCCTTGCAGAACATTTGTGGTGGTCCACAATGGTTTCAAGATGGCCTGTAATGAGCATGCCCAGAAATTCTGATTTTCAAACAGCATGATATTTGCTTTGAAAGACTACACATATTCTTAACATCTTGATCACTTGATTACACAGATGATGAGGTATGATTACAGGGTAACAGAGGAGAATGAGGGAGCTACTCCAGTGTAGATTACATACTGCAAATGACGATATGTGAATGTGTCTGACAATCCATTGGGAATCAGTTGGCACTCAAATGTTGAACCCTGGTGGCAGTTTGGAAACAATTTGATGACAGGATGAGAAACTGCAAGAACGTGTTTAGTCAGAAGTGGTCAAGATTTGATATAATTGCTTCATAGACACTAAAATTGTGCATCAGATCAGCATAAGTTTGAATCAGTGCAGGAAGAAACTTATGATACTTTCAAACACATACTTGCTTGTTGTCACAGAGGAGAAGTGTATTTGTTTATCTAACTTAATTGATTCTCATGCTAAGCTTTCTACAGGCTCATTTTCCCTTCCACAGATGTGTGTGGGATGTGTGTGTGTGTGTGTGTGTGTGTTTTAGTGAGGTAATATTTCTTCTGTTATTCTCTGAAATATTTCGTAAATGACCTTGTATTCTAGGCCTATATTGCCCTTGGAAGGATGGAAATTCAATTAAAAAAAGATTTTTTAAAAGCATTTGATAAAACTAGACATGAACAAATTATTTGCTTCTTAATCACCCCAGATAAAAGAAATAGAAGAAGTATATTAATCTCAAAGGCAGGCTAAGTAGAAACAATTTAAAGATTATCGGTCTCCTAGAAGAATGTGACAAGTAAAAAAAAACCTGATCACCATAATGCAAAAAATAGTACAAGAAAATTGTTGAGAACTTTTGAACACAAAACAAAGTGTAAATAGGAAAAATCCACAGATAACCTTTAGAAACAAACCCTGTGCCGCAAACTCCAAGCTACATAGTGGTTAAATTTAACTATTCCAATGACAACAAATTCTATAAACAACCAGAAGAAAGACCTTCAAATAGAAAGGAAAAGAAAATCTAAATGACAGTACTATTTTGCAACCACAGGAAACCACAGGAGAGAATGGAATAATATGTTCTAATGAATAAAGGAAATTAAGATGTAGCCCAACTTACAAACTTGAGCCTAACTGTTAACTAAAAAAGATGGAAATTCAAAAAAAAAAATAAGGCACTTGATAAAACTAGACCTGAACAACAACAACAACAAAAAAATAGAGACAAATTGTGAAGATAATGAAGGAAAGAAATTTTTTTGAAAAAGGCACAGAAAGTAAAATTTAAAAACTAACAAAATGAGTGAGAGGGGGATTCTACCTAACTACTTAATTGGGACAAAAAAGAGAGAAAGAATTAACTAGATAAAAGCAAGAAAGAAAAAGGAACTAAGGAGCAAAACTTCAAAAACAGGGAAAGTTAGTTTTGTAATCTTGTATTGAGGTACAAGAAGACACTTGCAATAGCATGGTAGTGACAGGAGATTTCAATACCACTCTCTCAGATGTATCTGATAGATAAAAGAGAACTTATAGAACTGAACAAATCCTACAGAACAAGAGCTAAAAGACTTCTGGTGGCTTTTAAGTGAGACTACTGAAGAATACACATATTTCTCAGCATAATATTGAATGTTTACAAACATTTATTAGGGCACAGAGAAATTGCAAACAAAATAAGCATAAAAGAGGAGATATTAAATAGAAAAGAAATAGATAAATTGGAAATTAAAAACCTGTAGAAATAAACTAAAAGCTGAGTTCTTTGAAAAGACTTCTCAAGTGGTTAAACCTTTGAGCAATATGATTAAAGAGATTATGACAAAAAAAACAAATGAATGGGGGCAGCTAGGTGGCGTAGTGGATGGAGCACCGGCCCTGGATTCAGGAGGACCTGAGTTCAAATCTAGCCTCAGACACATAACACTTACTAGCTGTGTGACCCTGGGCAAGTCACTTAACCCCATTGCCTAGCAATACAAACAAACAAACAAAAAACCCAAATGAATGAAATAACAAATGAGCAAGGTAAAGTTACAACAAAACCAAAACAAATATAAAGAATAATCAGATGCTAATATGCAGTTATATGCCAATAAAACTGAAAACACAAAAGAAATGGAGGAATATCTTCAAAAATATAAAATACAGAATAACAGAAGGCCAAATAGAGATTTTATTTCATTCTCAGAAAAGAAAATAGAGCTACCCCCCAAAAAAAATCTTGTCTTAATAGATTTATATTCTATCAGACCTTTAAACACAGTTAATACCCATGCTACACAAATATCCTTAAAAATTGAGACAGCCCTATGCCAGAATGATTTTATGAGACAAATATAGTCCTACTAATACAAGGAAAAGATAAAACACAGGAGAATTATTGATCAATATCATTAATGAACATTTATCCAAATGTTTTCAATAAAACAGCATCAAACAAACTATAGTGATTTGTCCAAGAAATCATTTTGACTAAGCTGGGTTAAAAAATACTCTGTAAAAAAATGAAGAATAACTTAAATAGATAGAGGAATATTCAGTGCTTATACTAATATAATAAAAATTATGATATTACTAAAGTTAACTTATGGTTTTTAATACTATTCCAAACAAATTATCAAAAGGATATTTTATAGAACTTGATAAAATAAGAACAGATTTCACTTGGAGAAATGAAAGATCTAGAATATCAAGGGAAGTAATAAAAAGAGGTAGGGACAAAGGGGAGTAGCACTTCCAGATCTCAGACTTTATTATGAGGGAATAGTCATCAAAATCATCTGTTACTGGTTAAAAAAAATAGAGAGCTAGACCTATGGAATAACACTAGACAAAGAGAATCAGTAAAATACTGGGGAAACTGGAAAGTTGTCTGGCAGAAATTAAGGTTAGATCTAATACTTTATGCCATGTGCCATGATATGTTGTAGATGGTATGTGGCTTTAGTATTTAAAAAAATCATGTTATAAAATAATTAGAAGAGAAGCATATCATATACACAGCTATGAGGAGATGTGGTCTTTTTTTTTTTTTAAGGCAATTGGGTTTAAGTGACTTGCCCAGGGTCACATAGCTAATAAATGTCAGATGTTTGGTCTGAAGCTGGATTTGAATTCAGGTCCTCCTGACTTCAGGGCCTGTGCTCTATGCTCTGCACCACCTTGCTGCCCCTAGGAGATGTATCCTTAACCCAACAAGGGGTAGAGGCAATTATAAAAGATAATATAGATATCTCCAATACCTATGCATGAAAATAAAAAGCTTCTAAACAAATAAAATTAATGCACCTTGGTTGGAAAGTTGAATGGGTAAAAACCTTTGTATAAAATTTCTCTGATAAGGATTCGGGTGTATCTAAGACATACATATAATTAACAAAATTGTCATCATCATATTGTTAGAGATTTGGAACATTATTTCATATAGTTGTTAAGAGTTTGCACTTGGTTGATTAGAATTATGCAAATGAAATAACTAAAATATTCATATCCTTTGACCCAGAGATTCTGTTACTAGGCACATACCCTAAAGAGATCATTGATAAGAAAGTCTCCATATACACCCAAATATTTTTACCAGCACTTTTTGTGATAGCAAAGTATTGACATCTACTTTGTTTTCAATCAGTTGGGAAGTAGCTAAACAAATTGTGGTGCATGAATGAAATGGAGTATTAATTATGTTGTAAGAAATCATGAGATGAGTATGGAGAAGCCAGGAAAATTACACATGAATTGTTGCAGAGTAAAGTAAGTAGAGCTAAGAAAATCCTCTACATAATGACAAAGGAAAGAATAACCACCAAAAAATATCAGAAGTTAATGTTACAAAATTATTTTTTGCCTTTTATTTTCTTTTAGGTGAGCAGTTGGGGTTAAGTGACTTGCCCAGGGTCACACAGCTAGTAAGTGTCAATTGTCTGAGGCCAGATTTGAACTCAGGTCCTCCTGACTCCAAGGCCGGAGCTCTATCCAGTGTGCCAGCTAGCTGCCCCTGTTTTTTTTTTAAATTTTTTTTGTTACAAAATTATAAAAACCAAACATGACTCAAAAAGATATGAGAAGACATCTACCCTCATCCCTTGGAAGAGGTGGGAGGACACACAGATATTGTACATTGTACATGTTTTCAGACTTTTTCCTTTTATTGATCAGTTATGCTGATTTTTTTCCTCTTCATTTACATTCTTCCTTTTTGTCTGTTAAAAGTATTACTTGTAACAAGAAATGGCTCTCGGAGAGAAGGAAGAAGAGAGATATGGTGGGAAATTGTGGTGACGTAAAGAAAACAAAAGACATTAATGGAGAGCTATTTTACAAAACAAAGAAAAGGGAATAGGGTTAATGTAGTATGCTTATCCATTTCCCATTTTTCTGCATCTTTGAATTTGAATTGGAGCTCTTTTAACTAACTACATGTAGTGTTGTCTTTTCTTCTTTCTTCTTTTTTCTAATTTGGTATTGATTGTTACTGTACACAGAAAACTTAATTCTGAATTGACTGTCATATCTGTAAGCAGTCATTTCTTATCTCTTATTCTAGAAAGTCATTTTTGTTTTCAAAATGTTTTGGAGTCCTTGGCATGTTCAGCATTCTCCTTGAAAGAAGTATTCATGATACATAGGCATAAAGTTTTTGAGTGCTTCCAGGATAAGCCTTTGAACCTTTCATTTCTTAATCCCTAAGCATTTTTTTTCCAGCATACTTTCTATTTTCTCCTTTGTTAGCACCCTTTTGTATGTCTTTCCCCTTTAGATTTGAAGTTCCTTGAAGGCGAGGATTGTCTTTCTTACTTGTTTCCCCAGTGATTGGCACATAGTAGGTACTTAATAAATGTTTATTGAATTAAATTGAATTGTCTACATTCAGACTGACACTGCCAAACAGCAAGGCTTATGTTGATTTAGTTGTAGGATTTTATCATATTTTTCCAAGAATTTCTCAGCATCATCCTTTGTAGAAGATATTGATACGTAAGCACTTGCCACTTGGAATGACTCTTACGCCTAGATTGTACTCTTCATTCATGGTTCAGTTTAAATGCCATGTCCTTTATGAAACGGTCACTGACCATTCATGTTCATTCACAGTGATCTCTTTTTTTGTCCCTGTAGCATGTATTGTGTGTGCCATGTGTTTGGTACTTACTGCCTTAATTTTAATTTTTTCTCATGTATTGAGTGCCTTGTTCACAAAGGATTTAGTGTTTATTCATCATTATGATGGAAGTGGTGCTTGCCTAGCCTGTGTTTCCTACTCTCTGACTTGGTAATTAGTTATAGTTCAGTTTCACGCTGCTCCTTTAAGGGTTTGAGGTGGTAGGGTCAACAACTTGAGGGTATCAGTTACAAAGAAGTGAGGACAGGTTTGAGGAATTATGAAGATCTTAAAATTGATAAAATGGAATTCTCTAGACTATAGTATCACATTCTGAGCTGGAAAGGGCTTTTGGGGTCTACCATTCCCCCCTCCCTGAATTTTACAAATGAAGAAACAGACTTTACTTTTCTATGGTCTCACAGGTAGTATGTGATACAGCCAGAATTTGAATCCAGGTCCTTTGACTCCAAGATTGACGTTCCTTCCATAGTACCAAACTACTACCTCTTTTCAAATGGAAGGAGAGGAGGGGGTAGAGGTCTGTATATCAAGTAGTATTCAAGTTCCTCTCCATTACTGGTGTTTGAAATTTAGCTATTTGAAAGCGCTACCGTATGTGATTAGAGTAGATAATTTGTACTGGACTGACAACCATCAGTAGCACCATTTACTATGTAAAAAAATGCTTAAAATAAAAATTAAATTAGAGATTTTCTTAATGTTGTCAGAAGATAAAATTTTTGTGAACAAGTCACAAAACAAATACTTAGACATGCACTTCAGATTTAACCATCTTTTAACCAATACTAGTTACCCTGTCTGAAACATGGCTAACAATTTTTGGAGTACATCTGGAAGTAGTTTATGAAAAGAATGAAGGAAAATTTATAATACTAGGGACCTTTAGTAAAACCATAGATTTTTTTTTTAATTTTAAAATGTTATTTCTCCCTGTTTTAATTATGTTTGAGTTGAAATATTGTTTAGGTAGAACAGGATAAACCTCCTGTAGTCAAATTTCTCATATTTGCATAATTATTTCTTAAAATATCTAGAATTAATATGAAGTACCATTACTGGGTTATTCCAGCATTTTTACTTGGCATTAAAGTTTTTCCAGCTACTACTTTTTCATTTTTCTGTTTTATAGTCCCTTTTCATTTTTGTCTTTTTCTAAGGATTTTAGTATGTGACAAAGTAAAGTTTAAGTTTAAAAAAAAGGAGAAAATGAAAATTTTCTCCTGTTTATTTATACTCAATGAGTCAACAAGTTTTTGTTGAGCAACATAGAGTAGATGTTTAAAGGAATATACATTTACACAAAAGAAAAGTTAAATTGAGTTGATTATTTTTATATGTAGAATTACACCTATTGAATTAAATACCACTTTTATTAGATTATATTAGCATAATACAACCTTAGAAGAACCTGTAATTGTTGTTTAAAAAATAGTTCTTTGGGGGAAAAAAGTGCTTTTAGTAAGGTTGAGAAAAACTTTTAATTTTCAAATTTCTCTCCACCTTTTGAAGCCAGTTTTTAAAAGATAATTTTATTTCCTATCCTTTTAAGCATTTTAATGAATATTTTTGCAAAAGTTTTTAATATTATTTTCATACTCTTGCATTTGTGGCTATTTTTACTAATTCACTAAAAAGAAATACATTAATGAGCTTAAGATTGATTTTTGAGTAATTCATTAAGAATTTTCTGTATTTAAATTTTGGGGTGATAATGGAAAAGGATTTTAAAGGATTTTAAGTTCACATATATTTAATCATATTTTATATATATATATATATATATATATATATATATATATATATATATATATATTCTGTATGGATACCTTCTCTTATACCAACTTGTCTAAAGATAATAAGACTAGTGAAAATTCTTTAGTTCTTTTCTGCCTATTGTATTAGTTGCTTGAATAATACACAGGATTATATATCATAACTAAGATAAAGTTGTTAAGTCTTTACATGTTAAGGCTGAGCAAAAAAGAATTAAATTATAAAAGGATTAGTCTTACTGAATTTTCTACCTTTGGTGTTCTAGTCCTCTTTCAGTATTCTTGGGTAAAAGGATGGGACACCAGACCTTCCAGAGTATTTTAAACTTTGAATTCTTTCTTATTGGTATTCGTTACTGATTTAGAAAGGGTCGTGTGAGTTTTAATTGTCTTTGGCACTGAATATCCAGCTAAATTTGATTTCCTTTCTTTTATTTAAATTCTTATTTAAATTATTTAAATATTCCTTTTTAAAAAATCCACTTGCCTTTGTTTGAGTAAAGCTTCAAAGAGGAAAAACAAATCTGTTGCTCAAGAATTTTAACACTTTTTTTTTTGTAGTTAGAACATTGTTTAGAATCATCTCTGAACCATGCCTTTGAGTCTACATTAAAAAGCATGATAAGAATTGAATCTATAGGTCAGGAAAGAAAACAGTCTCATTGAGGTATTGTTTATGTTCCTAGAAGTAGCTGAGATTTTAGTTGTCAAAACAGACAGCTTTCTGGGACACAGCCAAACTGTTTTTTCTGCCTCAGGAACTGGATAAAGTAAATGCTTGAATTGAAATCTGTTTTATAGAAACTACATGACTGTCTGATTGAAATGCATAGTCTCTGAGATTACATCAATGTGGAAGTGGTTGTTCTGGCTATAAACAGAGTTTTAGTGAAGAAAACTTACTGGAAAAATATTTGAGTGGAATTTATGAAACAGCACGACAGGAATTTCACGTCTTATGCCTTTCTTATACTAATCAGAGTTGGACAGTGCTCCAATCTATACCTGAACATGATCCCATGTACAACATGCCTGAAAAGTGACCATTCATCCTTTGCTTGAAGCACTTTGATGTGCAGAAACCCACTACTTCCCAAGGTGGCCATTTCTATTTCTGTATAGCTCCCGTTGCTAAGAAGTTTTCTCATTCATCCAGCTACTACCATCTGCTACTCTAATTTCTACCTATTTCTTGTTTTTCTGTCTTCTGGAGCCACACAGGACAAGTCTCAGATACTTGAAGGCCGTTATCATGTTCATCCTAAGTCTTCTCTTTTCTAGGCCAAACATCTCTATCTCCATTACCATCATCTGATCTTCCTATGGCATGATTTTAAGGTCCTTCACCATCCTTTTTATCTTTCTTTGGATGCTTTCCAGCTTACCAGTGTCATTCAAAAATATGTTTCCTTAAATTTGATGTTTATATAGCATCATTTCTTGAACTGAAAAATGTGAATTTTTTCAGTTATGGGTTGTCATGACTGGGGAGAGTATCACTGACAGAAATAGGGAAACCACAAAGAACAGAGTTTGGGGCAAAGAAGTTAGATTTGGAGCTTTTGAGGTCACCCTGTACATAGACAAAATGTACTTATATAACAGCACTAACAAATGATTAATTATTTGTTATTAATGATTAAGAATTTGTCATGTAGGATCCTAGTGATGAACCTCCTTGCACTTAGCAAGATTAGTTCTTGAAGAGATTTAGTTTTTCAACTAGACCTTACTTGAATCCTTTATAGTTTGGTAATGTAGTGTAGTAGATAGAGTTCCAGGCCTGGAATCAGGAAGACCTGAGTTCAGATTTGGCCTTGGACACTTACTGTCACCCTGGGTAAGTCACTTAACCTCGTTTGCCTTGGTTTCCTCATCTGTAGAAGGAAATGGCAAACCACTAGTATCTTTGCCAAGAAAACCCCAAATAGGGTCATGAAGAGTCAGACATGACTGAAAATGACTAACTAACAACAGCAAGAACCATTTCTTGTCACTGGCATAGCTTTAAAGAACCCAGGGTCACCTCCATGCCACAGTGAGGCAACAGAGTAGAACCTGTGTGGTGAAATTATTTAGTTCTACTCAAAAGTCAGATTAGATATAAGCAAAAAGTTGGGTCTGAGGCGAAGACTAAAAGATTCCCAAATGTAAATGAGAGTTAACGTTATCAGGTTGCTTCATTAGATAATAAATGGTTAAGGCTGGTAAAGTCTTTAGTATTTGCTGTTTAAAAATCTCAAAGGTTTAATTTCATCTTAATGAGTTTTCCTCAAAGACACACAGTGCAGTATATTCCTAATTTATCAGTCATGTAAGTGACATTATAGTAGATGAGGGCTGGAATGTTTAGAATTTCACTGTGGAAGTTCTCTTCTAATTAGATATTTTCATTTACCTCTTGCCATCATGGAAGATGTAGAAACAGTAGAAGACTGAGTTACAAGTTGAGCTAGCAGTTTCTCATACCCTTCATCTGCTTTACCCTCCACCCTCTACTTCTTATAGTCACTGTTCAGTAAGGTAGTAGTCAGCAAGTCTGTCTTTCTTTCTTTCTTTCTTTCTTTCTTTCTTTCTTCTTTCTTTCTTTCTTTCTTTCTTTCTTTCTCTCTCTCTCTCTCTCTCTCTCTCTCTCTCTCTCTCTCTCTCTCTCTCTCTCTTCTTTCTTTCTTTCTTCTTTCTTTCTTTCAGTGACTTACCCAGAGTCACACAGCTAGTTAGTGTCAAGTGTCTGAGGCTAGATTTGAACTCAGGTCCTTCTTACTCCAGGGCCAGTGCTCTATCCACTGCACAACTTAGCCTTTTCCTAAATTCACCTTTCTTCATCCTTAGAAAAAGAGGGGGTAGTTTTCTGATTTAGAAAATGCACCAATAAAAGAATTAGGGATCATTTCCATTTAGAAATAGGGATACCTTTATTTGAAATAGGTTTTATATGGAGTTAATGGGAATTAATAGAGAAACTTTTATGTCCTAAGTACTTGATTGAAAAATTTTCAGTTTTGCTCTTTAGACAATTTTAATCTAAACCATTCCAGACTTGAAGGAAAATTGGTGCCGTGTAACACAGTGGAAAAAATTATGTGATCTTATAACCGAATGATGTAGTAATCACGTTGAGGTCTTTGGATGTTAAAATTTCCTTAATGTGATTTCCAGATGTCTGTATCCTTCGTAGTTCTAATGTACAATTTACTTTTTTCCCATTTAACTTTAAGGTTTCTTCAGTTTGCTGGTTTGAACTATAGAAACTGATGGAGCTTGAATATAAAATACTGATTTGGTTTTGCTGAAGAAAGACACTACACTGCTCAGTAAGAAACTATGATAAATATTTAGATGACGTCTTAAGTGAGATAATAAGGAAACTAGCTTTTAAAAGAGGAACTCTAAAAACTGTTATAGTTGGGGAATCAGATATCTTAGGTTATTGAGTATTCTAAGTTATTAAGAGAGTTATATGAACTATACATAGGTTACTAATTTTCAAAGAACAAGAATATACTAAAAGGCACTTAGTAAAAGTCTGCTGATATAATTTAATATTTAATTAATTAAAATACATCTTGGGATCTTCGAGTACATTATGTTAGATAGAAATGAGGGCCACTAAACATATATAAAGATCTCTGTGGGTTGCATATTGACTTAGAAAACCACATATTAACATTATGTTCTGTTGTGCTTTTGTTTATTTTGTTAAATATTCTCCAATTACATTTTAATTTGGTTTTGGCTTATACTCAGGACTGTTGCAGGCCAAATATTTGCCCCTCTCTATTCTAGTATCTTGGAGTTATCATTATGAATTCCAGTTATAATCATGATGTGGAGAATTGGAAATGTTAATTATTAGAATTTGTTAAATGCCAAATGAAAGTTTACTATTTTTGTAAAGTACATTTGATTGCCTAATTTCCTCTTTACTTGGATAAACATTTGCTCCTACTGCTGATTGTTATGTTTAATGGTTTCAAAATACTGTATTTTGAAATTAAATTTTTTATTCTAATTTTTGTTACAGGCTAATCATTACCCATATAATGGATTTTATCTGACTTGCTAAATCACATTGCATTATCTCTCTGGACTTTGTGGTAACAGTACAGGAAATGTTCCTTTATTCTTACCGTATCTACAAACAATAATTACTAATGCATAAAGATAATTTTTTGAGCTGCAGCAGAATTAATGTTTGCATCCTTTATAAGAATCCTGGTTTTATTCATCTGAAAGATTTTAATGATGATGTTTCTCTAAAGTATGAACAAGAAAAGAACTTGTAGCATTGAGAAACTGTCTATTGATAAGAATGCCCAGAAGAGGTTTAATGCTTCAAGCCAGGACCCGTTGGCTTCTCTTGGGTCTTGCCCTGCTGTGTATTTTGATATTATTTATGTACCTTCTTGAGTGTGCTCCACAGACCGATGGCAATGCCTCTCTTCCTGGCATCATTGGAGAGAATTATGGTAAAGAGTATTACCAGGCTCTCCTCCAAGAACAAGAAGAACATTATCAAACTAGGGCATCTAGCCTGAAACGTCAGATTGCCCAACTCAAGCAAGAATTACAGGAGATGAGTGAGAAAATGAGATCATTGCAAGAAAAAAAGAACACTAGAGCAAATGGTATGAGTTTTCAAGGCACCAAAGAACAAATACCTAGTGATCTTTTGGAGTTTCTTCATTCTCAGATTGACAAAGCTGAGGTAGGCATAGGAGCTAAACTACCTAGTGAATATGGTGTCATCCCCTTTGAAAGTTTTACCTTAATGAAAGTCTTCCAATTGGAGATGGGTCTCACTCGACACCCAGAGGAAAAGCCTGTTAGAAAAGACAAGAGAGATGAGTTGGTGGAAGTTATTGAGGCTGGCCTGGAAGTTATTAATAATCCTGATGAAGAAGATGATCAAGAAGATGAAGATGGACCAGTTGGAGAAAAACAACTATTTAATGAAAACGATTTTGTAGAAGGTATTGTAAAATTTTATTTAGTTTGTAATCAGTTTGGTTTTTTATCTGTAATGTTCAAGTAATAATGTTTTATGTTGCTAATATAAAGCATTAAGATACTAATAGCAGTGACATAGTTCTTTTGCATCAACAATGATAAACTTAGATGTTTCAAGTCATAAAAGTATATTAAGTAAGTAGAAGCTGATTTTTTGTCAGTATGGGAAAAGATATGTTGCGAATTCAGGAACCTTACTGAAAAATGAATATTACTTTGCATGGTTTGAAAATATATGTGGACTCTAATATAAGGTAACAAGAATCAAGAATGTCAGCATCTAAGCTTAGTTCTGAATTACAGCATGGTCTTGGGAAAACTTTTAATCATTATCTGTTTTACAGTGTATACAATGGAAATGTTCATATATCCTTACATGGATTATTTAATATTTGCAAAAAATTTTCATATTTAATGACATAAATTATGTAACTTGCTTTTTTCCCCAATGGCCAAATACAGAATAACATTTTTAAGTATCAAGTAATCTTTACACTGTATTTTTTATAATAAAATTATTAGCTCTCAATTCAATATTTAAATTTTTTTTTAATGTTACAATGCAGTAATACAATACTTAAAGTTAGAGGCAGCAAGAGTGAAGCCAAAAAGAACACTGTACTGAGAATAAGACCTGGACTTGTTTCCCAACAGTGTCACTCCTTTTGTGGTCCTGGAATCCTTACCAAAGGCCAGAGAAGGCTATTAGTGCAATTCAAATAATTGAGTATGGTGCATAAAATTAAGTCAGATTTGTTCTGTTTGAGAAAGGAAGGGACAGACTCTCATCTGAAATAAAGTGATAGCTTGGATTCTGGCTTTGTTGAAACACTTTTTTCAGTGAGGTAGGGGGCAAATGACAAGGGGTTAGGCTTGCTGGTCCTTGGAGATTATCCCAGCTTCTAGACTGAAATCATCAAACTTTCAATACCCAAATAAGTGGTGTAACTAACTAAACAAAATTCTGTTTTTTTCTAGTGTTTCTGACCCCTCTCCCTTTGTTTTTATGGAAGGTCATTAAAAGCAGGAGCTGTATCTACCTTATTTTCCTTTGCATATTCCCTGCTGCCTATCTTAGCACATTACAGTACAAACCAAATGTAAATAATTGTATTTAAAGAGAAAAGATAATCTTTTTGAAAATTTTCAAAATATTCCCCTAAGAAAAATTATTAAAGAAAAATGGTTCAAAAAATGGCTTTACCTGTTTTTCTTCCCTTATTTGAGTTCAAATGGATAAGCCATTTCTGGTGACTGTTTGAGAAATTTAATAAAGGCCTACTGTTTGAATTCCATAGCTCATTCCAAGATTTCATCATGAAAGGAAATCTTGAAAATTTTACCTGGTTCTTCAGAATAATTTCAGGGAGAAACATTACTATTAAAAAAGTAGGGGCAGGGCAGCTAGGTGGCATAGTGGATAAATTTCCAGCCTTGGAGACAGGAGGATCTGAGTTCAAACTCAACCTCAGACACTTGACACTTACTAGGTGTGACCCTGGGCTAGTCACTTAACCCCATTACCTAGCCAAAAAAAAAAAATAGGGGCAGTGCTCTCAATTTTATATGGAGGACATGCTATGTGTCTTGGCAACAAAGTATCCAGCTTCTAAAACTTTTATTACCTAGTGACTGTGTTTTGATTTTTCTTAGGTATAGATTTCTTCAGGGTGAATGGATATGGCTTTTTGAGTGAATGCTTAATTAACTAGCTTTGAAGATTGTTTCCAGAAAATCTGCCAGCCCTCATTATTCTAATCAGTTTCAGCAACACTTAGCCATGTTCCAGGGATCCTATCCCTTCGGCTGATGAATAACAGTATAAAGTAACAGTACTCGGTTTCAGGCATGTTACATTTTTAATGAAAATTCTTAATATTATACTCTTCCCATTCCACCTCCTCAGCCTCTCACATTTTCACTTTTTCTAACAAGGCAGCTGTATAGTATTCATTATTGACCTTGAGTATTGACCGATTTGGAAGTTGTTTTAACTCTTATTGGTTTGATACTTTTTGGTGATGGAAACTGTTAGATGGGAAGTTTTTATGTGTGTGTGTGTGTGTGTGTGTGTGAGAGAGAGAGAGAGAGAGAGAGAGAGAGAGAGAGAGAGAGAAGGGTGCTTTTGGTATATTGGAAGCAATCTGTTACCCCTTAGATGGAGTAATTAGGAATCTTCCTTTTTTTCTCTAGAATACTATAATTATACAAAATTAATCCAGTGTTCAAAAAACCAATCTGACTATACAAGTAGACTTTGTCTTTTCTTCCTAATTAAAATTAAGACGTTTTCTTCCTCTCTCTGGCATACTTAGGAAATTGTAAACACGACTGCTGTACTATTATAATGTAGTATTATACATTTTCACAAACAGGTGCTGAGGAAATGGAAGGTTTTGTGGTATTAAAAAAAATCCAGATATTGTATACCAAGAATAACAAAAGGAGTGTGTATCTTTATCTTTCATTGCAGTTAGCATATACAAGCTTGAAGAAACATGGGTTTTTTGTTATCTTCATAAGTCATCCTCTAGTGTTAGAAAGATTTAAAAAGTGAACATTTGCTTTTCTGGTATGCAGTTAATTTCTTTTCAAGCACTAGTATGCTTAAATTGTAACTGTTTAGTTAGATTATATGGATTAGCTCACATAATTATTAGAGTAACTAGGTACCAGAAATTCAGTGCTGATGGTATTACTTCTTAAAAATACTATTTTTAAAAAATCAATAGCATTCTCCACAAAGAAAGGATCTTGGTGTTAATAGTTTACAGTTCTACAGCAAGAATGTATAAATTTGAATTTTGTGTATGTTCATGTATTTTAGGCCTTATACATGTATTTAATTTGATTTAGATTTATCTTTAGTGCAAATAATTTCAATCGATTTCAGGTATTTGTACTTCTTCCTATGAAAGAGACTATTTAAGAATTGTATTTCATATGTGTGGACTATAAATATTAATGAGGCAAAGATTGCTGTAGCAAGTGTTTTGAACTGTTTTTTTGAAACTCATTATATAGGTATGTATACATATATCAATGAAATGCATCATACAGCATTTAAAGGCAAGCTAACTCAAAATAGTTTTTGGTAATAAAAATGAATTATTATCGGTTTAAGGAAGCTCAGAATTTGAATTTGACTAATAATTATATGATGATACCAAGGACTTAAGCATGTAAAGCATCGTTATTCAGAGGACTAATTCACATTTACCTATTCCTGTCAACTATTAAAAACTCAATTTCTAATCTGCTTTTGGTGGTGATTAGAGAAGGGGAGAGCAGTTGGAGTTTTTGGGAGGAGAGATTTGCTGTGGCACCCAAAGGTCTCTGGTATTGATACTTAAATGGATCCATAATGCCCTCGGTGTGAACAACTACCACACTGGTACAAATTGAAACCCATCTCTGACTTCTCATACTGTGTCATTTTTATCCAGATCCTTTCATGGAGAATCTATTCAATATGCTAGAGGCTTTCTTCTTGGTCTTGTGATATTTCATGGCTACCAGTATAACACTTGAACTGTCCATCCACGTGGATGGACAATAAGTCACCTCTGTCTCTAGTAATATACATCTTCAGAGCTGGCTTTTGTACCATTTCTTGAACATAGCATTGTCATGAGTAATTTGCTGCAGCCTATTTTCACCCTGTCTCTCTTTGTATTGCTGCTTGGGTTACCTGTAATTCTGATTTTCCTGAGATTGTGTTGTTCCATTGTGTTGTCCCAGGTATCATTGAGAGATGTTGAAATTAAAAAGATGCATTTCAGTGTCAGGGAACAGCTTGATATACTGAAAGTGTAACTAACTCATTTGCCTCTTCCTATTCAAATGTGGACTGTCCATCTGCTGTGTCAGTTTAAGATATACATGCTAATGGACTAACTCAGTGACTTCCCCATCTAGTTGAATCTCTCTCCCATCCTATGCTTGCACATTTGATTTTATAAATAAATAGCCTTTTATGAATGAAAATGTATGGCTTTACATATGTCTCTAGCAAAGTTATCTTACTTAATTCAATGCATTATGCCAGCCAGATCTTCCTTTTGGATGTAATGTCATCTCACTTAGTAGCTATAACTTAATTTATACAAAATGGAACTCATGTACTACTCGTAAATCTACCCCGCTTTCATACTTTTTTTTAATACCATACCACTATTTTCTCATTTACCCTCAGGGTCAATCAAAACTCTTCCTTCTCTTTCACACTGATTTTGTCCTCTTCCCTCTGCCCTTCTCCAAAGGCCAATCAATTAGCAGAGTTCATAGATTCTACTTTCACAATATGTTTCATTTATATCCCCTTCTCTCCACTCACACAGAACTCTCCCTTTCCTACCCTCCTTCAGGCCCACATCACTTTTTTATTGGACTAGTATAATCATTTCCTATGTTTTTGCTGCTGCTTCTTCTTCTTCTTCTTCTTCTTCTTCTTCTTCTTCTTCTTCTTCTTCTTCTTCTTCTTCCTCTTCCTCTTCTTCTTCTTCTCTCTTCAAACTATCTTCCACACAGCTGTTAAAATAATTCTCCTTAGGCACAGATGTGACAATATCATGACCTTGATCAAAAAACAATCATTGCCTTACTAGCTGTGTGACCCTGGGCAAGTCACTTAACCCCAATTGCCTAAAACAAACAAACAAACAAAAAACAATCAGTGACTATAGGATAAGATACAAGCTCTTTAGACTGGCATTCTAATGGCTTTTTCTCAGTCCCTACCCTCCTAATCCTAACCCTAACTCTTTGACACTGTTGATCAACATTCTCCTTTTCTCTAGATTTTCATGGCATTGTTCTCTCCTGGTTCTTCTTGTGTGTGTCTGTTCACTCTTTCTCACTCTCCTTTATTGGATCTTGACTTAGGTTATGCCTTCTAACCATGGATATTCTCCAGGACTCTGTCCTAGTCCCTCTTCTCTTTTCCCACCACTGTTTTGCTTGTTGATCTTATCAGCTCCTATCAATTTAATTATCATCTCTACACTCATGATTCATAAATCTTTTCTAGCCCTAACCAATTTGTTGATCTCCAGTCTGTCATCCCTAACTGCTTATTGGACATTTAGAACTGAATATCCTGTAGATAGCTTAAACTGAACTCATTATTTCCCACCCAACCCCAAACCCTCCCCTCTTCCTAACTTCCTTATTACTATTGAGGGTACTACCATCCTGCCAGTTACCTAGCCTCTCAACCAAGTTGTCTTCCTGGACTCCTTACTCTGTCCTGCCCCCTATAGCCAATCTGTTACCAGATCTATTGATTTTAACTTCATACCATTTCTCAGATATGCCCCCTTCTCTTGTCTGACACTGCCACCCCCCAACCCTCTGTACAGGACCTCATAAGTTTGTATTATAGTATTATAGTAGCCATCTGGTTTGTTTGCCCGTCTCTCAAGTCTTTCCCAACTCCAGTCTATCCTCCACTCAGCTGTCAAATTAATCTTCCTAAAGTAAAAATCTGACTATGTCACCCCTTTATTCAGTAAACTTTAGTGGCTCTCTATCCCTTCCAGGATCAAATATAAAATCCTCTAGTATTCAGACCCTTCCATCAACTGCCTCCTGTAAGACTTCTTATACCTTATTGTCCCCCTCCCCCAAAGAACTCTGTATGATCCAATAAAATTGGCATCCTTGCTGTTCTCGTGCAAGCCACTCCATCTCCTGACTCTGGGCATGTTCATTGACTGGCCCCTGTGCCTTGAATGCTCTCTTCCTCTCCATCTCCTGACCTTCCTTCAGGTTCGAGATAAAAGCTCACCTTCTACAGGAAGCCTTTCCTGATTCCCCTTCATGCCTTCCCTCCAAGGGTATTTTCAATTTATCCAGTAAATGTCTTATTTATACTTAGCTGTATGCATATTCTCTCCTCCATTGGACTGTGAGCCCCTTGAGAACAGGGATTGTCTTTTACCTTTCTTTGTATCCTTAGTGCTTATTGTAGTGATTGGTACATATTTTAAGTGCTTAATAAGTATTTAGTCACTGATTAGTATGTAAGGTCCTCCATAATATGGCTCATGCCTTCTTTTCCAGCATTATTTCACATCATTCCTTTTTATGAACTCTACATTCTAGCCAGACTAGACCCTTAACTATTTTCCAAACTTAACCCTTCATCTACTGCCTCCGTACATTTGTACAAGATATCCCCTATGAATAGAACACAGGCTGTCCTCTTTCCTGCCTCTTATAATCCTTGTTTTCCTTCAAGACTAAGCTCAGGTTCCACATTGTCCACAAAGTCATCTCTTTCCCTCAGACAATTAGGACTCTCTCCCACCTTAATTTTTCTTTTACTACATCTATTTGTGTACATGTTGCATCCTCATAGGATGTTAATTCCTTGAGGGCAGGAGCTGGTTTTTTCTTTTTGTTTTTGTTTTTTGTTTGTTTATGTATCTCCAGTGCCCAGCAGAAAGGCTTACTCATAGTAGGTCCTTAGTACATTTTTTTTTGAAAATCGCATCCTTCATGTACTTTCATTTTTCTATATGAGTTGTTAGTCTGATGGCTTTTGAGAGACAATGAATCTCTTTGAGAGGATCCTGTAGTTTTCAGTGCAGTGAGTATAATGTCATCCACAAATAGGCGCATTTGTAAAACCTGATCACCCATGGTGAATCGAGGTTCCATTTGTATTTAGGGAAGGGCATCCTCTGCTATAGAGGTGAACACTTTTGGCAAACGTGTCTTCCTATTTTATGTCTCACTTGTTATTGAGAATAGGACCATTAAACAGTTATATCTGTATTTGCAATTCAAGGAATCTTGTATGATCTTAACATTTTAATAAGAATAGCCAACATTTATGTAGTGCTTCAAGTTCCACAGAACATTTTACATGTGATAGTAGCTGGCATTTATGTACTGCTTTAAAGTTTGCAAAAGTGCTTTGCATACATTATCTCATTTGAATCCCACTACAATGCTGTGAGCTATAGGTACTACAGGTATTATTATCCCCATTTTACAGATGAGGAAACTGAGGCTCAGAGAGGTTAAATGACTTGCCCATGATCATCCAGATAGTAGTTGTCGGCGGGATTTGAACCCAGGTCTTCTCCTCACATCAGTCCTGTGAGGTAAGTACTACAGGTGATATTATGCCCATTTTACAGATGAGGAAACTGAAGCTCAGAGATAAGTGACCTGCCTGTGCTCACACATCTAATAAGTGTCACAAACAATATTCAAACCTGGGTCTGTAACTGACTCCAAGCCTAGCACCTCTCCCCATTTCCCCCCTGCCTCCCCCAGTCCCAAGCCACCATCTTCTCACATGTGAATAGGAAAAACCTTGTTGGAGTAGATCCTTTAGGACTGAATTTTGCTCTGCTTTGCCACATCCTTTTTTGTGTTCCACAAACAGTAAATGTAGCGTAGTAGGGGTTTGTATTTGCTACATCATGGTCAATTGTATATGTGGAAGATGTGGTTTGCCTTTTTCTTTCCTGCCCATGGTTTACTCAGTGAGACATTCGTGTATGCAGACTGTTTTGAAAGACTTTTTGCAGATGGAAAAAATTAGACATATGTATTGGTAGGCACTGATATTTTCTCATTTGCCATTTATGAGTATTAATTCCATGTGTGATCTTTCCCATTTTTAAATTTCCCGTTCTTTGAGACATAGTGAAAATTTTAAAATTGTGGACAGTTTCTTTTCTTTCTATATTTGGTCAGGTCCCACCAGACTTCATTGTCTCAAGTACCATTTCTACCACATAATAAATTGACCATAAGAAACAGAGACAATTAGTTAAAAATATTTATTAAATGCCCACATGTGCCAGAAATTGAGTCTCATGGTACAAAAGTGAAATGGTGCCTGCCTTCAAGGAGCTCGCATTCTTCTGGATGGACACAACATACTTATAGACAACTGAATATTGGATATATGTAAGGGGGAAAAAAAACCACCCAAGGTGATTTCAAGGTGGAAATAGGAATCAGTGACCAGGAGACTGAGGAAGAGCCTCTTGAAGGAGATGCTTGATCTGAGCCTGGAAGGGAGCTAAAGACTGTGCAAAGTGGAGGTAAAGGAAGGGGTGTGTCCTAGGCACGGGACCAGTGTGTACAGAGTCACAAAGAGGAGATAAACTGTTGTGTACAGGGAATAGCATAAGGGGAAATAGCACATGATAAGCCTGGATAGAGGCTCTGACCAGTGACAAAGAGGAGTATGTAGTTTATGTACTTAAAGCGATGGGGAACTGCTAGAACTTTTTGAGTTGGATGTTGCTACTAGGCCTGTGTGTGAGGACTATCTTTTTGGCAATTGTGTGGAGGATGGATTAGAAAGGACAGACCACGACAGTAGAAGGATAGAGACCCAGGAAAGACAGGTCTGAGATGTATGGTGGAGGGTGTGGGGAAGGAGGCTTTATTCTAGACAGCCTGTAAGTCAGAATCCCAGGGATTCTGGCATACTATTTTGAGTAACCATGGGAATCTTGATTTAATTATTATTTCTAAAAAAGAGGTGGAAAATGAGAAGAGATATGAAGGCCCTGGAAAAGAAAAATAACAAGGAACACACTATGTAGGCCCTGGTGTCCTGGTGGGTTGCTTTGCTGTGAGGAATGTTGGTTGAAGTGAGGTTTGACTTACTTGTCAGTCAATAGCCAAGGCAGATCTAACTTAGGATGAGTCCCAAAACATAAGTAGATTAACATCCTCAGGCATGGGGAACAGGGTCTCTAGAAATCCAGAGTTGCTATTCCTAATAGAGGAGGTAGGTGGCAGAGGGAAGAAACCTTGATGTCTGATGGAATGGTTAGATGGGATGAAGCTCATTCTGGAGATTAGGTAGGGCAGTGAAAGGTAATAAATCTTTGGATTTGGGAGTTAGGAAGATCTGGGTTCAAGTGCTATTAAGTAACACTAGCTTTTTCACCCTGGACAACTCATTTAACTCTGTCTAAATTGATTCCCTAAGACTTGCCCTACTAAGTCATAGATGACTTGTAATCTTTATTGGTGGAGGAAGTTCCCACCCTGATGAAAACATAGATCTTTCTAGGATCCTGTAACACACAGAGTACTGAAATGCAAGAATACTTCAGAGATATTGCAGGGTCATTTCTAGACCACTGCAGTAAAGTGAGTCACATGAATATTTTGGTTTGCTAGTGCATATAAGTTATGTTTACATTATGCTGTAATCTACTAAGTGAGCAATAATATTAACTCTAAAAAACATTGTATATACCTTAATTAAAAAGTACTTTATTGCTAAAAATGCTAACCATCATCTGAGCCTTCAGTGAATTGTAATCTTTTTGCTGATAGAGGGTCTTACCTCAGTGTTTATGTCTGCTGACTTATCAGGGTAGTGGTTGCTGAAGATTGGGGTAGCTGTGGCAGTTTCTTAAAATATGACAATGAAGTTTACTGCCTCAGTTGACTCTTCATCTTTTACTTGAATGCTTAGAGGCTATCGTAGGATTATTAATTGGCCTAATTTCAATATTGTTGTATCTCAGAAAATAGGGAGGCCTCTGGAGAAAGAGAGAGATGGGGGAATGGAGGGTTGATAGAGCAGTCAGAGCACACATCATTTATCAGTTAAATTTGCTGTCTTATATGGGTGTAGTTTATAGTACCCCCCCAAAAAAACCCAATTACAATAGTAATATCAAAGATCGCTGATTGGGGGCAGCTAGGTGGCGCAGTGGATAGAGCATCGGCCTTGGATTCAGGAGGACCTGAGTTCAAATCCAGCTTCAGACACATAGCACTTACTAGCTGTGTGACCTTGGGCAAGTCACTTAACCCCATTGCCTAACCAAAAAAAAAAGATTTAAAAAAAAAAGATCACTGATCACAGATCACCATAGTAGATGTAAAAATAATGAAGGAGTTTGAAATATTGCAAGAATTACCAAAATGTGACAGACACACCATGTGAGTATATGCTGTTGGAAAAATGGTGCCAATAGACTTGCTCAATGTAGGACTGCCACAAATCTGTAGTTCGTAAAACAAAACAAAATGCAATGTCTGTGAAGCACAATAAAGTGAAGCACAATAAAATGAGGTATACCTGTATTGCAGTTCAAATGTGGAGGTTTGGCTGTCATTGAGTACAAAAAGAGATAGCAATAAAAAGCCTTACATATCTGTTTCATTTCACATCTACTTGTCGAATACTTTCCAGCTTCATATGGAGTAAAAAAGTTTTGGAGGGTTTCAAGGTCTCATGCTAAGTTTTCTGTTCCATTCCATTGGTTTTTGTTCTTTTGTGATGCATCAATGCTTATAGTCTTTTTTTTTTTGATCTTCCTTCAGAAGTTTTACAAATCACCCTTTACTCTAAATCAGGATTGCCCTTGACTGCCATGTTGTTAAGATTTGTTGAGAAGATCAAATGCTTGTTGGATAAGGTGACTTCTGGGTACCTTTGACCTCACTGTGGCATTTGCTTTTAGATCAGTGATAGTTACCTAGGAAATGGTAATAATAAGACTTAATGTTTTTACTTTTTTCTTTTTTTCAGCATCAACAGCTTATTTATATAGGGTATGTTGGACCTGTTGTAACTGAACATGTGTCATCTTTTTATCTTTAACATTTCTTAAATTTGGTATTTTGTGTTTAATGTGAGCTTTACTCTAATCTTTCAATAATTTGACTGCATAGAGATTGCTGATTCTGAAATTGCTGCTACATCAGCAGCCAGTCTTTTGTTGTTTATTAAAATATAGTCAGTTTCTTTGTAGTAATATTTGCTTGCTATGTTCAACTCTTTTTGAAGCTCTTTTTGAAGAAGGTATTTGTAATATCCAGGCCTGATATTTCTGAGTGAATAGTCAGCAATCTTTTGGACTCTTTCGTTTTTTTAATCTCTGACCACATTTTTCAGTGTTTTTCACTGGCCTCTTGGTGCTCTTCTTTCGTGGAAACCACCTAGTATTGAAATATATATTGACAAAGGATCTTTCCAAGTTATTTGTAGAATTTTACTATGTGTTCATCTACTGCTAAAGATTTTGGTGCTCAAGCTACAACTATTTTCATGGTGATGCTCTTGCTTGTGCTTTGAGCACTGTAAAAGCAAGATGACCAAGTATCCCATGAAATGTTTCTTATTGCCTTTGGATACATGATGGAACTAATTTCTTAACTACTTAATTAAATTATCTGAGAAAAATTTGTGAGCCATCCTGATTTCTGGTTTTATTTGTAATGAAAATTATTCTGTGTTGTGTATGTGTGTGTATATGTGTGTGTGTGTGTGTATACATATACACACGTATATATGGGTGTGTATATCTATATATATATGTACATACACACACACACACACACACACACACACACAATCCCTCTAGAGGTATATCTACTCATATGGGAACCTTTTATTTAGAATACCAGCAGCCAGAGTAATGTTTATAGATGGAATAAAACTGTGATTTTTGACAGCCACTACCCTTTTTGTTTCATCACTCTGAATGAGGAAGCTGAAGGCGACTCTAATGTTAGGGGGAGGGACATTTTGTGTCTTTATCTCTTTCTTCTTTGGTCATAGCAAAAAAAAAGAATCATTAATACCCAATCTTCTGTATTTTTTAATTTAAAAAACTGATATATTTTATTTTAATACAACAGATACTTCTCAAGAAATGGCCAGACAAATCCTTTAAAAAGTGCCAAGAAAAGAGACTGTTGATGGTTAACAGAAAGGGAGGGATGTGTCCTTAAACTTTGATAACAAGTTGTTAACATTATATTTGACTAGAATCTTGTCCCAGCCATCTGCTAATAATCATTTCTGTACTTAAGTAGTCTGAGCCTTGGCAGCGGACACTGTCTATAGCCAGCATCATACATTCATGAACCCTTTCCAGCTTGGTAGAGCCTGCCAGAGCCCATGCTCTGCTGGCAGAGTTCTTGCCACATTGAGTGAGGCTTTGGTGAAGGAAGGAGGGAGGGAGTAAAGATAGGAAGGAAAGAACGAAGAAAGGAAACAGGCATTTATGATGTGCTTATTTATGTGCCAAGCACTAATCCAAGCCCTGGGGATACAAATACAAGGAAAGAAAGAGTTCTTGCCCTTAAGGAGCTTACGCTTTAATGGAGAAAGACAGTATACAAAAGGGAGTTGAAAAAAGCGGGGATGAAGGTACCCATTTGTAAGGATTTGATTACATACTGATTTGCCCTTATGAGTGTTATGTAATATATGTAGGAATACTTCTGGGTCAGGATTTATTGAGCTTAACATGAATGCTTCCTGGCTTGAATGAATGCTATAAGGATTAATGAGATAAACTGCTTTACCTGTTTTGAAACAGGATTTGTCATATTGTCAACATTAAAGTAGTCTTGTCTCTAATTTACATAATGTATAAGAAGAATTCTTATTCATTTGACTCATGAGTTTAAATTCTTTATTATTTTTTGGACTTTATGTTTGCTAGCAATAGATTGGTTTTAATCTTCATTAACACAAATACTATCTAAATACTGGTCATTGGTAATTAATTTGGAATGCATTTTATATATCATATAATAGTTTTTATTCAATGTATTTTCTTTTATAGAAAATATATATTGAGACAGATTATAATCTTGTTAATTACTGACTTTAGTAAATTTTAATGTATTTTCAGATTTAGAGAAAAAAAGTTCTTCAGATCTATTTATTGTTTGAAAATTCAAATTAAATGCTACCATTAAATCTTTAAATTTGACATGGTTATGCTTTTCTCTATCTTTTATTTCTTAGGTTATTATCGTACTGAGAGAGATAAAGGGACACAGTATGAACTCTTTTTTAAGAAGGCAGACCTTATGGAATACAGACATGTCACTTTGTTCCGACCCTTTGGACCTCTTATGAAAGTAAAGAGTGAAACAATTGACATTACCAAATCAGTTATTAATATCATTGTACCTCTTGCTGGAAGGACTGAGGCATTTGCACAGTTTATGCAGAACTTCAGGTAACTGTGTTAAGATTTTAAGGAATCCATATAACTGTCTTACAAGAAATCTTCATATTCTACCTTTTTTTTCCTACTTTGTCAGAGTGACTTGAATTCACAGTTACATCTATTTATGGTATTTGAGTAATAGTATAACTGGTGCTGTAATAATTCTTGCATACATTAAAATCTCTTACCTCGAAAACCAAGTTTGTTTTAGTCCCATCATTTGAAGCCCAGTTCATTTTCTTGATGAAAATGTGATTTTTTTTCTACTCTGATTTTATTTTAGGGATGTATGTATTCTTCAGGACAAGAGAATTCACCTTACAGTGGTATATTTTGGTGAAGAAGGACTATCTAAAGTCAAGATCATCTTAGAATCAGTTTCTCGGTAAGCAAGTCAGTAAATAAAGATGCTCATATATGAAAGTTTGCTTATTTTTGAATTGCCATCTGTGTTTTCTTTTTTCCTGCAGTCTAAGCAATAGTGCCTGTTGAAATCATATTTTTTTCCTATGATTTTCTTATGTGTCTTTTTCTTTTTACTTACCTGGGTTTTCAGTTCCCTTGTATCTATTTTTGTTGTATCTGTCCAAATCTGAAGATAAGAGAAATTCTCTTTGATAGAGAAACTAGAAGTGCTTTGAAACTCTCCACCCTCCTCTGCCTCTCATCACAGTATACTCTTCTAGTTCTCTTTTCTTTCTGATGGCCTATTCTGTCCTCTTTGGTGGTTCTTCCTCCCATCTCCTAAATGTGATGGTGCACAATGTCAGCCAAATACTTCTTTTCTCTTAGCGATCTCATCTCATCTCTGTGAACTCTCCATTTGTTCATTGCCATGTCAGATTTCTTTCCTGCCTCTGGTCTTCTTATTTCCAAATAGCTACTCAGCATTTTCACCTGCATTTCCCATTGGCACTTGAAAGTCAACCTGTTTAAAACTGAACTTGTCTTCCTTCTCCACAGCTCTACAGAAGCTTCTTTAACCAGCTTTTCTCCTTCATCTAATTCTCTTATTTCTTCCAGGAGTGAACATTAGTCTTCTTTGACTTCTTTTTCAGCACTTCACTTTCCATCTCCACTGCCACTGCTCTGATTCAGGCCCTTCTTTCACCATGCTTGGACAGTTGCCTTAGCTTCCTAACTTCTCTCTCCCTTCCTCCACATTCCTGCCAGATCAGTCATCCTGAAACACCACTTGACCATTCGATCATATGATTGCAGTGCTCAGAACTTCAGTGGTTTTCAGTTGCCCACAGGGTTGCTTATATTCATGGCTAGCCAGGTTGACCTTAATCTGCCTTTCTAGTTCATATTTTTCACTCTTCTCCTAGCAGTTCCTAAATTTTGTGTATCACAGACCCTTTTGGCAGTCTGGTGAAACCTAGGGGACCACTTCTCAGAATATTGTTGGTTGCGTACATTATAAATAAAGGAAATGAAAAATTATGGTTGGAGATCAGTGAAAATAAAGATGTAATTTTTTCCCCCATTCAGGTTCATGGATCTGCTTCACAGTCTGTGTATCCCAGATCATGAACCTTTGCCCTATAAGAACTTGTTGCACTAACCAGACTGGTCTACTCAGTGCTTTAGAATACACTTTGAAAGCATCTTTGTCCCTTTCCCGAATGTCCCTTTTGGGAAAGTATTCACTTTCTGACTATTAAAATCAAATCGAACCCTTTCAGTACCACTTAAATTTCCCCTCTTTGAGCTTCAAACTCTTACTATGTCACTCTTCTTCCAAATTATCTCTTCTTTCTCTGAACTCTTATAACATAGTCACCCTTTACCACTTATTTGCCATTATTTTTATTACTTAACTTTTTTTTATGTTTGCAAACCTTATTTCCCCAATTTTATATTAAGCCATTTTTATATTAAGTTCAGGAACTTCTTTGTATATCTTACAATGCCTATCATGTAATTGGTGTTCAATGAGTATTGATGTAAATGAAATTAGTAATATCCCTTCAGACCTCTGGGATATGATTTGTCAAAGATGCAGGTGACTTGAACTCATTTGGGGGAAACTAGGTACTCTTTTACTATCTACTTGTTTTTCATTACCACATCACTGTTGTTTTAAATACATACGTACACACACACGTATATACATATTTCAAATGTATATTTTTTTAGAATTACATCAGTTTTTTGTGTCTGTTTTTCTCTTAGTGAAGCTAATTTTCACAATTATACATTGATTTCATTGAGTGAAGAATTTAATCGAGGCCGAGGACTAGATGTGGGTGCCAGAGCCTGGGACAAGGGAGAGGTCTTGATGTTTTTCTGTGATGTTGATATATATTTCTCAGCAGAGTTTCTTAACAGTTGCCGATTAAATGCTGAACCAGGTATGTAAAATCTTAGTAAATTTAATTTGAAATTTCAGAGTATCTACATGTTTTGTTTTTATATGGAGAAATTTATTGCTGTATTTTCACTTATATATGCAGTTTACAATCAAATTATAGATCCTTGAACTACTGAAGTGAAATATGTAGGACAACTAGAAAAACAGAAATGTGAGGTAATTGAAAATCTACAGCATATCCCCAAAGCTAAAACCTGAAGCCAAGCCATCCAACAAACAGGAAAAAAATCTTTGTTATAAGGATAATTGGCTAATTGGTTGGCTGGTTTTTGCCCTTTGTTCTTGAAGAGGACCAAAATGACATCACTATGTTGAGGTCAAGGAAGGTGCTGTGCTCTGTGAGCAAAGCAAAATTGCAGTAGCTCAAAAGAAATGTGAGATGTGAAATTTAGAGCCATGTCCACTTCAAATGTTCATATGTTCCAAGCTCATATTGGTTTGATCAGCCACAAGGAATGTATGTAGAGAACAAGAGGATACATAGTAGTTGTATGGTCTCATGGTTCTCTTAATTAGAATATAGTGATCTAATACTTAAATATCTACTATGTGTCAGGCACTGTGCCTGAGGTAGAGGTACAAAGAAGAGCAAAAAACAGTCTCTGTCCTTAAGGAACTCACAATCTAATGAGAGAGACCACATGAAACAACTGTGTGTCAATAAGATGTACATTGGAGGGAGTCTCAGAGGAAGGGCACTAAAATAATAATTGTAATAGCAAGAGTTAATATAGTATCTGTATGTGCCAGACACTGTTCTAAGTGCTTTATAAATATGGCCTCATTTGATGGTCAAAATAACGCTGAGAGACAGGAGTTGTTATCATCACCATGTTACAGCTGAGAAACCCGAGACAGCCAAAGGTTAGGCGCCATGCCTAGGGTCACACTGCTGGGAGGTGTCAGACCAGATTTTAGCTCAGCTCTTCCTGACTCCAGACCCAGCTCTCTGTGTACTGTGTCACCTGCCTTCCTGGCACAAGTACCACATTCGGGGTTTGCCAAACTCCAGACCCAGCCCTCTGTGCACCGTGTCACCTGCCTTCCTGGCACAAGGACCACATTTGGGGTTTGCCAAACTCCAGACCCAGGTGATCAGCATGCGTTCATTTAGCATCTATTATGTGCCAGGTGCTGTGTTAGGTGTCACAGATACAAAGCTAGAAATCAAACTGACCCTGTCCTTTGGGCACTTTCATTCTGTCAGCAGAAGCAACACGTATCCTATTGCATAAATATCCAGTATATCTGCAACACGTACAGAGTTATTTGGGGAGGCTAGGAATTCCCAGAGGCAGCATGGAGGGAGTACATTTCAGGCATGAGGGACTGACAGTTTATGTGAAGACACAGAGACGGGAGCTGGAGTGTTGTGTGCCAGGAATAATACTAGGTTAACTGAGCCATAGCGTATTTGAAGAAGAATAATGTATAAGCCTGGGAAGATAGGATCAGAGGGTAACAGATTTAGGCTATTGAGTCTTTTTCTTCTCTGTTCTGTAGAGATGAAAACTGAAGCTGTGGTTCATTGACTCACCCAGATTCGTACAGCCAGTATGTGTTTAAGGCAGAATTGGAATCCATGTCATCCTGACTCCAGGTCCAGCCTTGTATCCATTAGACCCATAGGCTATAACCAGAGAGGGAAGGGCTTGAAGTGAGATGTTGTGAAGTCTGTATTTAATTTTTGTGGTGTTAGGGATCCCTGGAGCTTTTTGAGTGTGGAGTTATATGGTCAAACTTGAGATTTAGGAATATCCCTTTGAAGGGTAGATCCTAGTGAAAAGAGACTTGAGGAAGGAGAACAATTAGATGGCTGTTTCAATATTCTGAGTGAAAGGTGGTAAAGGCCTGAAGTAAGATGGTGGTCATGTGAATGTAGAGAATAGGATGAATGTGAATATTGGGCAACTGGTTGGATCTGGGGGATGTGGGAGATTACTTTGGGGCTATAAAACTTAGGTGACTAAAGATACTGGTGTCCTCAACAGAAACAGGTTAGGAAGAGGAAAGCATTTTCATGGAAAGGTAAGTTCTGTTTCAGGCATAGTAAATTGGAGATGTCTACTGAGCATCCATTGTGAAACATTTGAGAGGCAGTCATTAACATAGGATTGGAGCGAGAGAAAGAAACTGAACTGGATATACAGTTGTCTGCATAGAGATAATAACAAGCTGTGACAGCTACCGAGATAGCTGAGAGAGAAGGTAAGAGACAGAGGAGAGAAAAAGAAGGCTGAGGAGAGTCATGGGTTACAGCACAGTAAGGGACTGGGGCATAGATAATGATTTTCTTAAAAAAAGATGTTTTGGTCTCAGAAGTCGTAGGAATTTTGAGTGGAATAGTAAAGTAGCCAGTGGACAATGTTGTTGTTGTTGTTGTTGTTGTTTTTTGTTAAAGAAATCTTTTTCAATTCATGTGAATTTGATTACAGTTCTTTGGAACAAAATGTGGAAGGTAATGGGGGAGATATGTATGTAGGATCACATTTTGCCACTTACTAGTCTTAAGATTTTCCATGAATATTATCATTTCTGGGCTTCTGTTTTTTCATCTGCCAAGCAGATGTCTACCTCACAGGTTGTTGTGAAGTTCAAATGATAGAATATATTAGAAGCTGCTTTGATGACTATGAAGCACTATGCAAGTGTAAGATAATTTACATTTTTTATATTGAGTTTTCTTACCAAGATATATATCTATACAATTTAAATGCCTTTTGTGCTATCATCTCAAGTCCTGAAAAAGCCATTTAATGTCCAAAGAATACATGACATACTGTGAAATTCCTGTAGAGATGAACATTTCAGATGCCCTTCTTTCCCACCTTCTGGTTTCTATTAGGGCTATATTAGTCTAATGATAGTTCTTACTTTGTGATACTGTTATTTGTCCTGCAAACAGTAGTCCAGCTTGCAAAGTTTTTTTTTTAATTTACTGCCTTTACTAACGTAGATGCCTTTTTAGTCATTTGTTTTTAAAGAATGCATTAACAGCACTCATTTTGTCTGACAATTTTAGAAAACTAGCCTGAGTGTCTGGGGTATCCCTCAGCCTGCCATTGCCTTGGATGTTTTGCCAGGCTATTTCTGAAGGCTGTGATGTTCTGATAGAATTAATCGGTGTGATGCTGGAAAGAATATTCATTAAGATTTTTTCCTTCTGAAACTTCTTTGATTCTTATAATATAGTTTCTTTTTTATTCACAGGAAAGAAAGTTTTTTATCCAGTGGTGTTCAGTCTTTATAATCCTGCTATTGTTTATGCCAATCAAGATGTGCCACCACCAGTTGATCAGCAATTAGTAAGTGTTGTTCAGTTATGTTATAGTAGGTTTAAAAATATTTTCTTGTTTTCTAGAATTATTGGTAATCTCTTTGTTTTTAAATCTGATCAGAAAAAGTTGACATTAATCTGAAACAAATCCTATATAAATGCAGTTTTTCATATTATTAAATGTCTTGAAATTTATTTTGCCAGTCTAAAATATGTTTTTTGCCAAATCAAGTAAGTTTTGAATAATGAACAAAAAATCAAATTTTAAGTAAAATCTATTCAGCATTTATGGAGTCTGAGTCTGAGATATTTGTGGTTATATCAAAGTATTGCTTAAATGCTAGAAGTGATATATTTAGTTTTTAAAATATAAATTTCTTTGGTTGGACTTTGGCTTTAGATATTACTACTCTGAATTTAAGATATTGAGTTCTAGTCTCAGCTTTTCTATTAATTTCTTTAAAGTGGCAAGAATTTGTAAATCACAGACAATGTGAATTGTTAACAAAAGTTTCAAAATATGTTTAAATGCTCATAATTTTGTACAGATTATGTAAATGTCTAACTTTTGTTCAAGATAGAGAATAGTTACATTTGGAATGTTGTATTTGATTTGCTTTTCACTTATTTTTATGTAGTCAGAACTCAGCTAGCTATTTTATTGATTAAAATGAAAAATGACTCAGATTTATTATTAAAGGTCCACAAAAAAGACTCTGGATTCTGGCGAGATTTTGGTTTTGGAATGACTTGTCAATATCGAACAGATTTTCTGACTATTGGTAAGTTATATTCAGTTAATCCATAACATCTTCCTAAATTTTTAAGGATAGAGTTTCTGTGACCACTGATGTCTGATCCCTTACTGTATTTACTTTGATGTCAAATCTACTTGTTTTTGACAGTGTTTTTTTTTTAATTCAAATAGAAATTTCTGTTTTCAAAGAGGATACTGAGGTTGAGAGGGAAAGTGTGGGGAAGACATATAAGGGTTATTGTATGGAAGGGTCAAAAGATAAAAAATTCTCTACCACTTAGTGAAAGGACATTAGCTTATAAAATATCACAAGGATTTAATTTATGTGGAGGTTAGTTTCTTTAAATCTTTAAAACTTTTTAATCTGTTAAAGTACCTCAATTAGTTTCAGATAATTCTATAACAATGAGTTCTTAAACACTATTAATGTTTTCATTGAACTCATATTGTTGTTATTCAAAGAACTCAAGAGCATTACTATGTAGGTAACACAAATTTAGTGGCAAAATTGTTTGCATTTTAGGTAAATTCTCTTGCTTATTGCTTTAGAGGCATGAACGATAAGGTTTTACAGTTCTTGTGTCTAGTGGTTTTCATTAAAGATAGTGAATTAGGAAGGTGGTATAATGGAAGGAGATCTAGGTTTAGTTAAGATTCTGTTAGCTCTGTATCGGGCAATTCATTTAAGCATTTTGAAGCTAAATTACCCTATGAGTTAGGCTAGATGATTTCTAAGGTCCCTTTTTTTGATAGGCAGTGGTCAAAATAAGTCTCCAGCTATCATCATCAAAATTTTTTCATAAACATTGATACAGAAAAATAACTAAACCTTAATAATGTTGACCATAATTTTGTTAAGTTAACAGAAAAATGGTTTACTAATAATATCAATTTTGATTTTGCAGGTGGATTTGATTTGGAAGTAAAAGGATGGGGTGGAGAGGATGTTCATCTGTATAGAAAATACTTACGTGGTAATCTTATTGTTATTCGGACCCCAGTTCCTGGTCTTTTTCACCTGTGGCATGAAAAGCACTGTGCTGATGAGCTGACCCCAGAGCAATATCGCATGTGCATACAGTCAAAAGCCATGAATGAGGCTTCTCACTCCCACCTTGGAATGCTTGTCTTCAGGGAGGAAATAGAAACTCATCTCCATAAACAAGCATATAGGACAAATAGTGAACCTGTTGGATAAATTACACCGTCATTTTAATGCATTATAATATGAACAACAACCAGCACTATTCACTTGCCTTAATTAGTTTACAAATGCAGTGCCTCTCTCAAAGAACATTTTATCTGTGAGATATTTCTGTGTTTGACACAATTCAATTATCTGAAATGAGAAGAAAAAGCAAGTGTTTAATTGAAATCCTCGATTTTGTGAGAATACAGCAGCAAAGAACAACTGCCCAGTTTGTTCAATGAGAATCCAATATTTTCCACCCAGAGTTGTTACACTGTCTATCTCAGCTGTGGTACTGTGCTTTTCAGACATCACTTGATTATGTCTTTGTATTTGATCAGTTTAATTCATCCTGCTGATGGTATTAGTAGCATATTTATATTTAGGAGACAGCGTGTTGTTTTCTGCTAAATGGTAATGAGGGGCCATGCTTTTTGTGTCTGGATGAGATCTATGGTCATTGAGTACTTAATTGGTCTTCCTAAGAGAATGAGAAGCCAAAGTAATTAGCAGAGGAAAACTGGCTCACCCGTGGTCATTCTGCCAAGTACAACAGTAGCAGAGATTGGAACTTAATACCTTTGTATCAGTTTATTGCTTTGCCCACAAATCTCTATGAGAAAATGTATGGCAATGGGAAACTTACTGAAAAACTTGATTTTAGGTAAAAGTATGTGGCTGGATTAGATATGTAACATTAATGTGCCATTACATTCTTAATCATCACATTACAAGGTTAGTAATCATATAGGAAAAAAAAGTGGCTGCACTATTTTTATATTAAGGAGAATAAAGTATATCAAGAATTTTTGAGTAGTAGCATTAAGGAATGTTAGTTGAAAGGGACTTTAGAGATCATGTAGTTCAGTAGCCTTGTTATACAACTGAGGAAACAAGTAATTTGCTTGAGAACACACAACTAGACAGTGGAAGACAGGACCAGGAACTAGTCTTTCTGCACTCTCAGTCCAGTGCTTTTACCCCCACACTTGCTGCCTCCGCAGAAGAATCTTTCATTATGTTGGTAAATAATTCTGTATGAAGTGACAGTTGGTGTATACACGAACAGCATTTGCTTATGTAAGCTAAGCAAACAGTCCTATGGGTGAATTTCAGAATCTATAAGAACTGTAAATTTAAATGAATAGGCTTTTTAAAAAAATCTTTCTATCGCTATACATAACAGGGGAAACAACCATTTAATTACGCCCATTTTCTGATGTATGTTGAAAGGTACTGTTTATGGGGAAACTTGCTTGTGTCTTTGGGTTGATAGGTTAGAACTTCACAGGAAATGACTCAGTTTACATGCAATAAGACTTCATTAATTTGGAATAATAGAAAATGAATAATGTAACATGTTGAAGTATCTCAAATATTTTAAAAGACTCACTTTATTAAAGTATAAATTATAAATGAAGATATACATGAGTATTACTAATGAGGTATAATGTAGTGATTTTAAAATCACATTTAAAGTAAACCTTATAATGTATCACAAATATTTGCTATGACATAAACTTATAGGAATTGTTTTATTTGAAAGTTGGAAATATATCAAAGTAATGCTTAACTTTAAAAATATTTTGTTTGTTTGAAAAAGGTACTGATTTTAGATTGGATTCCCCTTATTTTCACTAAGACTGTGAAAATTCAAAGGAAGAAATATTTTGAACCTTTTATTAAGTAAGAATCACACTATTTTTGAATTGTTACGGATTCTAAATTGGTGGGGTCTGTTAGGTTTTACTTTAGTTTTGATCATTGTTTAATTTACCTCTACTTGAATGAGGTTGGACTTAGGCATTTAAGATATGGAGTAAGATATACTGTTGAAAGTTATTCTGGACTTCCATTGTACATAAATTGCCTGTTATTTATTGTGAAGACAATGTATTATGGTATTTAAGATGAAAGAATGTAATCATTTGCAAAGGTAAGCTGCAACTGTTTCTTTTTGTATGCCAGAATTAGGTACCTTTTCTGCATTTGAATAGCTTTTTATTTAAAGTATGAAAATTATGAAATGGAAACGTTACTATGTTTTCATCATCGTGCGGTACCAGTAAAGTATTTTTATTACCAACAGTGGTCTGAAAATGTCATCTTCTTTTGATTTCAACGTAAGCTACACTATCTGCTTTCCCCCTTGCAAATCAACTACTGAGAAATACAAGAAGATGGAAGCTCTGTACTGTTTTAAGTAGATAGTCAATCAAGCCGCTACTCAGGAGATTTTGATCACACAGTGTATTTAGAAGATGATCTGTTTAGATCTAGAAAGGACCTTAGAGGGCCTGATTTGTCCATTTACTCATTTAGTTATTGGCAGAAGTGAGTGGTTACTAATTTTTCCCCCATATGTGTTGTTTGAACATGTCAAATGTAAACATATTTTGTTATATAAAAATTTCATTGTACTGATGATTTTAAAGATTGTTATATTTCTGTTCAAGATTTGACTTATACTCGCCTTCATTCTCCCTTACTTTGCTTAAAGAACCTCTAATCTTTAGTCACATGCTGTTAGATGAAGGTTGCCACAACAGTATGCCTAAGTTCTTTTATAAAATATTTCCTTGGGTAGAGATAACCTTACTGGTAAGGATTAAATATGGAAATATTGGGTTTGGTAAGATTGTACTGGCCCATTTGAGATGTTCTACAAAATAGAGGCCTCAGTGGGAAGGTTCATCTTAAATAGGAAAGTATATCTAGTGAAAGTAAATGTCAGAAACCTGCTGGTTTAATTGCTTTGTCATTAAAGTGGCTCTTCATTGAAATTTTTAAAAGGCTAGCATTTTCTTTGGGACTTCTAATTTTTCAAAATGTTTTGTGGTGGGGTTAGCCAGAGGGGGAAAAAAAAACAATTTCAGAGTTACTTGGAGGAGATAGCATGCCTACAGGAGTATAAATTTGAGCTTTATGTAAGTATTAGCATATCTAATTTATAGAAAATTAGTTTCTTTTTCAGTTGGTTTGTTTTGCTAATTTTCATAATAGGTTTGCTCCTGTACCTACATGTCATCTATTGGGTTATAGAGTCTTTGAAGTTTGGGACTATGTTTGACATCAACTAGTGTATAGTAGGTCCCTGGCAAATGTTTATTAAATAAATAATTGCTTCTTATTTGGCAGTGGCTACTAAAAAGTTCTGAATTTCTCTGACTCAGTCTATTACTAGTTTTTTTTACAATTTTTGAAAGACATCATTAAATAGTGGAGAACCTTGCTATTAAAAATATTTCTAATTTTTTTAATAATAATCACTTCCAAATTTGTTTTGTATCTTGTAAGTTTTGCATAAATGAGATGGCATTCCTATAATGTTAATTATAGTTTAGACCACTAATTTATGTTAATTCTAAGAGTTATGCAGAACTTAACCTGTGTTTATAAGTTTTGAGAAATAGCAGTTCATCCATTGATCAAACAGTTATTGGATGAATGTTTGCTACAGGAAAGATGCTTTTGCTGTAGGCACAGAATTGCTGCAAAAATGGGATAGAACTCTTAGTTCTTTTAACATAGGGATTATTAGTTTGCTTACTAAATTTGCTTACTATATTTCTGGCTTCCTTTTTCTTTCCTTTCTTTGTGTAATTCAGTAGACTTGTAGATGTTACTTGGACTTCAGTTGTGATGAAATTGTCAGGGTTCCACACAGAGTATGAGGGTTTTTACTTTATATCCATAGATACATGGCGATTAGAAAACATCATCAGTTTTCATCAGAGTGTTGTGTAATGTTCTGTTTTATTTAAGGAACATTCTCTGAATTGAATTGAATGTAGCAGAATTAAAGAAAAACTAAATTGCATTAAAATGAATAATCTTTCAAGGCATGACAATGATTCTTGACGTACTTTGTAATAAATAATGCAACAATTTTGAAATTATTACTCCCTTCAGTAGCTCATTTAGTATAACTGAATCTAGCGATTCTTCCTAAATTTCCCCAGCCTATGCTGAGGCAATCATGTGTCTGTTTTGGATTAATTTGGAAATATTCTAATTTTGTCCACCGAATCTGGTCTGATAAACTGGTTTTAGTGACTGAGAATGGGAGAGTGAGGGTAACAGCATGCTGCCTAGTGCTGCTTAGTCTGGGTTAGGACACCATCTGGAGGACGTGAGAGGCATGACAAGCAAGGGAGGGATTTTGGAAGGGGGTTTGTTTTTCTTATCAGGCAAAAGGGAAACAGCAGAATGACAAAACAATAAATGGCTTCATATGGTCTAGTCAGGAAGGAGTCTTAATTCCTTTATGTTCCAGTTTAGCAAAACTGTTTTCTTGGCACCTTAGTTGGGCAGATTAATCTTAAAATTCACAAGTTAGTACAATTCAGAGCTTTACTTTCTGGTCCTAAGGAGAGTTGGCTGAGGATTGAGATCTGTCTTTGCTGAGCTTCTGAATCCCCAGGAAGACCTATTACTCATTTACTTTAGCTGGTTGGTGGGTCTTCTAGTCATGTGAATAGCAGTTTGAATTCTGAATGTCTCAGAACATAAATCAGTGGTCTAAAGAGACCCGTGTTTTCCTATAAGATAGGCTCTTCTGAACGTTTATGCTACTGTTTCATAAGACTCGGTTTTGCCAGTGCATACAGGCTCTTGTTGCCACTCAGGCTACAGTGTAGCATCCTTGTTATATATATTCAGTATCTTAATCGAGGTCATGGAATGACAATTTTTAGTTGTACGTCTGAATTTCAAAGCAACATTTATTTTGTAGAAAGTGGTAAGAACAGGTAAGGTTTTCTAATTTGTTTAACAGAATTTGAATGTTGTATTTTATTTTATTTTTTCAGGCAGTTGGGGTTAAGTGACTTGCCCAGGGTCACATAGCTAGTAAGTGTCAAGTGTTTGGTCTGAGGCCGAGTTTGAACTCAAGTTCTCCTGACTTCAGGCCAGGTGTTCTATCCACTGCGCCACCTAGCTGTGCCTTGAATATTGTAAATAAACTATCACATTTTCCTTACCAGAGTTAGTATGCCATGTACCTTGCTAAGTGCTGGGAAAATATCCCTAATTAGCAAATGTTTGCCGGAGGTTAATAGTTAAGTCTATTCTTTTTTTTTTTCCTTGTGTTTTTTCTCTATAAAATTTTTGTTATATTTTGTTTTTATATCACTATAATTTCTTAATGTATCACTCCCCTTCACCTAAAGAGCTATTCGTTTTAGTAATGAATAGGAGAGAAAAAAACAGTTCAACAAAACTAGCCATCACATCAGCCAGGTTTATATACATTTATATGTACATATACATATATAACATTTCATATTTGTATATGGTGGTGCAGTGAGTAGAGTACTGGGTCTGCAGTCTGGAGGACTCGTCTTCCTGAGTTCAAATCTGGCCTCAGACACTTACTAGCCATGTGACCCTGGGCAAGTCACTTAACCCTGTTTGTCTCAGTTCCTCATCTATAAAATGAGCTGGAGAAGGAAATGGCGAACCACTCTAGCATCTTTGCCAAGAAAACCCCAAATGGGGTCATAAAGAGCTGAACACAACTGAACAACAACATCTGTCCCCCTCCTCTGCAAAGAATGGAAGGAGTAACATTCTTATGACTCTTCTCTAGGGCCAAGTTTGAGCATTATAATTATGCCGTATGCAGCTAAGATTTTCCCCAGTTGACTGCTTCTTTTCTTATTCTAGTTGGAAGAATTGTTTATGTGAAAGCTTTCCAATTTAGTATAATTGAAATTATTTTATATTTTGTGATCACTTCTATGCTTTGGTTAAGAATTCTTCCCCTAGGGGCAGGTAGGTGGCGCAGTGGATAGAGCACCAGCCCTGGAGTCAGGAGGACCTGAGTTCAAATTCGCCCTCAGACACACAACACTTACTAGCAGTGTGACTCTGGGCAAGTCACTTAACCGTAATTGTCTCGCCAAAAAAAAGAACAAAACATTCTTTCCCTGTAACAAAGTATAAAGAAACTTTTATTGGGGCCTCGACTAAACAAATTGTACATGAATATCAAGGAATATTAGCGTGCTATGACAAATGATGAGCGTGATGAATACAGAGATGCATGGAAAGATTTATATGAACTAATGCACAGTGAATAAGCAGAGCCAGGAAAAGAATATACGTAACTACAACAACGTAAATGGGAAGAACAACAAAAATAAAGCAATAGGAGCTGAATGCTATTGAACTATAATGACCAAGCATGACCCCAGGGAGCAGATAGGAGAAGACACCTTATCTTTTATAGAAGCAGGAGTTCATAGGTATAGGACACCAAATATAATGCTAGACTTTCTGGATGGGTTGTTAGCTTTGCAGATTTTTTTTTTCTTCCATTATACTTCTTTATACATGATGGCTCTCTGGGAGGGGGAGGAGAGAGTGAGAAATATAAGTGACTGAAAAAATATCATATATATACATATACACACCAAAAAAGTATTTTAAAAAATATTCCCCACCTAGTGAGTGACAGATACTGGGTCTGGTTCTCTCTTTTTAACTTTAATAATTAGATCATGTGTTCATTTTAAGTTTATTGTGGTGTTTGCCTTAAACCTATTTTCTATCAAATTGCTCTCTAGTTTCCTGAGCAGTTTTTGTGGGGGAAAAAAAAGTTCTTCCTCAAATAATTAATGTCTTTGAGTTTATTGTATTCTGTATTGTTGGTCTTAGTTGTTCTGGTTCTTATCTAGTTTGTTCTGCTAGGACTCCCTTTCATATTTTTAAATCCATATGAAATAGTTGTTATTACTTCTTTACATCATAATTTGGGTTCTGGAAAAGCTATTGTCCTTCATTCCTACTTTTTTTCATTATTTCCCTTCATGTTCCACCGGATGAATTTTCCAATTATTTTGTCCAGCTCTTTAAGGTATCCCCTTGGTAGTTTGGTATAGCATTAAATCTGTAAGTTAATTTAGCTAGTATTGTCACTTTTATTATCTGGGCACTCAGCTTTTCAATTTCCATCCTGGGACTCTGCTGTTGTAATTAGTGAGAGTCCATTATATATTGAGGTAGCCCTAAACCTGGCCATGTTTCACCATCTCCTTATAATTCACCCTGCTACACGTAAGTGTATAGAAAGGGTAAATCTCTCTTCAACCCCTTGCTCTTAAAAAAAAAATCAAATACTACTCTTGCTTTTGAAAAGGACAGGTTAGCTGCCCTCTTGTTGGCCCTGTTGTTACAATACCCATATCTCCCCAATCTCACCATCTCCCCATTTTATTCCCAAACCTAAACACTCCTTTCTAAAGATCTTTGACCTGTTTGTGCTGTTTTCCCCATTAGAGTATGTACCCTTTTAGATAAAAGGGATTTTTTATTGGTATTTGTTTCTCTGGTGTTTAGCGCAATATTTGCCATGTGGGTTAATAATTATTTTTCTCTTGTTCATCATTTCATTCATTCATTCAGATTTTGAGTGTACCTTGGTAGATGGACTCCCAGATATTCAATGCATTTTGGTTATTTTGAATGGCCTGTGTATCCTGCTACATTGCCAATGCTATTTATTGTTTCTTTGATGATTCTCTAGGACTTTCCAAGTAAATTATCATGTCATAATCAAATAGGGATAGTTTTGTCTCCTCTTTGCCTAACTTTATGCCTTCAATTTCTTTCTCTTAATGTTATTGCCAGCATCATCCTACTGAGAAGTGAAATGAATAAGTAATTGATTTGAAAAATAGCAGAAATTAGGCTTTCTCCCATTTTGAGAAGCTATGCTATTGCCAAATAATTTTTTATTAATGGGATCTTCTAATTGGTATTAAAGGCCTTAATAAGGAATGAAACCTACAGTATCTTGAAAAAAATGTATTGATGTATTTTGTTTTTATATTACATTTACAATTACTCCTTTTGGGAGAAACCTCTTGGGTTTTGTTTTGCTTAGTTTTTATTAGTATTTTTAATGCCCAATTGCACATTTGTGGGAAAGACCTAGCTTTACAGATATTTATTTGATGAAAGATCTAGGGGAACTTCATTAATAATAACTAACAGCTAAATTTTATATAAACCTTTAAATTTATCATAGTGCTTTACATTTATTATCCCATTTGATATATATAACAACCCTTAAGGTTGGTTTATTATTATTCCCATTTTACATTTGAGGAAAAAAGGCTGAAAAAAATTCAGTGCCCTGTCTAGAACAATGCAATGTCTAAGATAGTGTGTAGTGTTTAGGATGACACAACTAGTGTCAGACACAACATTCAGACTTGGGTTTTTCCAACTCAAATCCAAGTGATGTATCTGCTATACATCCAGACTTCCTGAGTCAGTTAATCACAAGCTTCATATGCATCAATATTATGATGACTGCTGAAAATTTGAGGCAGCTAGTTGGTGCCATGCTGCATAGAGTACCAGGCCTGGAGTCAGGAAGACTCATCTTCCCTAGTTTTAATCTGGCTTTAGACATTTACTAGCCATGTGACCTTGGGCAAGTCACTTAACCCTGTTTGTCTCAGTTTCCTCATCTGTAAAATGAGCTGGAGAAGGAAATGGCAAACCACTTCAGCATCTTTGCCATGAAAACCCCAAATGGGGTCATGAAGATTCAGGCACAACTGAAACAACTGAACAGCAACCAAAAATCTAAACCAATTTGGCCTGAATTAATACATGTTTAGTGTTCAGATCACAAGAGATCATATGTGATTTTTCTCCCTTGGTTAAACATTTGTTCAGTTCTGGATCAAGCTGGAATATATTTTAAGAGGACAGGAAACTAACATGAAGCTTGGTGAGAAAGGAATTGGTGATCTTTTTCCCGCCTATCACATAATTTAACTACTAATCTTTCTGCAAGGCAAAACTCATTACACTCTTATGAAACTTAGACCACATTGTTTTTCCTTCCTCTCAATCCCACTTAAATTCTTTTTTTTGAATTTTAAAATTTTATTTTTCCCCAAATACATATAAAAACAAATTTTAACTTTCGTTTTTTAAAATCTTGAGTCCCAAATTCTCTCCTACTCTCCTTTCCCTCCCCTATCATTGAGAAGACAGGCAATTTGATGCATATTGTGATTTTACTTTATTTTTTCTTGGGATTTTTTGGTCTGTTTTTTTTCACGCAACTAATATGGAAGTGCGTCAAATCTACATTCAGATTCCATCAGTTCTTTCTCTGGAGGTGGACAATATTTTACATCCTGTGTTCTTTAGAATTGTCTTGGATCATTTTATTGCTGAGAATCGCCAAGTCACCATAGTTGATCACCATACTGTTACTGTTACGTTGCTGTTATTGTGTACAATGTTCTCCTAGTTCTGCTCACTCTACTTTGCATCAATCCAGGTAAGTCCAGGTTTTTCTGAAAGCATCCTGCTCATCGTTTCTTACAGCACACTTCTATTCTATCACAATCACATACTGCAGCTTGTTCAGCCATTTCCCAGTTGATGGGCATCCTCTCAATTTCCAATTCTTTGCTACCACAAAAAGAGCTGCTATAAATGTTTTTGTAATATAAGACCTTTTCCTTTTTTAATCTCTTTTTAATATAGACCTAGTAGGGGTATTGCTGGGTCAAAAGATAAGCAAGCACAGCTTTATAACCCTTTGGCCATAGTTCCAAATTGCTCTTCAGAATGGTTGGATTAGTACATAATTCCACCAACAGTGCAAATAGTGTTTTTCCCACATCCCTTCCAAAATTTGTCATTTTCCTTTTCTCTTATATTAGCCAATCCGATAGGTGTGGTGTGATACCTCAGAGATATTTTAATTTGCATTTCTCTAATTAATGGTGATTTAGAACATTTTTTCATACAATTGTAGGCAGTTTTGATTTTGAGAAGTCTCTTGTAACAAAGTAAAACAAGTAAAATGAATAATTCAGTGAACCTAATCTGAAAATATATACAATATTCTTTATCTGTATCACCTCCATCCTGTTATTTTTTTTTAAATTAAGAGAAATCTATTTTTTTCTCTCCTCATCTCACTGGAAAAAAAAGAACAAATTCATTTTAACATGTATAGCAAAACAAATTATACTGAGAGAATGTGAATATATATATATATATGTTTCTCATTCTGCTCTCTAAATCCATCACTTGTATAACATTTTTCATTACTGGCCCACTGGAATCATGAATGGTCATTTTGTCAATCAGTTCTTAACAGTTTTCCAAGTTTTTTTTTTTTATAGTGCTGTTGTTATTGTATAACTTGTTCTTCTGGTTCTGCTTATTTCATTTTTTATCAGTTTATGAAAGTCTTTAAAATTGGTCATCTTCATAATATTGAAGCTATAGTATGAATTGTTCTATGGGTTCTGTTTACTTCACTCTGCATCAGTTCCTGTAAGTCCACATGTTTTTGAAATCATACATTTCCTTCCTATACCATAACTTATTCAACCACTCCTCAATTTATGGGTAGCTTCTTACTTTCAAGTTTTTTATTACTACAAAAAAGAGCTACCATAAATATTTTTGTAAATATACATCCTTTTCCTCTTTCTTTGATCTCTTCTGGGTGTAAGCATAGCAGTGATATTGCTGGGTCAAAGAGCATGCATTGTGTAATAACTTTTTGTGTATAATGCCAAATTGCTTTCCAAAATGGTTTTATCCATCCCAAGACTGTCAGCAGTGCATCAGTGTGCCTGTTTTACCATAGCCCTTCCATCATTTTTTGTTTGTTTATTTTTGTCACCTTTACCACTCTGAGGAGTGCAACATGAGGTCTCAGATTTGTTTAATTCACATTTTTCTAGGAGTGATTTGGAGCATTTTTTTTCGTATGGCTATAGATAACTTGGGTTTCTTCCCTTGAGAATAACCTGTTAGTATCTTTAAGCTGTTTATCATTTTGGGAATAGCTTTTATTCCCATAAATTTGAATCAATTCTTTCTTTATCTTAGAAATGAGGCCTTTATCAGAGAAACTTACTACAAAGATTTTTCCCCAATTGTTTTACTTTTACTTTTAGCTTTATTGGATTTGTTTGTGTAAAAACTTTTAAAATTGTATGTAATCAAAATTATTTTGTTTTGTGATTGTTTATTCTTTGATCATGAACTTTTCTTCTATCTATAGATCTGATAGGTAATTTCCCCTCATATTTCCCCTCTAATTTGTTTATGATATGACCTTTCATATCTAGGTCATTAACTCATTTGGAGTTCATCTTTGTGTGAGATGTGAGGTGTTGGTATAAATCTTATTTCTTGTGTACTGTGATTCAATACTTCTAGCAGTTTTTCATAAAATAGTGGTTATCCCAGTAGCTGGGGTCTTTGTATTTATGGAATCCATTTTCATCTTTATGTTGTGTACCTAATCTGTTCAACTCAACAATTTTTTTTAACCAGTATCAAACCAGTACCATATTGTTTTGATAGATACTGCTTTGTAATCTGATTTCAGATTGCACTTCCCTCAAGCATTTATTTTCATCATTTCTCTTGAGGTTCTTGATCTTTTTGCTCCCGGTGAATTTTGTTATTTTATTTTCTAGTTCTATACAGTAATCTTTTGGTAATATGGTTAATATGGCATTTAATAAGTAAATTAATTTAGGTAACGTTGTCATTTTTATTATTGCTTGTTCTACCCATGAGCAATTAATACTTTCCCTAAAATTTAGGCTGGTCTTTATTTCTATAAATTATCGTTTGTAGTTGCATTTACAGGGCTGGTAGGTGGTGTAGTATATAGAATATAGTGGCTGGACTCATTAAGACTCATCAGGCACTTAACAGCTGTATGACCCTGGGCAAGTCACTTAACCCTGTTTGCTTCAGTTTCTTCATTTGTAAAATGAGCTGAAAAAGAAATGGCAAAGTAGTCTCATATCTTTGCCAAAAACAAAACAAAATAGAACAAAACAAACCAACCCCCAAACTCCAAATAGGGTCACAAAGGGCCAGATATGACTGAAAACGGCTGAAAAAAAGTTGCATTTATGAAGTTCTTATGTGTATCTTGAAAGGTAGACTCAAGTATTTTTTACACTTGGTAGTAATTTTATATAGATTTTTCTATATATCTCTTCCTGCTTGGTTTTATTCATCTTATATAAAAAGGCTAATGATTTTGTGGTTTTCTTTTCTATCCTGCAAGGTGGTTGAAGTTATTAATTATTTCAATTAATTTTAGTGGATTCTTTAGACTTCTTTAATATCATCTGGAAAAAGTGATAATATTATTTCTTCTTTACCTATGGTTATTTTCTCAATTTCTTTTGCTTGGCTTAGTGCTGCAACCAGCATTTCTAGTACTATGTCAATAGGAGTAGTAACAATGGACATTTACCCCTGAATTTATTGAAAAGGATTTTAGATTATCTCTATCACAATAAAATGATAGGTGTTAGTTTTAGATCTATGCTATTTATCCTTTTAAGGAAAGGTCCCTTTACTACTATGTTTTCTAGTGGTTTTTTTTTAACAGAAATGTGTGTATTTTTGTCAAGCCTTTTCTGTATCTATTAATATGATTATATGATTTTTGTCAGTTTTGTGATAAATATAATTAATTATAGTTCTAATATTAAATCAAATCTGGTTGATTTAATAAATGGTAAAAATTGAGGCCTACAATATTGGGATTGTCAAGTAAGGGAATTTGCTCAATAACCCTTTGTATCACTATAGTGATGACAATTGATATTTCTGAAGTCCTTTACAGTTTACAAAATATATTACATTAAATTATCTCATTGGAGCCTCACAACCACCCTATAAGACAGATACTGTTTTGTTCCTCTTTTGCAGATAGGGAAACTGAGGCATCGATAGATTGTCTGCCGACACACAAGTAGTAAGTATCAGAGATGCTTATGTGTTCAGTGCAGCCTTTGAAGCTGAGATGTCATGACGTATGATCAGTTCTCTGCTGCTTGTGCTAATTTTGGCCTGACAGTTAACACCAAGAAAACAGAGGTTCTCCCCTAGCCAGCACCACACCATCCATACATGGAACTCTCAGTTACAGCAAATGGAGAAATTTTGAAAGCTATGGATAAGTTCACTTACCTTGGTAGTATTATCTTCCAGGGAGGTACACGTAGATGATGAGGTTGAGGCATACATTGACAGAGCTAGCTCAGTGTTTAGGAGGCTCCAAAGGAAAAATATGGGACAGAAGAGTTATTAGACTACCTACCAAACTGAAGATCTACAGAGCCGTTTTGCAGACCTCATTGTTGAATGCCTGTGAAACCAGGACAGCATGCCTGCACCATGCCAGGAAACTGAATCATTTCCATTTCAGTTGTCTTAGGAAGATTCTGAAGATCACCTGGCAAGATAAGGTACTGAACAGTGAGGTCCTTTGTCGAGCTGAACTGCCAAGCATTCACACTCTACTGCAGAGAACACACCTCTAAGGGGCTGGCCACATTCAATGCCAAAAGTATGTTTACTTAAAAGACTTTTATTAAAAACTCACACAAGGCAAGCATTCATATGGAGATCAGAAAAAAGCAATACAAGGATGCTGTCAAGGTCTCTGAAGAATTTTGGAATCAATTGTGAGACGGGGAAGACAATGGCACAGGACCACCTAGCATGGCATGCCCACATCAAAGTATGTGCTGTGCTCTATGAGAAAATTAGAATTGCAGTAGCTCAAAAGAAAAGTGAGATGCACAAATTTAGGGACGTCTCCACTCCAAATGTTTGTATGAACTATTTGTGCCCAACCTATGGTAGAGTCTTCTGAGCTTATATTGATCTTATTAGCCACAGTCAGACACACTATACCTTGACCCCAACATAATGATGTCATTTTGGTCTTCTTTGAGAACAAAGGATAATAACCAATCAACCAAGCATCACAGGTGGAATTTGAACCTGGGTCTTCCTAACTCCAAGTTTATCACTCTGTCATATGCTATGCTCCTTCTTTATGTGGTAAAGTCAATGATATAGTAAACTTTCATTACTTTTATGATGAATACAAATTATATAGATTTTTTTTGAGGTTATAGGGTGTCATTGTTTTTAAAACCTTAATCAGTTTTTAATAAAATAGAGAGTAAGAGCTAATGATTATAAAGCAGACTTTTCTAATACTTTTTGGTAACTGTTGGTAACTGTTTTTCACTCATTTAACAAATAGGAATGCCTTTGTCCATTTCATCAAACTGTTTTTATTAGTAATAATAAGGTTAGTAAGAGTCTACTAATTTAAATTACTTTCTTTGAGAAAAAGATGCCTGCTTTCTGAAACATCAATACAAAGGCCATCTCTGAGCCCCACTCGCTTACTTGATCTTTTTTTCCTAAGTGCTTGGAGAAATGTGAGTTACTTTACTGGAACTTTTTAGTTGCTTATTACTTAAAGAGGTGCCAGGATTCAACTCTAGTACATCTTTCCAGGGTAGTTTTCTCTGTGTTGTTGTAAAAGTCACCACAGGGTGTTGTATGTGGTTTTTCATATCATACCAAGCATCTAAAACATTTTTGAATCTTTTCCCTCTTGATTCAATATCATTGGGCCCCTAAGCTTTAGTTACTTTCTAATGGTTTTCCCCTTCTATTTCATCAAGCTATCATGTAGGCTGATACACACACACACACACACACACACACACACACACACACGTTATATATGTATATATATATATATATATATATATATAGTATGTGTGTATGTATATATCTTTGTGAGAGGAACATGGTGGTGTAGCAGTACCAGCAGCAGCAGTAATAGCAATGATAAGCATTTGTATAGTACTTTTTTTTTTAGTTCAGTAAGTTTATTTTTGAAAATGTACACAAATGTTGAACCATTTCATGCATCTTCAGCAGCTGGAGCATCTCCACCCTTGGTGTTCCTGGTATAGATCACTTGTGCTCTGTGTTTGGAAACTAGCTTAATCAGACCTTTACTAAGCAGTTCTGGGCTAGAGAACCCCAGATCTTCAGTCTCTTGGAGACTATTGCAGGGGTGATAAGTTTATAGTTGGGGACCTCCTTGGAGAGTTTGTCATACATTGCTTTGTCAAACAGAGCCAGGTTGTTGAGCTTGTCTCGAACTTTTCCCTTGGACCACTTCTTCTTAGCCTTGCCCCCAGACTTGTTCATGGGATCTTTGTCCTTCTTGGCTGACTTGCCGGCATCTTTCTTCTTCTTATCATCCTTGGGCGGCATGGTGAGGCTTCAGGAACTCCCGTTGCTGCCACCTCCAAGCTAAGATGTTGGACAGAAAAGGACTTTTTTTTTTTTTTGCAAGGCAGTGGGGTGAAGTGACTTGCCCAGGGTCACACAGCTAGTAAGTATCAAGTGTCTGGGGCCATATTTGAACTAAGGTCTTCCTGAATCCAGGGCCAGTGCTCTATCCACTGCACCATCTACCTGCCCCATTTGTATAGTACTTTAAAGATTGCAAAACATTTATCTCATTTGATTCTCACAACTCTGAGAGAGAGGTGCTATTATTACATCCATTTTGCAGATTAGGGAACTGAGGCTGAGAAATCAAGTAATTTGCCTAGGGTCACATGGTAGTAAATTTCTGGGGACAGAACTGAAACCCAAAGTCATCTTGACTCCAACTCAAGCATTCTAGGCACCATGCCAACTCGATGCCTACGTTGAAAGTCAGGAGCTCTGAAGGCTATTTCTGACTTTATCATTGATTTGGTGTGACCTTGGGAAAAGTATTTCAGTTCTTTTGGACCTTTTTTTTTTTCATTTTTTTGAATGAGTAGTACAAATGATCTTTAAAGTCTCTTTCAACTCTTTTGATTCTTTATTGCTAAGATCTGTCAGAGGAATGGGAGTCAGAATCTTTAAGGAAATGGTGGATTCTGTATTACTCCAATTTATTTATACATGTTGAACAAGTATAAGGTAAGTGCCTTAGAGAAAACAAAAAGGTTTTAAAAACCATTCACTAGTGTGGAATTGCTTCAACTGGAAGATATCTGCCCACCAAGTGATATAATTACAGCATCTCAAAGGTGGAAGGGACCTCAGCATCCATTTAGCCCAGCTTGTACCCTAAAAAGAATTCCTTCTGCCATAGACCTGACAAATTGACATCCAGTCTTTGCTTGGTAACTTCCAATGAATAGGAACTCCCCGCCTCATTCCATTTTGGAATGGCTGTGCTATCTGGGAAGATTTTCTTTACTTCACATCTAAATTAGTCCATTGGCTCTTTCCATTTCTCCTAACTAGGGCCAAGCAGAATGAGCCTAATCCTTTTTCTTTATGATAGCCCTTGAACTGCTCTTTTTGAAGTACTTATCATTGTCTTGTCTTCAGGGTAAATTATTTCAATCCTACATTCACTTCCCATGTGACTTGATATTCAGGGTCTTCACTCTTCCGTTGTGTTCTTCCAGACCCTCTTCAGATTTTATTCTATACCTAATATATGTTTCTCTAGATGTGTTCTAAGTGGGGAAGAGTATAGTGGGACTGTATCCTCCCCAGCTGTGTACATTATTCCTTTCTTTATTTAGTCTACAGTTTAATTGATTTGCTTTGCTGCCTATGTCATCATAGCAACACACTGTTGTGCTTATAGTCCACTAATAGCCCTAGATCTTGTTCAGAGCTATCTAGCCCCCTGCCCTCCAGTATTGTACTTTATTGTGAACTTGATTTTTTTTTAAAAGTCCTTGTAATACAACTTATCCCTACTGAATTTCACCTCATTGAATTTGGCCCATTGGGATCTTGGAAGTCTGCTTGTGTATATGTTCTCATACTCATAGTCAATCCAGATTTGTTCATTAACGAGCTATCATTGTAACAACAGCCTCACAACGTAGTGTCTAGTTAGGTGTCTTGTCTAATAAATAGCAATAATAATAAATCAACATGTATTTAATAATCAGGTATTGTTATTGTTTATTATTGGTTTTTTGCAGAATTTCTTTATTTCCTCTGCAATGGCTATTAGTGCACAAGCTGCATTAATTTTCATGGGCCTTTTTTCTCCCAAATATCATGAACATTATAATATGAGATGATCAAATTCCAAGGAAATGCTTCTTTTTACTTCTGGACACATGATAAAACCAGATCTACTGACTTCTTTATTTGCCTGTAAAAGTTTTTGTTTTCTGATGTCATCAGTAGTGAGGATAGCAGTATAGATATTCCTCCAATACTATGCCCACTCACTGGTCATTGAAGAAGGATGTCAGATTTTGAATACAACCATTAGTGGTTACAAATTGTCTAAAAATGTATGATTCTTAGCACCCTTTGACTTCCTTCTTGCCACTTTGCCACCATTACTGCAGTAATGGGAGGGATCCACTTGGTAGTACTGAGTGCCATTTAGTGTTTATTTTGTTTTGTTTTATTTCATGGATTACTATGGCCAAAGTAATTCATCAGTAAATGTCCAATCAACTGATGATGAGCTTTTCTGCACTTAGCTAGGTCCTTGGGAAATAGACGTGGTTTGTAGCAAGGAACATATATGAAGCTCTTATAAAATGGCAGTATTTGTAGGAGTTTGCGTTCTGTGGGGATAGCTTTTGAGAAGCTACCTCAGTGATGACTAGTCACCTCACTGCCATTCTAGAGCATTGGAAAAGGACTTTGGGGAGGCTTGAAATTTTAGTGTCTCTTTAATCACTTGTCAAATCCATTTTATTTTTATTGCTTGGGTTAATTAATCTTTAAATCTTAATTGAACATAATGAGGCTAGGTCTGTACTTGGAGAAACAGAAGAAATACATCCTTGCAGAGTTTATGATCTAATTAAGGAGGTAAGATTAAAACATGGCTGGTGCTTTGCCTTGAATGGATGGATAATATTTATAAGGGAAAAAAGTGATGTGGAGCAGTCTCTGCATAGAAATAGTATGAGCAAAAGTGTGGAGGCTAAAATGAGCGCTCCATGTGTTGGAGTGAGGTGAAAGAAAGTAGTCATGGCAGGCAGTTCTTTCAGGGGATGTTAACTCTAGGCTGGCTTTCCCAAAATGCAGTTGAAACAATGACGTTTTCCAATGACATGTCGTCTGCATCACCCACTCATTCCTCACTTCTTGCAACCTGACTTCTACCATACTGCTCTGATGAGAATATCTTCTCCAATGTTGCCAACAACTTTTTTTCTTCTAAATTATACACACACACACACACACACATACACACACACACACACACACACACACACACACATGTATATGTAGGTATAGCACCTTATTTAAATATAGCAACTTAAGATTACAAAGCACTTTATATACATTATCTCCTTTACTCAAAACAATTCAATGAAATAGATAATGCAAGAATTATTTTTTAAAATAAATTTTATTGGTATCTTTTGTTTTTATTTCACTTAGATTTTTAGTGTATTTCTCTTTTTTTTCCCTCCCCAAAAGCCATCCTTTGTAGAATAAATTCTCAAAAAGAAGTGAAAAGTTCAGCAAAACTAACCAGTATATTAGAAAATGACTGACATGGTGTTGTACACTGATGGCCTCAGACCTCTCAGCATCAGAGCAGTGGGAGACAACTTATCATATCTTTTTTACCAAACCATTCTCAGCCACTATAATTATGAAACTTTCATTATTGACTTTTGTTGTTCTTTACATTCACATTGTCATTGTATGTAGTGTTTTCATGATTCACTTTGCATTAGTTCATGTAAGTTTCACATGCTTCAATATATTCATCTTCTTTTGTGTCTTATGGATAAGCACAGCCATAAATTCATTTTTCACAGGCTGTTAAACCCTTTCCTAGTCAAGGGGCATCTGCTTTGTTTCCAGTTCTTTATTATCACAAAAATGCAATTATAAATATTTTGGTATACATAGGACCTTATCTCCTTGGTGCATATGCTGAGCAGTAGAGGAATCTCTTGCGTTAAAGGGTATGAGCACGTGAGTTATTTTCTTAGCCTAATTCCAAACTGACTTCCAGAATAGTTGAACTAATTGATAGCTTCACCAGCAATACATGCGTATTCCTGTCTTTCCACAATGCCTCCAACATTGTTTTCATCTTTTGTCACTTTTGTGAACTTTCTAGGTCTCATGTGAGGTAAAACCTCGGAGTTGTCTCCATTTGCATTTCTCTTATTAGCCATTTGGAGAAATCTTTCATATGTTTGTTAATTGTTTGCACTTCTTTTGAGAATGTTTATATCCTTTGACCACTTACCTATTAGAGAATAGCTTTGGGTCTTTTGTATTTCTGGTAGGTATCTCTATATCTTGGATATTACTCTGTTACCATAGATTTTGTACAAATACTTTTTTTTTCATTGACTGCTTCCCTTCTTATCCTAATTGCATTGACTTCATTCATGTTAAAAGCTTTTCAATTTTATATGATCAACATTATCTGTTTTATCTTTTTATTCATATCTATTCACTAATTGTTAAAGAATTCACTCCTTATATCTGTGAATGGGATATGATCTGCTTCTTTTCTAAGTTTCTTATGGTATGATAATCAATATTTAGGTCACACTTCCATTTTGAATTTATTGTGGCAGATGGTATGACAGCCTTTTTGAAAGAATTCAATACCTGGGTTACAGTCTTCCTCTCCTCTACCTCAACTCCTGCCATCATACTTGGGGAAGTTAATAGCTTGATGTCCTCTTAGACATCCTAGTTTCATTCTGAAGTGCATTCCCTGAACTGTTCACTCTTTGTTCACTGGCTATCTCCATTCATAATTCAGATCTGTCTGCTTCTTCACCTTGTGCTTCAGTCTGCTTGAAAGAAAAGTCCACCAGATGAGGGAGGCAGAAGCATCCGTAGGAAGGCATGCCACATATCCCTTCCCTGGCCTTACCTTGCTTAAAGTGTCTCCCCCTTCTCCAGTGTGGAGCCCATGAAGGGCTTCCTCTTCACAATCCAGTTATAGCTGAGAGACAGCTCCCTAGACTGCTGCTGGTCCCTGGGCTAGTTTTTGGAATGTCTGGACGTATACTGCCACTTTCTTCTGTTTGCACCTAATGAAGAGAAACCCTCCTACTTTCCCAGAGAAGCTGCCCCCTGCTGCTTGCTTCTTCACCTATGTCTGTTGGCAATGACTACACTTCCTGACCCTTTTCCTGGGTAGCCTTTCTTCAAACCTTGTGGAAAACATAGGCCTATGCAGCAGTAGTGGGATAAAGGGTGGTCTACCCATGACTATTTCCTTGGTAATGATCCCATTCCCCCTTCCTGTTCAACTCTTGTTGAGCACAGACCAGCAGAGGACCTTGAGGCATAAAGAAAAAGGTCTCTGAATCTTAGGAGGGAGGAAATAGTGCCCTTAGATGCTGGTACTTGGGAAAAGTCCTGGATTCTCCATCCTAGTTGTAGCCTTGTGTCCTTACATGACCTCTCTCTCTCTCTCTCTCTCTCTCTCTCTCTCTCTCTCTCTCTCTCTCTCTCTCTCTCTCTCTCTCTCTCTCTCTCTCTCTCTCTCTCTCTCTCTCTCTGTCTCTCTCTCTCTCTCTCTCTCTCTCTCTCTCTCTCTCTTTCTCTCTCTCTCTGTCGTTTGCTTTTTGGTGAGGCAATCAGGGTTAAGTGACTTGCCCAAGGTCAAGTAGCTAGTAAGTGTTAAGTGTCAACCCTTCTCTTTCTGATCTGCAGTTATACTGACTATATAACAATGTTTGTTGACTCCTTGATAGAACCAGCCACACTTATTCTCTAGTGCCTCCCTCTATTGATTATCTCTAATTGATCCTGTATGTAGCTTGTTTAGCACAGCTGCTTACTTGTTGTCTCCCCCATTATACTGTGAGGTCCTTGAAAGCAGGAGATGTGGGCTTCATTGTATCCTTAGCACTGCACACAATGCCTGGCACAAGGTAGGTGTTCAATAAGTGCTTATTGACTGACGTATTCCAATTCCAAAATGGCGTCTCCTCATCCCATCTTCTTCCTAGTTCTCCCTTTTAACATGAATATCGTGTCATTCTTGAGCAAACAAAAAGTCCATTAGGAAGAAATATAGAACAGAAGAAAGCATTGCCTTTCCCCATGTTGTTTTGTGAACTTAGTAAATAAAATTCCAATAGAGGCAAGGCATGTCTTGTTTTATAGAACTGATGATGTCCAACAAAATTGGTTGTAAAGTAAGTTACTATTAAATGAATTCTAGTTTCTCATTGACTTTCATCAATAAATCAAAAACATATTCAACCCTCAAAAATTCCCAATAAATGGATTTTAAAGTTTTGGGGAAAGAGGGCATGGTGGGTTGCATGAAGATGATGGTGATAATGGTAATGAGAAGGAGGAAAAGGACTGCTCTAACACCTTGAGCTCTCTAGTAATTTAAAGGAGTTGGTGATAGATAAATAAGCTTAAAATTAATCTGTATGAGGTTAATTAAGGATTAACTATATTTTAATTATTATAATATTCAACAGGCTAAGGAAATTGAGTTTCAGTTTCCTCAGCTGGAAAATGGGGATAATTCTTGTCCTTCCTGCCTTACAGAATTGTGAGGTTCCCAATTATAAGCTGTTAGATCTTACAATTGAGATAAGACTTTTGAGACTCCCTCCAAATAATATAAGCTATTTATTTTAAAATAATAGATCTTAGCTTCAAACTCACATGGGATGGATGGTTTCTGTTCACTATGCCATGGTCATCAGCTACATTACAACCCTTGGTAGATGGGTCACAAATATTTGATTTTGGTTTCCAGTGGGACATTGAGAATGGTGGGATCAGACACATATCTGGGGCACTACTGGAACATCTCCAAGAGCATGTTCCATCACTACATGGATAGCATATCTAAATCAATTACAGTGCAGCACAGTGGTGAGCACATAGGTATTTTTAGGGTGACTTTGTGATGCTGAATGTATTCACAATCTTTTTGGTCATGTTTGGTCATGATTCATGAAGACTTGTAAATCATCTGTTGGCTCCAGACCAGATTTCAAAGTGCAAGACTATAAAATTTAAGAATCAATTCACTGATTTCCCAAATAACTTTACCAAAGGGAAATTGCTAAGGCATCTGTAATGTTTCAGGCACAGACAACATCATAAGCCAGATCTGTTTCACTGTGTCTTATATTAGCAGTCCTGTGAATGCTATGAGTGTACTGTCCATACAGTTGAAGGGTTTTTTTGTTTATTTGTTTGATTTGGGGACTAAATGAATATGACAAACAACCTTTTACTGAGAATAAGTACTCTGATATGCCGAAGTACACGTATGTGACATCAGGAGCTTGGTGTAATGAAAAGATCACTAGGTTTGGGTCTTGAGTGTCAGCGTTGCTATTACTTGGGCAAATCCCATCACTTCTCTGGGCCTCACTTTTATCAATTATAAAATGAGAGGGCTGAATTAATACTAGATGATCTCTCTGCTTCTTTCTAGCTCTGATGTTCTATGATTGTATCATGTTTGAGACCCTGGGACTTAGTAGTATTATGAGATGCTTGGGGTTTGGTGTAGAAGGGGTAGATGACAGTTTTGTTGATCCATGCAAAATAGTGGTTAGTTAATTTTTCAAAGACAGAAGTGAGAGCTTGCTTAGAAGATGAAATGTAATCATATTCATTGTGAATTTATGGATACTCCACCTCCATTTGCCATTTATCAGCAGTGCCTGGCTTATTGATTCATTTGAGAACAAAGGAATACTTTCATGGCTCTGATTTATAGCTTTAGAATTCCACTTCCCTTAACCAGTCAAAGTGGATGCTAATAAATCCCTGTTTTGTAAGGACTGGTATATACAGACCCCAGCAGCTGTTTAGTCTTCCTCATTGACAAAATTGATGCAGGATGGCCACATCCAATTGCTTGTATTCTTGAACAATGGGGAGCTTGCTGTATTTTGCTGCAACTTGGGTAGTTTAGGGGTTAGGACAAGAAGGAAGAAGGGCTGAGAAGATAGAGAATATACTTTTTGTGAAGCTAGCCCAGAAGCTTGTGGAGATAACCAGTTTTTGTTTTTGTTTTCTTAGCCTATTTTTTAAAGTAGGTTTGAAAAGACCAACGTTTGTTTTAGGTTACCAAGTGTAGGGTGAATTAGTGATTTCTGTTGGTTGCTATCCATTGCTCTTGGTCCAGAAGCTTGTGTCTGTCCGAAGCAGATGAACTTGTCACTCACAAGCTCAGATTCAGTCAAAACCAAACCTAAAATGAGAAGCTTTTGGGGAGGTGCAATATTGTAAAGGAGTGAGACTCTTTGCTTTATCTAGCTATATGACCTTGGGTAATTCACCTCTGAGTTTTAGTTTCAACATCTGCCAAATGGAGATAAAAAAGCCTCACATGGCTGTTCTGAGGATTGACTGATAGGATGGATGTGGACATACTTTGAAAAGCATAAAGACCGTATATGCAAATTTAAGGTACCATTAATATTTTAGTTTCTCCTGGTTCAAAGGCTAAGACCCATAATGGAGCAGGGAGTACATGAGGCATCCATTTGTTTTATTTCTTCTTTCGAGGCTGCAGTGATGATTCTAGGTTGTCTTCTTTAAAGGGTATTGAATAAACAGTCCCCCAGATAATTCACTCATTCATTGAAAGGATACTATAGATATATAAGGAGAGGCCAAGGTCAGCACGGTTGAAACAACTTGTTTTTTTTTTTTTTATTGATGCAAGCACACCCAGTCACACACAGAATATCCTGCTTTTATGGTACAGCTTTATACTCTGTAATTCATCTTAGAATAGCAAAACACCTTATGTAAGTAAGGAATGAATGGATCGAACTGTGAAAAGAAAGTAACAAATGGAGACACCAAGTCTATTTCAAGTATACACTAGAACTGATCGACCAGGGAAGTGCACATTTATGTGAAAGCTTTTTAATACTTGTACAGAAAGTGGTCTAAAAATGCATTTCAAATATATATATATTTTTTTCTTAAATTTTAAGCATCCCTTTCTTTATCTCAAATACATAAACAAAGCTGATATACAATTCCTTTTATAGTGTTTGACAATATGTACGATCTAGAATGTCTCTGAAAAGTGCAAAACACTGTAATAATACAGTATAAATATTCTTACTCTACCACAGGGCTGAGAATTCTGTTCTTTAGCACAGGAATATAGCAGCAGATCACAAAAACAGTCACCTTCCCTCTCCCCTCTCCAGGCTAGTCTTGCTTGCTAAGCTAGCCCCTCCTACCGCCTCCTTCCATCTGAGCATCTGATTTCAAGGCATCTATTCAACATTTGTTCCTCTTTCGGTGCTATGGGAACGGGAAACAAACAAAATACATCTACCTAGGTTTTCCAGTTTTATTTTCTGGGAAAAATGAATGCCTAGAAACAAAATCTATGAGGAAAGATTTACTTGAAACATGGGTTTATAGGAGATCATCCGGCTATATAATGGAGTGAAGTTGATACTTCCTCACGATTGATGAGAGTCAAGGTATACTCCTTTGAAGTGGATATGGGGGAAATAATTTACTGCTCTAATTGGGGATATAGAAAACATTTTCTAATAATGGGCAGTTTTTCATACAAATGGCTACATTTGTCAGTGGTTTTGCTAATATTCAATTTTTCCAGTGTCCTAATTAAGCATCTATCTGAGAACAGTTGGAAAGAGGGAGTAATCATCTAGTATCATTGGCTGACAGAAGAGCCTAACTTTTACTTTGTACTAGGGTTCAAATGATGGCCTGAAATGCCATAGTGTTCTGGTACTATTTTCTCTCTTGCTACAACCCTAAAAACTGACATCTGTTTCACATCTACCTCCCTTGCCTTATTTTAGATTTATTCTTCCCCCCCCCCTTCTCTGAAAGGCTCCTAGGAACAATTTGCCGGACATACCATTAGGCAAAATTCTGTATCTAAATGTGTAGTTTGTAGATTACATACAAGGTTGTTTCCCCCCTCCCAATAAATCCCTGATAAAGGAAAATGAAAATGTAAACTACTGACAGCCCAAACTCAAATAATCATCTCCAGAAGCATTCAGACATAAAACTCCTCATAGCTTTGGCAGTTATCCCTTTCTTCTAACAAGGTCAGAAAAAAAATGGAATGCTGCCCTTTTGCTATTATAGGTAGGTATGCTGTAGTCCATGTGCCATAATATCTCCCCATATATTTACAAAGATGTAGCTGCTTTCTGGGTCTCCATCCCTCCTGGTTTGAATTTGCTTACTTCCAGCTTGAAAGGAATAGGTACACTAGACAATTTCAGTACCTTATAAGGCACTAGTCCCCGACTTTAGAGAGACACTGCTGTAGAGACTGTCTGATAGGGCACTGAACCTGTGCAGTGTTCAGGTTGTATTTGGTTGGGTTTTTAAATTTTATTTTTCTTAAGATGGAAGTAATCAAACATGGAAAATAAAAATCTACATTTTATTAGATTAAGACATTACCATGGATACTCTCTCCCATGATAATCCCCCCTGTCCCCCAACAGGGCCCTGCCCTGATATTTAAAATAAACAAAAACCTTCATTTTTTAGGTGCCTTAAGGTTGATGCACGAAATATTTACCCTTTTTTTCTCACAAAAGGTATATACAAAACAGACCCCAACCAGTGAGGTCTTGCTCATCTCAACCCCTTGTATCATTCAGGATAAAAACTTGGTCATTCATGTGCTTTTTTCTCCACTTCTATATGCTGCACCCTGAAATTTCAGGCTCTGTTAAGGAGAGTTGTCCTAAATTTGGAGAAAAAGAAAAAATATATATTAGGCAGGTGGTAAGAGTACCCATTTTCCATTATTTGTAAATGAAATGTGAGATATAAATAACAGGGCACAGAAATGGTATCATGCCCTTGCATAATGTTGGTTGGAATATACCAGAAATAAGGACATGTCCAAGGAAAGTGGTAGATCCATAACAGATTACATATTAAAGGGAAGGTTGGGATATTTAGGTTCTATCTTCAATCTCTAATACAGTCAGGGAGGACAATACTGACCTCCTCTAAACCATTCCTAGGTGCATTGGTCAGAATCCTTAGGTAGGTAGACCACAGGGCTGACCATAGGGTGTTTATAGTCTTCATAGAATCTCAGAGGTACAAATTACCTAAGAGGTCCTCTGGTCCAACTCATATTTGAATGAGAATCCCCTTGACATCAGGCTTAACGTGTGTCCTTAGCCTTTGCTTGAATACCTCCAATGATGTGGAATGGCTCAGATTAGTAGAAAATTTTGCATATGAATGGCTACACCTGTCAATGGTTTTAGAAGATTCTATTTTTGCTAACTTTTTTCTATTTTCTGTGAAGCCTAAATTTGCCTCTTTGACATTTCTTCCATCCATTGCTCCTACTTCTGCCATCTAGGACCAAGAAGCACAAATGTATCCCCTCTTCCAAGTGATAGCCCTTCAGAGACACACAGAGGTGTTTTTCCTGACTCCCTGCTAGAATCTTTTCTCAAGGCTAAACATCTTTAGTTCTTTCAACCAAACCTCATATGGCCCTTTGCTATCCTGATTGTCCTCTGTTGAACACTAAAGCTTCTCAGTGACCTTTCTAAAATGAGACACCCAGCACTGGACACAATACTCTGGGTGAACAAGATCCTCTCTTAATGCAGTCTAAGAGTGCTGTAATGTTTTCAGTTGCTGTCTCATACTTTGGAATCATTTTCTTAAGTAAATTTTGTGTACCTGAGTGTCTTCCAGCTGTCTTTTTCCATATGGTTTTCTGGACCTTCACTTTCAAAGGATGCTACAAAGAGAGCTGAAAAAAGGAATACTTGTTAGAACTGGGTGCTCAGGAATTTTTCACCAAGCTCATACTTCTTCTCTCTCCAGCATCAATTCAAACAAGGCCATGAAGCCCTCCTCCCACCATCCCCTGTGGCAGGGGGAGAGAGTGAAAGGTATAAGAAGAAGTCAGGACCAAGAGTTTAAGTTAAATTGCTTTAAAACTAGGTTGGGAAAATGGGAATTATTTCACAGGTGGGAGTTATTTCAATAGGCTACATCACACATAGGACAATATTCTGTGAAGAGCCATTCCACCCCAGGCTATCTGCATGGCACTGACATGTAACTGCCCTTCCTATAAAGATGGAAGCCAATATAGATGAAAAGATTTTACCTTCTTCACTGTAAATAGGTGCTGTGAGTAAGTAACTCTGGATCTTCTTATCTTTGTCAAAAGGACATTCCACTTGCTTCCATGTCATAAAGTCATGAATTTGTCTAGAAATCTCCCAAAATTTCTGCAAAAGGCAAGTCAGTCAATCAATAAATATTTATTAAGCGCCAAAAAAACCTGAATGATGAAGTGTGGAGCAAAGTAATCTCAAATAGGAGTCAGAAGACCCAGCTTCTGTTTAGAGCCCTACTACTAATTTGCTGTGTGGTCTATTTAAAGTTATTTAACATCTGAGCCTTTCTTTATTAATTAGATAGGGATGGTAGCCTCTATATCACAAGAAGGTTCTACTGTTAGGATCAGGTGAAATAACGAATATGAAAGTATGAACTTCTGTACATTTGATTGCTTTTTTCATTTGTGGTTGTGTGTATCTCTTTTCATACTATTTTGTGCCTAAATAGGTCTGCTTGATAGGTGTGGGGAGCTCAGGCTGGTTCTTGGGAAACATTGCTGTGGTTATGTCAAAAAAACTGAGCACTGGGACATAGAGTTATCTGCCAACGGCTGACAGCTTCCTTCTCTTTGTTGGGGAGACCTTAGCCAGGTAATAGCAATTTTCTGATTCTGATTCTGGGGCCTTAGGGGCAATCTAGAGCTCTAACCCCTGCACTGTCCTGTGGTATCAAGGAAACAGACTATTGATTTTAAGTTTCATCCTGGATTGTGTCTTTGGGAAAATCCTAACCACTGCTTCTTCATCTATTAAACTCCTCTCTCTCTCTCTCTCTCTCTCTCTCTCTCTCTCTCTCTCTCTCTCTCTCTCTCTCTCTCTCTGTGTGTGTGTGTGTGTGTAGTGTGTGTGTGATGGTGGTAGACTAGACTCCCTTCCGTTCACTAATTTTAAGAAGCATCTCATTTCTCTCTGGCTCTCTCAATAGTAGATTGGCATTCAAAATCCTCTTCCATACTCTGACTCCAACCTAAACTCCCCTTACCCAGTCTCTGTACACATTCCCATCTCTCTATCTGTTTCCTTCACTGAGAATTCCCTCCCTCACTTCTCCACATATCCAAACCTTTCCCATCCTTCAGGACCCAACTTGAGTCTAACCTACTCCATAAAATCTTCCCTGACTACTCAAGTCCATATTGTTTTTCCTATTGTGACCTCAGCCGGATTTCTATTGTTCATTTAGATCCTTAGGACGGACATCTTCAGGCCAGGTCTCTTACCTACACTTTCTGTTTCACTTTTTATCTGTGTCAAATTCTTTTAGGACAGGGACTGAGCCTTATACTTCTCTGGCTCCTTTAAAGTATGGTGCACATTATTATTATTTTTTGGAGGCATTTGGGGTTAAGTGACTTGTCCAGGGTCAACCTGCTAGTATGTGTCTGAGACTGGATTTGAATTGAGGTTCTCCTGACTCCAGGGTCAGTAATCCACTGTGCCACCTACCTACCCCCACAATGTGTCGTCGATATTGTTATCTAGTCATTTGACTCATGTCCAACTCTCCATGACCCCATTTGGGGTCTTCTTAGCAAAGATATTGGAATGGTTTGCCACTTCTTTCTCTAGCTTATTTTGCAGATGAGGAAATTGAAGCAAACAGGGTCAAGTGACTTGCTTAGGGTCACCCAGCTAGTCAGTGTCTGAGGAAAGATTTGAGCTCAGGGAGATGAGTCTTCCTGACTTCATGCGCAGTGCTCTATCCACTGCTCCAGCTAGAATAGGAATGACTTCTTTCTGGCACTATCCTACCTACCTTATTTCCCTCTACTTTTTATTCCTGTCTCCTTCTAGCCCAGTGCACCAACTAATTGTAACAGAGCCATGGCATCATGGATTGGGGACTGCATTAAAAAACTGGCTTCAAATCCCACATGTGACATGTTTTTGCTGTGTGACTCTGGACAGTCACTTAACTTCTCTGAGCCCAATTTTCCTCATTTGCAAAATGGGAATAATAATAGCATCTCCTTAATAGGCTGCTTATAAGGATCAAATGAGATAATGTTTGGAAAACATTTTGCATACCTTTAATTGCTATATAAATGTGAGCTGTCATCATTGCCATCATCATTATTTTGCTTAGAAGACTTAGAAGCTAGCCAGTGCAGTGGGGTCTGGAATGATCTAGGCTCAAATCTTGCCTTAGATCCTTACTAGCTGTGTGACCCTATGCAAGTTATTTAACCTCAGCCTCAATTTGAGGGAGTTAGACTTGTTGGTTTCTAAGGTCCCTTCCAGCCCTAAATCTATCATCGTCTGATCCTAAAAGGACCCTAGAGTTGATCCATTCTAACTCTCTCACTCATCAAATGAGCACTGACCTGATGAGATGAGACTTCTAAGAGGTGTAGATAATGAGTAGCAGTGAATTCATGTCCAGGTCTTCCGACTTTAAATGTAGTTGTGTTTCTACTATGTCACATGGGCATTCCTTCATTTCTTTCTTTCCTACCTTTGGTCACAGAATCTACCCACTCACCCTTCCCTCCCCAACCCCAAATTCCTTCCATGCTTCCCTTTGTCAAATATTACTACTTTAGCACTCAGCTTATCTTACACATCTCTAAGACTTGTCCAGCCCACAATGATCTCTCCTTTCTTGAAATGTTCAGATTACACTCAGGGCCAGATCAATGCCACCCATCCTAGGACTTGATTGTTTGCTAATTGCTTACAGTGTTCATTTATTATCTGTCTAGCCCTCTGAAGGCTGCTTTCAGTCTCAATGAGGGTATAGTAGAACTCATCCATATGTTGATTAAGGGGTGTCCTAAATCTTCCACCTCCATTCATCACCCTTTCCCCCATTACATACAGCATGAATATTTCTTACTGAAAACTGCCTGGGCTCACCTTGAAATTTATTTGGCCATTTGGCAGACGGTTAGTGTGTATTTTGTGCAGGAAGTAGATGTCCTTGATGAAGAGGTTGAAAACTGGGATGACTATCTTCTCCCTGCTACTGTTGGCAGTCTGAGACCTCTGGGCAGCCCCTTGCAGGGCAGTTCGATAGTTACAGAAGTTGCTGGATGGATCCATGTGGTGCTGCAAGTGAGAAGGATGAGACATGAGTCAAATATGCTTCTCTCAAGACTTTCAAGTGCCATCCCTCAACGTTTTTCTTCCTCTCTGTCTCTTCATGGCTGAACACTTTATTCCCCTTTCAGTAACCAGTCAAGACAGACTTACGCAAAGATACTCTAGTCTCTTTTCTGTGGAAAACAAAACAAAACAAAACAAAAAAGACCTAACCTTGGCCTAATCTCCAATCCTGCCACTAGAGGGTAGGCTTTCATTGCGAATCATTGTGTCTGGCTCCCTAATAAAGGAAGTAAGAAAAGTCACCCTAAGAGAAAATGAGAGAGAGAGAGAGAGAGAGAGAGAGAGAGAGAGAGAGAGAGAGAGAGGAGAGAGAGAGAGAGAGAGAGAGAGAGAGAGAGAGAGAGAGAGAGAGAGAGAGAGAGAGAAGAAACTGCTAAGTGTGCAAAGGATGGGGATTTCCTGGTATGAAGTCAAAGTAGTTGCTAGGGAGACACAGATACAAAGCTGGTCTGGTCAATGATGAAACAGATAAAAATCTTCAGAAATACACTCCCTGCTTTATCATTTCTCTTATTTAGTTTCTACCCCTGGTCCCTAGGGACAATAAAACACTCTCTCATGAGCTCTTATCTCAGCCCATCATCAACACTTGCTCTCAAATTCTTCTCTTACAGTAGGTTGTCTATACTGATGTCATCTTAAAGTGCTACCCTCCAATGCTATTTGCACATTAAGAATGATCACAAGGAATGAAGTGGTAATGGTGGAATTTCCAGCATCATCCATTTAGAGGAAGAGGACTGGATGTAGAGAGTGGGGGAAGCAGATGAGGGAATTTTAAGATGGCTATGTATTTTTCCTTTTGTCCTAAAAACACAGAAAATGCCTATGGATGCTTCTTCTAGGCTAGGTTACTAAAACATCAGTGTCAGCATGTATGGAGAGACCCTTTGAGGCCTCAGGGTAGAGAGACCATGGTAGCTTGCTTTCTTGATGTCTGGCTCAGGCCTCATCATATTGTAGCACACTATGGCTGCATTTTTTCTTTTACAAAGTTAGTATTAACTCTTCCTTAGGCACCATGCCAAGTAACCCAGCACATACCTCCAGAACATCAAATTTAGCGGTCTTGACTTTGGACCACGTTTTCTTTAGTCGTGCCACTGGACTCAGATTCATACCGGCTGTAAGAGGGAGAAAATCACCATGGAATCAGCTCAAGGGACAGTTTTCCAACTGCCACTATAATCTGTGAAGGGAGTGTTGTTTCAGTTTGGAAGGTTGAGGTGGGAGAGAGAGAATGATAAAGAAAAAAAAATGCCACAGAACTGGAAGAAATGAAGAGGCTTCCAGCTTAGTTCAATGATCATTTAATGCAACCTGGCCTCCCAAAAAGCCCTAGTCTTAGAACTGAAATGAAAGGATGAGAGGTTTTAAGTGTTGCCAGAAGGTGGCAGGGTAAGGTGGGGAGGGCCGTGTACTCACAGATAATGGCCATCATGGAGTTAAAATTCCCAATGTTGAAACATTCCCTTGCCACATCAATGAAGAATTCCACCATTCTTGTCCTTTGCTTCTTCTTTACCACCTGAAGGAAAGAAACAGTTTCCAGTTAAGTCTTTCAAGAGGCCAATACATTCAAACTACAGCCGTTACAACTTCTGCTCTGTGACACTTGGAGATAATATTGTAATTAATCTCTATTTCCTCTCCCTGAGGTGCCTCTGTGGAGACTGATTAAAGGCGGTCTGAAGGATATGAAGTTCACTTGTCTTTCTCATATATCTTTACAGTATAGTTATTGTATTGGTCCAAATATAGGCCACACTTTCCCCAAAATGTGCTTTTATAGAAAACCTGAGTGTGGTCTATAAAGGGGTATTATTTTTGAGCATATGACATTTTTTCACATTCAAAGATCTCATTTTAAGACCAGGATTGGTCCATAGACCTTTAAGAAAAATGTAACCATACCTCGATACTGTGATATATCTAACATGTATTCACAGTCCCAGAGGTGAGTAAGCATAGGAAGATTCACTGAGGTTTCTCCAAAGTTGGGAAAGGATCATCTTAACATGAATAGCTCAGCCTCAAAAATCATGGTCCAAACAGTATTCTCGAAGGAGCAATCTCAAGATTAGAGAGGAAGCAGGGAGGGTCAGTTTGAATTTATTTTTCTAGGGGTGGGGTGTTCCCTAGGCAGCCCACCCTATCCAGCTGTAAAGTGATCCATCCAGCAGCAGGAAAGTATCAGCAACTCCCCCCCATGCCAAAAGGTTAACATCAAGGAGGGGTTCTTGGCATCCGGGACCTAGAAGTTACTCCGTCACAGCTGCATCTGTCCACCTTCATCTTTTTGGCACCAAACCAGCTTAGGGGCTGTGCAGGATAAACACACTAGCCCTTGTGTGCTGATTCAGGTCCATTTCATCCTGTTTGTTTCTAGTGATGTGAATTCTGACTGACACTCACTCTTAAGCATCCACTGTGTGACCACAATTGGACTAAGGCCATTGGAGAGATGAGAAGTGTAAAACTACAATCCCTTCCTTTAACAAATTCATAGTCAAGCTGGAGAAAGAAAATTCACAGACCACACAAAGCAGTGCCAGATTGCATGTCATAAAGTGTCCCAAATGGGGACAGAATCAGGTCCCTAACTTCTCAAAAAAGGGAGAAGCAAAAGGAGATAATAACAATAACAACTAGCCTTACATAGTGCTTACCACGTGCCAGCTGCTTTTCTACTATTATCTCATTTGACCCTCACAACAACCCTATCATTATCCCCATTTTACAGTTGAGGAAACTGAGGCAAATAGAGGTTAAGTGTCTGATTTTCTGTGATTAAATCTAGGGTTTTCTTAGTAGAGATACTGGAGTGGTTTGCCATTTCCTTCTCCAGCCCATTTTAAAGATGAGGAAACTTGAGGCGAAAAGGGTTAAGTGACTTGCTTGGGGTCACGCAGCTAGTAAGTAGCTAAGGCCAGATTTGAATTCAGGTCTACCTGATTCTAGGCCCAATTTATTATGCCACATAGCTGCACTATAGTAGACTGAAAAGGCAGACATTAGGGTGGGCTGCTTTGTTAAGGAAGACTTTGGGGAATTGAAATTGGAATTGAAAGTGGAAATTGAAAACTTGAGTTGTATCTTCAGATGAATAGTAAGTACTTTGACAAGTAGGGAGAACATTTCCATCCTTGTGTATATAGAAGGTTTATGTTTATTTATTTTTTCTTAATCGGATGGTGGGATAGGAGATAATCTGCTTATTTATAGGACAGGATGATATATGTCACTGCATATGAAAAAAACCGCTCTCGTTCAAAGCACAGATCTGACATGCAGGACCACTTACCCTGCAAATCTCTGTGGCCACCAGCATGCTCAGGCAGTTGAACCAATTATCATAGGCCTCTAGGGTATAGGTCTTGGTTACGTCCCCACGGCACTGAAAGATAAGAGATCAGAAATCAGTCCTGACCTTTGGGGATCTGAAGGACAAATTCTGTGTAACTCAGTGCAAAGTTCCTGCTTAGGTCTACAAAAAGCAGGAAGATGGTCCTCAAATTATTCAACTTGTTTAAAAAAAAAAGACCCACCTTGTGATTATCTAGAGAGTCCATGTGGCTGACTATCTGCATCAGATCCTCAGGGTAAATGTTGCTGACCCTTTCCTGGAATGGAAATGGGGAGGAAGGATATTAGAAAAGATGATGTAGCTACTTAAAAAAACAAGGAAAAAAAGCTAATAAAATCTAAACATGCATAACTAGATGCATGATGTCCAGATGATGGGAGATAAAATTCTAATGTACTCTACACTGCTATGATCACACCCTGGGGATATTATGTTCAGGCTTGGTCTCCACATTTAAAATGGTCCCTGAACTTAATGACTGGTGTATTCAAAGGTACCAGGCTGGGAAAAAATCTGTAAGTTAAGAGAAATGATTGAGGGACTTTCAAGAGGGAAGACTTAAGGATGTGTGTTGTCTTCAAATACTTTTAATGTGGAAGAATGATTAGTATTAATTTGAGGTTGTCAGAAGGAAAAACTAGGAACAAACTATAGAAATTGCAGGAAGGAAGATTTCTCAGTAGAAGGAATAACTTTCTAACAATTAGAGCTGTCCAACCATGCAATGGACTCTCTTCTTAGAGAGCTCCCCATCATTAGAAATATGTAAATAGATGGATGAGCATCCATTAGGGTTGCTGTGGAAAGGATTCATGCATCAGGAGATGAGACTGACCTATATGAACCCTAAGGTCCTTCTGAGTCTACTGTACTAGGGTGTTCAGAAAAATTCACAATTTCAGGGGCCCACTCATTCCTTATTCTGTGGTCTGATACTCTTGGGGTAGCCAGTTCTGAAACTGTCCAACTCCTAGTGATGCCCTTGACCCTTAAGAACCTTGCATTTAATTTCTTCTTGGTGCCATATGATTTATGTGGGTCCAGAGTCCTAAGTTTTCTTTCTCTCTTGTTAGGGCTAATTCTTCCGAGGTCAAACTTGATTGTTTCCCAAAGTAAATCTCAGCATAAAGCCCAGAAGCCCCAGAAATGCCTCTGTCCACTTTTTATTGAAACCCTTTAGCATTGCATGGAGCTATCTGGGGCAGGCTATGTGAGTCATCATCTTCACTTTACTTTTTCTACAGACTGGTTATACTTCTGATCCAGTTCTGTTGATTTTAATTATCCTTTCAGGCATTCATAGCACTGAATCTTGTATATATGTTCTATGTTACAGACTTATAAATGCAGACATAGATATGGATGATAGAGATAGACTAGATAAGTATAGAAATAGATCGTATGGAAGTAGACATAGACGACATAGACATGGATATGAATGAATTGAATGCTAGACTTCATTCTCATGACTTTTTTACACAAGTTTTTTGGGAGCTAGAGGGCATACTGAGAACTATAACCTTGAAGTGTTATAAGCTGGGAAGAGGGCTGGGGAGGAGGTGAAGACAAAATACTAACCAGCTCTATGTGGGTAAGCTGCTGGGCTAGAATGAGTGGGTCACAACACACACTTAGGATATCCTTCTGGGACGCCTGGGGCTTTGACTTCAGAATAGTCCCTTTGTCTGTGACAGGCTGACGGAACTTCTCCCTTATCTCCTGGAACTGGTTCCTGGTGGTAAGGGACAGGATGAGGTTCTGGGTCATCTGAGTGATGGTTGCCTTCACTGTCCCATTCTCCTAAGAGAAAAAGGGAGAGAACAGATTCATTAAGCCATTCGAACTCCTTGGTCTACTTAGATGCTGGATATAGTAGATAGCACACTAGGTGTGACAACATCGCCTTCTATCTGAAGAATATTAGCAATCAAACCCTTTGCTATTACATGTTTATCAGTAGAAGAAGAAAGAGTTGTCCCAGCTCTCTCTATTCTTTCCCCTTTTCTCCTCCTCCCCAATATTGCCACCTTCACCAAGACTCTCTCAACACCTTAGGTTTGGATTTCTAGAACAGCCTTTAAATGGGTCACTCTTCCTTAAGACTTTCCCTGATGAATTCCTTCTGGATGAGACTGCCTAAGACTTTCTTGAACTGAACCTATAGTACTTCTCTTTGTTGACCACACCAGATCCAAAACTTTTAACCTAGAGCTACTCTACTTTACCAACCATCTCTCCCACTATTTCTCAACATATAGCATTTAGTATGGGCTTTTCGTTATCTCCTTACACATTTCATACACATTCCAGATTCTAAGTCTTTATGTTTTCCTCTTCACCCCAGGTAGAATGCCCTCTTCCCTACATATCCAAAGTCATCTCAACCTTCCAGGCCCACTTCTCTGACAAACTTTCCCTGATAATTATTTTATTAGCATTCTTTGATATTGCTAATTGCTCCCTTCCAGAACCATGCAATTGAGCAACTTAATTACATGTATATCATTCTGTTTCATGGATCTATTATTTGTCTTCAGTGAGATTGTAAGTTCCTTGAAGGCAGATGCCCGCATCCTTTATCTATTAGTGTTAAATGCAGCACTGGATATGTTGGTACTCAGTAAAAAAGTATCAGTCAAAAAAAACTATACTGTTGTCATTATACTTTCCTCTGCCAACACTACTACTAATAATAGCTAGCTTTATATATCACTTTAAAGTTTAAAAAAACTTTCGCTATCCCACCTAATCATCACAACAGCCCTGTGAGTATTATTATCCCCCCTTTACAGATGAGAAAATGAAGCCTACAAAAAGGTAAATGACTTGCCCATGGTCATATAGCTTAGTAAGAGTCAAACTTTTTTACATGCTCTCCTCATTACATGAGGCTGACAATTATTCTATGTGCTAATGACTACAAGCTGGGGGATAAGAGAGAAGGGGACCTTGGGGAATAGGAATAGGAAAGACCTCCATCAGTGAAATTCCCTTCCTGCTTGGAGGCACTTCACAACAGCTGGTACTCTGCCTGGAGTGAGTCATAGGGCTTCTCTCTTATCTGTGTGCATGCGTTTTGGACAAATTCCTGAAGCTGACCCTCTCCAGGGACTGAGACTGTCAGGAGTCAGGACCATGCTCAGTGAAGCTCAGCAGCTAGGCACCACCTGTCCTGTCAGAAGGCCAGTCCCAATATCTTTCCTGGCAGAGGAGGGAGCCGATCAGTAGTGAGAGATGGAAATGGTGGTGGGAAAAAACAAAACAAAACAAAACAAAACAATTGAGCCTTCTGGAAACAGAGGGCCCTCCTATGGCTTTTATACTAACTTTGAAAATGGAATGTGATATGCTATCTATGCCCAGAGTCTGAGAATGAGGTAGTCACCAAGCCATAATAGGAATTGAGTTCATTCTCTCTTAAGTGAACAACCATCATTTGAGACCATGTCCTTCTTCAGCTGTTTAGCAGTTATTTGCTTTTGATTCTAATATCCCTGGGCCAGAGGTGTGATTATCCTGACAACTTTTTGGGAGGACCTCAGGTCTACCTAAGCGTGATGACTGAACCATGAATTCTCTCCCTCCAGTAAAATAAGCTTTCACATTACGTAGCAGTAGTTTCCCTAGGCAAATCAAGGAAAGATAATGCAGTCAGAGCTGTTTCGTGGGGAGGCAGAAGTCAGATTATAATGGAGAAGTAGCTAGTTGTAAACTTCTATGGCAGTTACCATTTTTTTTTTAAGGAAGTTATATTGAATGTGTTAGCACACGAGAAACCCGGAGTTGTGGTCTGAGAGACCAAATGAAAAAAGTGTGCATGGGATGGGGCAAACGGTTTCTGAAGATACTTTTTTTCTCTGCTTTCTGTTCCCTTGAGGCTAACCTCAAAAATGAGGGGAAACTTTGGAAATGAATAAAAATTCCCAATGAATTGGACTCGCAGCTAATTCCAGGTGTTTGGGTCAAGCCCAGTAATTTATGAATTAGCAAGTGATCAAATATTTGTCATTAATGAGAGAAGGTGTGTTGTAACAGTGGACGGAATCCTGGACTTGGAGTCATTGGTTTTGGTCTTGGGCAATGTTTCCTCCTTTTCAAAATGAGCATGAGTAATACCTGCAGTATCTAACCTCTCCCCCTCCCCCCCAACAGGGTTGTTGTAGGGGTTAAGTGAGCTAGGCATGCAAAACGATTCAGTGTTTACAAAGTGCTAAATAAATGCCACCTCTTACCAAGATGGTCTTGCTCCTCCATTTCTTGAATTATTACTCCTGTGGCTGGCGGTGATTTCTTTTTTATAGCTTTGTTCTTTATGTGGCTTTGTTTCCTGCCTCCCAGGAGGCTTTCCTTCATAGTGATTAAGGCGATTCCTTTGCTGGAGTGGTAGGGCCAGCTTTAAACTGATTCTTTTACCTAGTGTTGAAGGACTTGGCTAAGAGTTTGTGTGTGTTAGAGAAATGGACCCTTGGTCCCTACTCAGCAACTGATCTCTCAAAGACATGCCCCAGTGTGCCTGAGAGCCTCGCTGAGTGAGCTGTCAAGAGCATCTGGCCAAATAACTCACCTGCGTCTCATCCTCCTGGGGGCTGGGCTGCCTAATTTGCCCTGAATCTCTGCTTATTTAGGCCCAGCACTTCCAACATCCCAGAGTTTATCTGCTGTGGCTTTAATGTAATGCCTTCACTTAGATGCCTTTTGACTTTCTAACTCTTGACTGTTTCTACAAAGTCTTTCTTCCTGAGGCTAAAGAATGACAAAATTGAGCTGTTAAGAATCCCAACTCACTTCCTCATAACAACCCTGTGAGGTGGGGAGTGCAATGATCATTATTCCCATTTTAGAGATAAGGAAACTGAGACTCTGAAATGTTTAATGACTGTCCCAGTGGTGAACCAGCAAGTATGCCAGGTTAGACTTGAGCACTGTCTGCTAATTTACAGGTACTGTTGAAAGAGTCTCATTAGGAAATAAAATTGAAAGGGATAAATGGCTATCTTATCACTCATGTCAATTTGAGTCACTGAGGACCAACCACTGTTACGTGAGCAGTGAACTTGAAGAGGATGTACTTTGTTGTGATAATGGGGCCGGAAAGAGCCATGGACCCTATTTCTGCTGTTCCTGTCTCCAGACCCCATGCCCCACTGGTCCGTTAGGTGAGTCACACCTCACATGTCTTTCTGTATGTCCCCTTGAAGTGGCAGACTCTTCCCCAGATAGACTCCCTTCACTTCACCATTCCCAGTGCGGCTTCCCTTGCTGCTCTGATGGCTCCTGGCAGCTTTCAACCTGATTACTGACCTAAACCAGATTTTAGTTCCCTCTTCCCCTTGAACTGAGGTTTCCCTAAGATCTTCAGCTTTTAATTCCTGAAATCAAAATAGTGTGGTGGAAAAGGCCTGAGCCTTGAGAGTCAACAGCCTTAAGTTCTAATCCTTTCGCTGCTACTAACTCCCTGTGTGATCTAGGGGACATCACTTTAACATGCCTGAAACTTGATTTACTCATTTGCAAAATAGTCATCATAATGATGGTTCTACCCTATTTTAAAGCAGGTGGTAACACTGTGGAATGCTGTGAAAAAGTTTATTATAAATATGAATGATTTTTTCTATCTACCTATACTTATAATAATAATAATAACTAGCATTTGTATAGCACAATAAGGTCTGCAAAACCCTGCATATTTTATCTCATTTGATCTTCACAACAACCCTGTGAAGCAGGTGCTATTATTATTATTACCATTTTACATATAGAGAAACTGAAGTCAACTAGTCCAATGACTTACTCAGGGTCATATGGCCAATAAGTGTCTGAAACAGTATTCAAACTCAGGTCTTTCTGGGGCAGCTAGGTGGTGCAGTGGATAGAGCACCGGCCCTGGATTCAGGAGGACCTAAGTTCAAATCCGGCCTCAGACACATAACACTTACTAGCCGTGTGACCCTGGGCAAGTCACTTAACCCCATTGCCTAACCAAAAACAAAACAAAACAACACAAACTCAGGTCTTTCTAACTCCAAGCCCAGTGCTATTCACTGAGACTACCCAGCTGTTCTTCTGGCTTGTTGACATTCTTTCCCTATCCCTTCTAAAGCTTTATAAAGTGTATCATATACAGTATTAAAGATGCTTCTAAAGCAGAAAAACCAGTGCATTGGGAATCAAAGAACCTAGGTTCCAATCTTAGGCTAGTTATAACTGTCACCTATGTATGATTTAGGATAAGTCACTTTAACTCCCTGTGTCTCAGTGTCTCATCTGTAAAATGAGGGCCTTGAACTAAATATTCTCCTTTCCAATTCTAAATGCTATGATCCTGTGACCTCTTACTACTTTCAAGATATGGACTTTGGATTGTTTTCTGAAAGGTAGGGGATTAGTTGAACTGAGCTTTCCCTAATCTCCAGCCTGGTCTCAGTCATTGACTCAATTTTGGAAAATTACCCAGAAGACACAGTTTGTGACCATGGAAACAAAGGCTTTCTCTGTGTGACCCTGTTCAAAGCCACAGCCAGAAGACCCTTATACCCCACCCTCCCCCCATAACCTAGCAAATCCTCAGGGAAGTTCAGGTGCTTTGTTTTCCAAGTGACCTGAGAAGCACTGAGAAGCTGGGTGGGAGATTCCCTTACCTCATCACACTGTGTGATTCTGTGAGTGATCTCTTTTAGCTCCTTCATGACCTTCTCATCCTGGAAATCATAGGGGAATGCCTCAGTCCATTCCTTCAGGAGCTGGATAATCTTGGCAGTGAAAGACTTTAGCTTGGCCTGAGAGAGAGAAAGAAAAATATAGGGATAGAGACAGAGAAAGGCAGAAAGAGTGACAGAGAAAGAGAAAAAGAGAAAGGGAGGCAGAGGCAGAGAAAGAAAGGAAGGAAGGAAGAAAGAAAGAGAAAAAGAAAGAAAGAAAGAAAGAGAAAGAAAGGAAGGAAGAAAGAAAGAAAGAAAGAAAGAAAGAAAGAAAGAAAGAAAGAAAGAAAGAAAGAAAGAAAGAAAGAGAAAGAAAGGAAGGAAGGAAGAAAGAAGGAAAGAAAAGGAAGGAAGGAAGGAAGGAAGAAAGAGAAAGAAAAGAGTGTTATGATGATCCAGTGACCTTAGAGCTGGCAAGCCAGTGTTAGGGAGGGGCTTGCTTGGAAGTCCTGGCTGGGCTGGGCTCAAGAGGTACTGTGAGCAATGACAAATACTAGTGGAAAAAATAAAAATCCACAGGAACCAGTTGCTTAAATCAATGGTATCTCAGCAGTGTGTTAAGCCACATGTACACACTGCAGAAGTGGTTGAGCTTCATTGTTACTAGGCAAAAAAAGCCATGGAAGATCTACTCAGAAGGAATGTGTGCAAAGCTTTATTTTGTATGTGCTCCAGACTATTTCTTTGTGCTTAAGAAAAACTACAACCCAGGAGGACATCTTTGTACATACTCCTCCTACACATCTAAACAAGATGCCTTTGAAGCAAACTGCCAGGTCTTGTCCAGGCGAAGTATCTCAGTGCCAGGAATGAAAGCTGGGGGGAAAGTGCCAATTTAACCCAATGATTCCAGTCTGGCTAGAGTTCTACGAACCCATCTTTTAGATGCAGTGGTAAGCTGGTAAATGTCTAAGTAATGACTGGCTCTCAAAAAAAAAAGAATATGTTCCTGACACACTTTTAAGCTTAATCTACAATATTATTAATATTTTCTCCATGATTTTTTAAGTCTATACAATCAAAATAATAAAACCAAGGCTTGATTTGTAGTGTTTGCTAATTTCCAAACTATAACATGCTCACACCAAAAATTTAACAATCGGCTTTCACAAGCTAGTCCAAGCTGGCTCCAGCACACCCCTTTTTAGGTGGCTCTGGTTTTATGGGCTTAGGCTACTGTTCTTTTTGTTGCTGCAAAGGGAAAACAAGACAAACTCTAGGGTAAGGGTTCTTAACTGTTTTTGTGCCATGGATCCCTTTGGTGAAGACTGAGGACCCTTTCTTAGAATGTTTTAAAAATGCATGAACTAAAACACACAAGATTACAAAGAAAACCAACTCTATTGAAATACATTTATTAGAACACTTTAAAAACAAGTTGATGGACCCAATATTAAATCAATAAGCCAATTTTCATGTGCCTACTGTGTACCAGGCACTATGCTAAGAACTGGAGATATAGAGAAAGGGAAAAACAGTCCCTGTTCTCAAGAAGCTCCCATCTAGGAGAACTGATTCCTTCAGGCAAATCTGGACATATGATCACACTAAATCTCAGTTTAGTCATTTGTAAAATGAAGAAATTGGACTAGATGACCTTTTAGTTGCATTAAAGCTCTAAACCTATTACCCTATGATCAGTATTCCTAAGGAAAGGGAAAGAGCTCTGAGGAGAAAAAGAGGGGATCTAACTTTATGAATCTAGCACCCAAATCCATCCTGGTTAGGAAAAGAAGTCAGGTCCCCTGAATCTAGGTCAGCTTTGCTATCTACAGAGAACTGGGAACTAATGATTAGAAGCCTGTGATAGTGATTTAGTCTTCCTTGCTGAGGGGAGGATAAGGAAAGGATGATTCAGTGTTATGTGTCTAGATATGAGGGTGTGTTAAATCCTCCTGACCTTTGCCTAACAAGCTAGCTGTGGTGGCCAAGGATTTTAGTTCCATGCTTTAGCTTTCTATTTGAAAGAGGAGATACATGGTCTGCAGTGAGGTTTTGATGGTGGGTAATTTTCAGCTGGCTGGAAAGGGTGTTAAGGGCAGACCTGTTAGGAAATCAAGTGACTGGCAACTGTGTCTTTGTGTGTATCTAGACTAGATTAGAATTATCCTTCCTGACCTTAACAACATTGGACAGAAAAAGCTGATGTTAGTAACGGACCACAAACATTCCATGACAGGCCTGAGAGCATGGTGAGGGCAACTCTGGGGTTGGTGAACCAGAAGAAGAGCTTTAGAAAGTTTTGGCTTTCGGGCTGGAAGTTTAAACGTGTTCTGCTATTACAGAGAATGTGGTGACTAGAAAGATGTCAAAGCAACTATTTTCCAGCCAGATTTCCCCTGAGATTAGGGACTTTCTGTCAGGAACTCCTTAGCATTGCCCTCTGCACATGGAAATTGGAAAACTCATGACGTGTCATAACAGCAATAGCTCACACTTGTATAGTGTCTTAAGTCTTGCAAAGGACTTTAGATGTATTATATCATCTTGGTTCACATTGTGGATTTATCTATCATTTTTAAATCAATTTATATTTTCAGCGTCTTTTTTTTCAGATCTGATTTTCAGATTTTCAGATCTTATTGGCTTGGAATTTTGCCAGTCTGAAGGAATTTGTTTGGCCCATCCTGACCTTAGATACCTTGGACAGAGGCAGATGTCAGTGACCCAAAATAATAAAATGGAACCAAAGACATTTCTGGTAGTAGTGAGTTAAAATGATCCCCCTTTCAAGGTTTGGCTTGAGACTTGAAATGCAGATGTAGGCTGCTATTATATATAATTTGGTGTCTTAGGAGATACAGAAGGGGAAGATGGGAAATCTGTGTCTAGTGGCCAGTTCTCAGCAAACTACTGCATTTGTTATTCTCTGCAAGTCATTTATGAAAATGCATTGGATAGAAGCATGAGCCAGTGGGAGGATGAACTTGAGGGAGGGAAGAGGAATTTCACTAATGACCAAAACTTTGTTAGGCAGCATCCCACCACATTGGCATCAAAGTTCTTCAGTCATCTCTCATTCACATTGGCCATCCTACAGTCTCACCCACCCAATCTCATGGCCTTCCCTAGCCTTCTACCCCAAGTTCTTTGGCAGGCTGTTATAACTGTCCTCTTATCAGAGAGGGGAGTGTTGTTCTTTTCTGTCTTTCCTGAATCATATTGCCTTCCAGGGCATTTGTGGTCCATGTGCCTCCATCATTCAGTCCAAAATCTTTGAACAGAGCTCTGAACTGGTCTCTCCTCTCCCCCCCATCTCTAGGGAAGCTAAGGTCTCAGAAGTGTGTTTTTTCTCGCTAAAGTTGTAGACTCAGTGTGCCATCCATTTGTCACTCAGAGGACCTTAGTTATCTTGACTACAAAATGGGGCTAGCAGCAGTGGTCTTGGTTGTGAATAGATGGACATAAGGGATGTCTAAGATAATAATAGATTTAGGGAACATGTAGTATTTTCTGGAAAATAGATTATTGAGTAGTTCTTCTTCCATCACCATGGGGACCAAAAAAGGTTGGGAAGAAAAGAGGAAGGAGTTGATTATATCTCTGCAGCAGGAAAATGTGTTGACTTCCTCTGAGGGGTATATGTTGCCTCAGGCTCCAATGTGGAACCTATGCCTCAGCTGATAGGTCGATGGAATAAATTACTAGTAAGATAGGGGTAAGGTATACTAAATAAATTATTAGTAAGATAAGGGAAGGCCCATGGATGGCTGGACTGGTATGGTAACTTAGTGCCTTATGGAGAGAGAGACAGAGAGATAGAGACAAAGATATAGACACAGAGAGAAAGAGAGATAGAGAGACAGAGACAGACAGATCCACACAGAGACCTAAAGAGATGGGAAAGTCCTGACCCTGAGGATTTTTTCTTCCACACAATTAGAGGGATCCAAATGGGCTTAGTTTCTGGAATCCAAATTGAACTAGATGAGAACAGAAGGGGAATTAGGGATTTAGGGTTAAAGCTTGGGGTTCTGAACTGACAGCCTCTATAGCCTAAGGCTCTTGTTCACTGAAAAGAAGCTATTGTCTACCCCATATTCTGAAGCTCTTTGAGGCATCAAGATCCCACATTTACTCTGTATACACAGATAGAAATTTCCATTTCCTAACAGTGACCTCTCACTGTTCAATTTTAGAAAACATTTATTTCCAAGTTGCTCATCCTGAGTACCTCAAACTCAATATTTGGCTTTCTGACAATTACAAGTAGAAGTTCATTTCAGTCACTGTATAGAAACCAAGTGATGGTAAACAACTCTATGTGTTAAGTGTATTGAAAATTACAGTATGAACCAAGAAATAGGACTATTCCCTTTAGGTTTGCCATAGTCGGCTATAACCTGTAATCAGTATGTGGAACAAGACCAGTGCCTTTCTAGGCTTTGGAAAGGAAAATATGTGGTTACAATGAGGCAAACACAGAGTTTCTCTTCTACTGTGTGTCACTTCATCCCATGGTGCTTTAGTAGGGTCACTGGAGTTGCTGGTATTAAAGTTCTGAGGTGCTTTTTCTGCCCCATGATTGATAATCAGTTTGCCTTTAAGTATCCATGTCAGAGGTCAGGATAGGAATGTGTTCATTCAGAATCCACTACACAGCTATTTGGTCCCTTTGCCAGCAAGACTTTTGTGATTTTTTCCTCCTTCAAAAGACACATCTTGGGTTTTAAGCAAAGAAGGACTAATTGTGGCAGAGTGACTGAAATGTAACTTGTAAAACAATATGCACTCTTCGTCTCTACTCTTTCTTTTTGTCTCTCAGCTCCATGGTTTCTGGGGGAGAAAGTTTATTACCCCCAAAGTATATGGACATATTGCCATTAAAGGTATGGAGGGTAGTTCACTTAAAAAAAAACTCTGTGAAAAACTTGTTTGTCAAGCTGCCCGACTTGCTTGGCTAGTCCCTGTATGGTGGCACTCAGACCAAAGAAATGGTAAGGGCTCTGTCTACTCTGCCTTGGCCAGGGTTAGCCTCCTAACCTAGACCCTTTGTGATCAGGCCGTCAGCCGGGCAGGCCCTTAGAACTCTATTTTTGGAATAATTTCTTTCTAAGAGTCATAAACCCTACTCTACCTGAAGGGCAGATGTTTCTCCCTGGCTTATGTGTTTGATTGGAGAAGCCAGAATTATTGGGCCATGGAAGGCTTAAACTTTGAAGGCAACTAGAAACAAGCCACCATAGATTTCTAAAGGCTTTAAGTTCTGACATCCTAGTGTTAAAACAAAACCGAAAACCAAAAACCTCAAGTTGTCTGAAACCTCCAGGGTATGTGAGTAGAGAGACCAGTTCCTTGCTACCTCTGGGGTAGGAATGTAGCTTAAACCTTCTGGAGGTCCATAAAGCTAATACCGGCCTCCCCTGGCCAATGCTGAAAGTCCTTGATCCTAGGGCAGAGTGAGAGCCAGCCATGCTATACAATGGAAAGGAGAATGGCTTAGGAGTCAAGAGTTCTGAGTCATAATCCCAATTCTGCCACTATCATTGATCCTGGGCAACACAGGTTTGACCATGTCATTCTCCTCCTCAGAAAACTCCAGTGGCTCCCTATTGCCCTTTATATTTTAAATGCAAACACCTATCTGGAGCATTTAAAGCCCTTTGCAACCTGATCCCACCCTACCTTTCCAGATTTATCACACGCTATTTTCCTTTGTGCGCACTTTAGTCCAGCCAAACTTGTTTTGGAAAGGACTCTCATGCATGACACTCCCTCTCACATCTCTGTGCTGGTGTACTGACTCTCCCCTATTCCTGGAATGCACATCCTCTTTAATTCTGCTTTTTAGAAGCCCTTCCATCAAGCGACACCCTCTGCACAAAACCTTCTCTAACTGCCTCCCACCACTGCAGGGACTCCTGCATCCGATCTCACCTGCCCCCAAATGATCTTGTTTCTATCTTATATACACCTATATATGTAGATGTCTTCCTCACTCCTTGAGGTCAGGGATTATTTTATTTCCGTATCTCCAGGGCTTAGCACATAGTAGGCACTTAATTAATGTTTGTTCATTCATTGATTTTTTAAATTTTTCAGGGCTTCAGTTTTCTCAACAGCATAATGAAGGGGCTTTACTGGATGACTTCAAAAGTTTCCTCTGACTGGAACGTTCTCGAACTTTGACAGTCTATGACTGCCTCACTTTGCTTTGTCCAATGTAATGTTAAGTGAACTTAATCAAAGACTACTCTGATCAAACTAAGCTGGACAGATGAATTAGAGCAATGTCTCTCAAAGCTTTACCTTTTCTGTCTCAGCCTCCAGCTGCTGCTTCTGCTTGGTACAGATCTGGCCCACCTTGGCCAGAAGGTCATATGGAGGGATGAAGATTCGGGAGCTCAGGAGGAAGGTGAAGATATAAGTCCTCTGTCAAGAGAGAAAGAGAGAAAGAAAAAAACCCAATATTTTAGTACTTGGTAGAAGTAATTTCCCCAATGGTGATGAATAAAACCCAATTCCTACTTCCTTATGAGCCTTTTCTGAATCTAGTCCAATGGTTTCCAAAGGTTCTGTGAGATCTTGAAAGATGTGCCACAAATTTTATGGAATATACACTTGCAACCTCAGGCCCAAGCTGCTTGATTCTCATAGCAATCCAAAGTTTCTCATGGCAAAGAACAATATGGTACTTTAAGCAAACAAAAGTTTGAGATACACTGATCTTTTCCAGCTCCCTCATCTGAAAGTTAAAGACACTGAGGACCCAAGATGTAAAATGATTTGGACAAGGGCGTATAGCTGGTTAGTGGCAGACCTAGTAGAGAATCGTATATTCCAGTTCCTGATCTAGAGTCCTTTCTAAGTCAAGTGCACTCTACCTAACACTGTTAATCAGTTTTACCACCACAATACTAGGTGAAATGATGTTACAGGGGGCAAAAGAAGTAATTTTATAAACTTTACAAATGAGTCATCTGCTGACCAGCATTATATGAGCTGTATAACTTTATGGCAGGATTTGGTTATAACGTATTTATGATTTTGCAAAATGACATTGCTCAGAGAAATCTTATGTAGAAAATGGCTGCATACCACATTGTCTGATGTGAGAGGTAGTCTGCCAGCTCTTCCTAGCAATGAATTTAGGTCCTTCTCTATGGCTATGTCAGTATTTCACAGTAACATACATTTTCAAAAGCACTTATTTGACAACAGGGGGCATCCATTCAAGCACTTTCAAAACAGGGCCACCTTAGTTGCACAAATGTTGTTTTTGGAGAGTCTGTTAAGTCCAGAAAAAACATTTGTCTGCAGGAAATTTAATGGTGGAAAGGTTAAAGAGAGTGTGTTGTTCAGTTTGTGAAAAAGATGTGTCCCAAATGGAGCACTTCAAATATTTTTTTACAATCATGAAGTGAATATGTTTTATTTTAATGGGAACAAAGTAAGCAGAGGCATAAAACTTAACACTTGGGTTGTCTGGATGGGCTCAAATAGCATATCTGTCCAAAGAACCGTGTCATTTGGAAAACACTTGCCAGTAGAAATGGAGCCAGTTACTCTAATTTATAATTTATAGTGAGACCTTCTGTTGCTTCCCCTTAGGTCCAAAATAGCTAGTTTAAAAGCAAGCAAGAAAATTTGCATGAAACAAGTTAGATCTAAGATGCATTTCATATTGGGCTTTGTTGTGAGCCACCTACCCATTACAGCAAGAAAACCACATCATGACTGGAGCAAACCTCCCACTCACTGCATCTGATCCCTGCTGATGGGTGTTACCTAGCAACCCTTGTTACTTGCCGGGGTAGGGTACAAGTACCCACCAAAACACCAACCAAACTCTGTGGGATAAGTGGCAAAATGAGTCATCATAAGCATCATAGAACTAGGTTTGTGATTTTAAAAAATGAACTTGGGAACTTTTTAATTTATTCATCTGTGTTTCCATCTTGTGCACTGTTCACAAGAATTTCTCCTGTTGCTAAAGAACCCTTTGATTTAACAGCTTAGGTAATTCCCCCTTTATACTAACAGGTGTTGAAAATGCGACGTCCCCATTTTGCTTCTTAGTGGTATTTCAATATGAATAGGATCATTAAGCCTTTGGTCATAGAGGGATTTTTTGTTTGTTTTTATTTTAAGGATAAACCTGAAAGAAGTGACAGATGAAACCACAGGAAGGGCTCCAGCCTATGAGACAGTTTTCCTCCAGACCAAGACTCTGTTATTTAGCAGAAGAAAGGCTGGAGAAAGAGAACGCTGCCACAACCTGCCTAGCAGATTGCTAGGAACCAGAGCAAGAATTAAACACAGGGAAGGGGAGAGGCTGGGGGGATCAGGGGGAGACATTCAGGAACCACTTCGGTGAAGTTGTTGTAAATATTCTCAATGATTGAAACTGGCTGAGTGAAGTTGCAGTTGAGAGGTACTGATCATAGTGAAAAGAGTCTTGGCCTTGGAGGCAGGGGAGATCAGGGTTCAAATCCTGTCTCCCACACCTAGTACCTATGTGATCATGAGTAAATCACTTAATCCCTCTGAACCTCAGTTTCCTTATCTGTAAAATGAGGGTAGAAATGCCTATAACAGCTGTCTCTCCAGGTTGTAGTGAGGATTGGATCACATAAGAAAAATACTTTGTAAATCTTAAATTCCTATAGATGTATCAGCTATTACGTATGATTACTATCGTTGCAGAGTGGCTCCATAATATCTAGAAACTTTTTATGGTCTTGGATATTTCCAATCAACCAAGAATGTAGCTGTTATTGGAGGGATGGAGGTTTATAGAAGTGATTCCTTTAGCCACTGATGCACGGGGTATGTCTGTACAATTTGTAAATGGGGATACCTCCCCCACACCAAATACATTGTTCTCTTAAAGAGAATTGAGGCATTGTCTGAGCTGCTCATGCTAAACCTGAGGAATCCCACCAGTTTGCTGTCAGAAAGGAGCCTTTGGTGGTCACAAGGAAAAAGTGTATTTTCCATATTCTTTGGCTGAAAAGTGAATCCAAGTGGATGATATCAGAAGGCAGTGATTTCTGGTACTTGTTACCTTTGCCCTGAGCCTTCACACTAGGGTATGGCAATTTGGTGGCCTAGTACATGGTGCATACAGTGCGGACTTGGAGGCAGAAAACCTGAGTTCAAATCCTGTCTCTTATGGTTACTAGCAATGTGATTCTGAACAAGTCACAACCTTTCAGCCTCAGTTTCCTCATTTGTAAAATTGGGATAATAATAGCAGCTACTTCCCAGGAGTGTTGCAAGGACTGAATGAGATGATATATGTAAGGCATTTTACAAGCCTTAAGTGCTATATAAACAATATGGATTCATTTTTATTATTTTATTATTATTATTATTATTATTATTATTATTAGTGCCCTGAACTAAGTCCTTTTCCTGGTCTCGAGTTCCACTCTATTCATTACTTAGAGCCATTCCTTTAATGTTTTCCTGTGACTCCATGAGAATTTAGCTGAAAAATCACCAGGCTTATTAGGGAAGGACACTGTTGCTGTTGTTGTTTGTCCTTCATTCTCGAAGAGGACCATGACATCAGGGAGGTGATGCCATGACACGCAAATGAACTGGATTTAAGTGAAGGAGGGCTGTGCAAAGTCACCGGTCTCACTTTCTCCTTCAGAGCCATCTGGCTCCAGTGGCCAGATATAGATCAGGATGACAAGATGGCCCTGAATACAGTGGGAGACCTTGGCCTTTTTAAACTAAGGCCTTAAACAGATTTCAGTTTGACTGAGGCAGTGCCCGTTCAATGATTAAGGCTAGGTAAAAAATAAGGCAGATAATGGCTTTTTATATAAAGAAAGTTAGAAGTCAGAAAGAAGTCTGTGATAGGATGAATTCAAAGAATGGCAGAGGTCACTCTGGGCCTGTTCATTCTGGTCCCCCTCCTTCTCTCTCAAACTCAAGAGACATTTGCCCAAGGGCTGATGGGGGCACCTGAATGGATTGGTGCGGCTGGGTGTGGAGTAAGGAATGAAGCCTCAAAGCCCTAGTTTCTGGAAATTGCCTGCTGGTCTAGTTCACTTATTTGTTTTTCCAAGAAAAAGGTCCTTGTCCCTAGGGGAGTAGGAGGAAAGATCTTGCCCATTCTAGGGAGGGCACATATTTGAGTGACTCCAATAGGAATGTGGAAGAGGAGGAGTGTCTAGCCACTGTATATCTGCAATACCAGTTCTTAGTCACCATGAAATAAATACTTGTCACTACAGCGGGGCTGCCTGGTGGGCTCCCCCTTTTTCATGAAATACTTCCTGCTTTCTCATGACTGTTATAAAAGCTAAACCCCCTTTGGGTTAAGCTTCTCCCGAGTTTTCCTAAAACCTTGAGACTGGTTCTTTTTTGCCCTGAGCCCCTGCCCCTACCACCCTCAGGCAGGAGTCCAGCAGTTTAGGAAAATGCATCCAATCCTGTAGTTTTAAAACATTTTTTTCCTGACCTTGGATATACCCAGAGTCTCCTAGTTGGTGTCTGACTTCAGTTTTGCAAGCACATTTGCAATCATCAGCTCAGTCACACCTGCTGCCCCAATGTTGACCTAACAGGGCCTAGGCTAAGAGTAAGAAGTCCTGGTCCCCAAGGAAGGAATAGAGCAGAGTATTTTGGGTCATCCCTACCAGAAGCTAGGTGGTATATTGGGAGATGTCAGTGTCTGATTTACTAACATAATTTGGTTTCTTCTTACTCTCCTTTCCTTGATGAAAGAGGTTATGAGGGAACTGAGATGCAAAACTCTGTCACTGAAAGGAGTTAAAGAAAAACTGTAGTTACTGCCTGCCTCCTTCCCCACAGTGATGGTGAAGTGGTGGCCATACTTATCACTCACAAAAGCCAATAGGTATTTGAGAAGAGGAGGTGGCATGAGGGAGAGCAGCAAGAAAAGGAGAGAGAGAGAGAGAGACAGAGAGAGAGAGAGACAGAGACAGAGAAAGGAGGGAAGCCTGCACAAATACTCAGCACTCAGAACTGATCAACCTAACACAAAAGGAGTTAGTGCTTCCTGAGTGAAAAGGCAGGCAAATACCACTGATGTCTACATGGGTTGCTAAGAGACATCATCAATTAAGAGAAGGAGGAGGGGGGTAGGGAAGTAAAGCCTGGGACCAAAGAGAGAGCTATTACTTTATATCCCAAGAATGTACCAATGTTATTTGAAGATGAAGAGGGAGGGAAATGGGGAAAGAAAGTTTTGTTTTTGCTCTTTCTGCTCAGTCTGTATTGTACGGGATCTGTCTGCCATACGTCTTCAGACACGACGGTGGCAGGGACCAGGACATTCCATTCCTACACTCCAGCACACAGGATACCATGTACAAAACAAACCTCCCAATTTAGACACAAGCTCATGTGCTATGCCTATTGCTCATCTGCTCAGACCAATTTCTCTGAGTTCTGATCTGATAACATATCCATCTACTACCACCACCATGCTTCCCTTACCCTTCCCTTTTGTTCTAGAACTGCCCCAAAGAGGTTAACTGTTCTCTCAATTATCCAAGCATCAAAGATTCAGCTTGTCTATCTTTGCTTCTATTGCCTGAGATTGTTATTCACTCTTTGGGCTGTCTCTTTTCCCCAGAATCACCTCTAAATAGCTATTGGCTTCAGGAAGGGAAAAGAGATGCCATGTAAATCAGAGTACTGGTCCTCTTAGCAGATGTTTCTGTAAAATGGTTGGGCTAAAGTGAGTCTGTGGAATATTTTGCTTATCTACAGGCTCTTTCCCTCTGTCTGCCTCAGTTTCTCAGTTTAAGTATCTATCATGTCTGGGGGACACAAAGTAAAAAAATGATACAGTCTCTAATCTTAAGGAATTTACATTTGGGGGTCAGTGGAAATGTATATACAAAATTAAGCACAAAATATGTACCAAATAAATAAAAAGTAATTAATAGGAAGGAGGAGAACAAGCCTTTATTAAGTACCTACTATGTGCCAGGCACTGTGCTAATAGCTTTATAAATATTACCTCTCTTGATCCTCACAACAACCCAAGGAGGTAAGTGCTATTATTATCCTTATTTTACAGTTGAGGAAACTGAGGCAGACAGAGGTTAAGTGACTTGCTCAGGGTCACACAGTTGAGGTCTTTTGGTCTCCAGGCTCAATACCCAACTGAGTGTACCACCTAGCTGCTTTTACTAGGGGAAGAACACTAGCAACTTCCTAGTTATGAGAGCTAGCTAGGCTCCTGAGCTGAGCTGCAAGGGAAGGGAGGTTTCTACAAGATGGAAGTGAGATGGGACTGTCTTCCAGGCATAGGGTACATACAACCTGTGCAAAAGATGCAGATTGGAGCTGGTAGGTCATGAATGGGAAATGGCAATCAGGCCAGTTTGGCTGAAATGTAAAGGCAGCAAAGGCGAAGAGCATGCAATAGACCTGAAGAAGGCAAGTCAAAGCCAAATTGCATTTGGTTTCCAAAACCAAATAGAAGAGTTTTTATTCTAGAGACAAGTGGGAGCACTGGTGCTTATTGAGCTAGGGAGTGGTGTGGCCAGACTTATTTTTAAAGACCAGATTTCATTGACAGAGAGGCAGTGCAGTATAGTAGAGATGACCTCAGAGTTAAGAAAATCTGGGTTCAAGCACTATCTTTGACAGAAACTGGCCATATGACTCTGGGCAAGTCACTTAACTTCTTTAAATTTGGATGGTGCAGTGATCCTGCCTCAGACACTTACTTGCTGTGTGACCTATGTAGATATGTAATTTGGCACTTATAGGTTACTGCCTTACATATTTATTTGTCCTTTTATATGTAAATGCTTTGCTTCTTCAACTAGCTTGTATGATTTCTAGGGGAAGGGACCTGGTCTTAGGTTTGTTTTTTTTTTGTTTGTTTGTTTGTTTCCTCCGAGCACCTAGGACAGTTCCCCGAATATAATAGGAGATGAACAAAAGTTTGATCAGACAAAAAACTGCTGTGGTAGCGGTCATTTAATAGTGGGCTAACCATTGGTATCAAGAGACCCCAACATGTGGGAAATCCGAGGGGAAGCCAGAGCTGTAATGGCAACCAGGGTGGTCCTAGGGGGGAGTTGGAGGAGAGGGGCAGTGAAGAAGCCTCAGTGAAATTCTCTCATCACCATTGATGCTTCCTTCTCACCTTCCAGGCTGGCGCTGAATGTGTCTTTAAGGAAACTCAGCAGAGAGTCACAAGTAGCAGAATCACCATCATTAAACTAGTCCTGCCACACTCTCAGTTTAAAAGATAAGACCAGAATGGGTACTGATGTTCTGAAAACATCCAGTGTAGTGTGGTCAGGAGTAGCTATCAAATTTAAGGTCTTTAGGAACCTGGAGGGACTACTCAGTGCCACCAGGATTTCTTTTTTTGCAAGTGGAGGAATAGACATTAGCAAGCACCATGGGGTGAAGAATTTGTGTGTGTGTGTGTGTGTGTGTGTGTGTGTGTGTGTCTGTGTGTGTGTCTGTGTCTGTGTCTGTGAGTGTGTGCATGTAGTATTTTCTAGCCTGGATTTTTATAAATTCCAAACAAGCCATTACTCCCAGCCAAAAAAATAATAAAGGAAAGAAAGTTGTGTTTAGGTTTGCGTATGGGAGAGAAAGGGGGAATTTCAGTGCTAGAGGTGGAGGAGATAATCTAGGTGTGTGGTTGTACGTCACCATCACTAGGCTGGATAGAACTTTTTAACCTCAATCTTCTCCTTCATTTAAATTCAATAAACATTTTTGTGTACCTACTATGTGTTGCCCACTGTGCTAGGCACTGGATCTGTGAGTTCATTGGTATAAAGAAGTCTGAAATGAGGAACCCCCCCTCAACCACTGCAGATCAATACCTTCTCTGCTACTTAGAATATTAGGGAATTATCTGGAACACTAAGGAGTTAAGTGATTAGCCAAGGATCACATAGCCAAATTATTTAAGGGTAGGATTTGAACCCAGGTCTTTTTGGCTCCAAGGCTAGATCTTTATCCACCATGTTAAGTTGCCTCTTGGAAAACAGACATGTATACAGTTGCATATACACAAGTGGGAGGAAGGTGGATGCTAACAATTGGGGGGGGTGATGGAGATAAAGAAAACTTGCTTTAGGGTTTGGCATGTAAGCTACAACAGGTAGAGTTTTAGGGTCAAGGTGAGTGTGCTAACTTTGTTTGATCACCTTTTACTCCTATCTAGACTTCCAGGTCAGGAAGCTTCTTTCCTTCTATGGATTGCCTCTGAAGTCAAGGAGCAGCTGACCTTGGGCTGAGTCACAGAATTCCTCCAGCCAGCTTTTGTGGAATGTGAACTTGCTTCTGTCTCTCAGGTGGGCTGACTGAAGGAAACTTCCAGGTGGTACCTAAATTCTAATGGAAATGGGCCTGGGATTCCTGCCCTGGGTAGGAGCCAGTTTCAACCTCATCTCAACTCAGTGCTTGTCAAAGTCCCACCCATCTCTTTCTAATTTTTGCTTCATAGCAGGTTTAGGTAGCCCCTTCATTAGTCCCAAGGAGATTTCCAAGCCCTACCCACCCGTGTTTTAGGAACAGACAAGTGATTGAACTATAACAGCTCCAGCTAATCTCAAGCAAGGCTTAAGCTGGGTTTTTGCTAAGGTGACTGTCATGCCATATACATACAAACCAAACCCTTTCTCCCCCAACCCCATCCAGCAATCTACTTACATCTGGATAATAATCCACGGTGGGGACCAGGTGCTCAATCAAGGCTTCTAAGGATCCGGAGATAAGATTCCCATCCTGGAAAACGAGGTCTCCACCACTCCGCTCTCCCATGTCTGGCTGCACCTGTCCACTACAACTAGACCCAAGCATACTGGAGAAGATTGGTGTCTGGGGCATAGTTTCCTAGGTGGGGGGAAAAGAGGCCATAAGACATCTCAAAGACTCTCTTTATGTGATCTTCCTCCTCCTCCTCAGGTTGGCTGGCTGTGGGCATTGTACAGAAGCTACATATTTGAGTGATCTCAGAAGGGCTCTGGGAGGGAAGAAAATATCCAGCCACCACCCACCTACAAGATGCCTTTGTGGCTCAAGTGAAATGCCAGTTCTTGGGTGTACTGCTGGGCTCTCCTTTCCTTATTTCTCATATTAAACAAGCAGCAAATTTCTTACCTCCCTGGGATTGTTTTAAAATCTAAAAAACTCCAGTCTGGGACTTTAGCTCCTCTGAAATTTGCAGATTGACCATGCAAGTAACTCTGTGGGTGAGATTGCTGGCCTCTGCTGTTTATTGTGCAAGTGATAAACTGCCAGTCTTTGAGCACAAGACTAGATGTAGACAGAATGTGCCCCTATCTGAGGGGAGGGCTGGTCCCCAGGGGAGGGGGTGGGTCAAATTCATATCTGTGGTTTGTGTCCCTCTGAAAACCCCCACAGGAAAAAAAAACATAGGAAAGCATTCTTTGGTGGTATTTTCTTGGAAAGTGACTACTACATTTGATATTATGGGGAACCACTATGTGTACCCTGCTTGTCTTCTGCCAGGGAACTCCTGGCAGGCCAGTGTAGTCAGAGTTCCTACTCAAACAGGCAACACAAGGCCAGGGTTCAATCACATAATTTTAAGGTTGAAAGGGGCCTCTGAGGCCATCCAGTCCAAGAAGAATCCCCTTTATGTTATTTTTGACAAGTGGTCATTTGGCCTTTGTTAAAACACTCCTGCTCAGAAAGTGGCAGCTGATTCCACATTTTGTCATTAAAGAAAGATTCTTTACATTGAAATGAAATTTACCTTTCTCCAGCTTCCATAGAAACACAGAGATGAGAAGATGGTAGGCTTAAAGTCACATAATAGGCTGGATGAAAGTGGGGATTAAAACTTGGGCATTTCATAGGCACGTGCCTAGCCCACGTCTCCAATCCTGCCTCTGTATGTGAGCGTAAATATAGCATTCTAAATATGGCATTTATGGAATAGACAATAGACCCGTTCACTACCATGCTCTGCCTCCTTAGCTCCCTTTTCCAGTGTGTGAGGATGCGCACCATCCTCTTTCTGCCCTCCCTATTCCTTTCTCCCTACTTCTCAAAGGAAATGTTGGGAGGTACTTTTTTCAAGTGAAAGGGGCAGCCAGTCTGGCCAAGTTGAGATGTTTACAGTCCCATGGTGAGTTGTCACTCCAGCTTTGCTTGCCCTCATGGGCTCCTCTCCAGCTAAGACTCCAGTTTATGTAAAGAGCAAAAACTGAAAGCAAAGTGTGCTATAAATTTCACTGACACCATGGACTAGGTTGGGATTTCAATACTATACTTGGCTCCATTTTCCTTCAAAGCCTCTATCTCTCCTTTCCCCACTCCTCTCTCGGCTGCGTTATTTCCTTGGCTCAGTCTATGAAGTTCACCATCAAGGAGATTTTGGATACTGGTGGATTAGCTGAATAGACCTACCTCGTAGTGCGGCAGAATAACTTATTACGTATTTGAAGAGCCGGCAGTCTCGTCTCTTCCTTTAAGCTGTTCCATGAGAATATGTATTTCTACCTTGTCCCCTGTGATTTTTTTTAATGGAGTTCAGTACTTGAACCCAAACAATAAAAACAGAAACTCATATGCCTAACTGAAGTGTTATTTCCTTAAAATCCTTAATAAAAAAAAATACATTCAGGGAATGACAAGGCACTGGAAATTGGGAGAACTGAGTAGCAAGCTTTCTTTTTTATCTCCTCTGGGATTTTAATGTGTCTGTGCTATATTATTTTTCCATCAGCCTATGGAGGGAGACTAAAATACTTTCTCCCAGTGCCTTGGGAGAATAGTCAGTCAACAAGCATTTATTAAACACTTAATATATGCCAGACATAGGGCCAAGCTCAAGAGGAAGACAAAGAAACAAAGACAAAATCTGAACAATCCTTTGCCCTCAAGGAGATTATATTCTAATGGGGAAGACAACAGTCATGTTTACAAGTCCATACTAAATAAATACAAAGCAAATACTGTGACTTCTTAGAAGAAAGCACTTCCTGGTAGCAAGAAAGATGGATAGGAGCTCCCCAAAGTAAGAGAGTGGGTAATTGAGAGACAGTGAGTTCATTCTAGCTATAGAGAACAAAGTTAGCAAAGACATGGACTCCAGAAAGTATGGGATGTATCCAGGAGTTAGCAAATAATCCAGTTTGGCAGGGCTTAGGTTATTATAAATAATACAGACACTGCCCATCTCTGGGTGGGCTGTTGTCTGGCTACCTGTTCTCTAAACATCAGGCAGATAAGCAATAAGGATCAGTGAATTTCTCAAGATGGGGAATTCCTGGTGTGGGAACTCCCTTCACCCATCCAGGAATGGGTTATCTCCAGAGTAGAAAACGCCTATGCACCCCAGACAATTCCATTGGAATGATTTGCCCATAAAAGAGAATCACAAAGTAAAAGATTACACCTTAGGTGTCACTGTGCAAGACAAATAGTAGGTACTTAATAAATAATTGTTGAATTAAATAAGTGCCCAATGATGTCTAAAAGGCAGGATTCTCTTTTGTGGATGTAACTCTTCACCTCCATTGATAGTAAATGTTGGACTCAGCAAAGCTTGCAAACTATGGTGTGTCAGTTGCGAGTTAAATGCTTATATCTGTGATGTGACTGTAAATTCTGGGAAACAACATTAAATACTACTACTGCTACTACAACAAATAACAACCACCACCACCAACCAGGCACAGGGAACTACCAGTCACTAGCAGGATCTGAATCTGAGCCCTCTGCTAGCCCTTTCCCTGACCCTAGAAAAACAATGAAAGTGTTAAAAGCTACTCACATTTTCCTTGGTTATCAGAAAAAAATGGGTGAGTAGTCTCTCTGCCCACACTTATTCCTACTCCAATCCCAGTTCTACCTGCTTCAGGGGTTACCAGACTCAGAGAAGGCAGGCACTAGTTGATAGTGGAAGCAGTGTGTATATCCTCACCCCTGGCCCTAGAGAAAGCCCCACAGAAGTGAAAGAGAAATGGGAATTTCTAGATTTCCTTTTCCTGTGGGCTGGAGAGGGCCAGGACTCTTTTTTAAGGCTTCCCAAGTGTGGTCTTGGGTTGGTCAAAAATGTAAGGAAGTCACTCAGAAATATATGTGTGAGGTCTTTTAAAGTCAAAGGAGCATACTAGAAGGTTTGAAAGTTACCTTCTGAGCCCACCCACACGTAGAAAGTTTAGAATACTGTTGTTTCACTGTGGCTTCCTGATCAGTTTACCAACATTAGCCTCATTGTGTTCTGATCAAGAAAACTCAGATGTAAGGAGCATACCTACATAGGCATAAGGAGTCTATGTTGAGGCCATGAAATACAAATCAGAGGATTCTTTCATCTACTCCCCTAAACACCTGCCTTAACAGCTTCATGGAAGTCAGGGGTGGGGAAAGAAGAAAAAATGTTTTGCGATCTCCTGGCATCTAGACCTCCCCCAAAGCAAAGAGATGGTCTTACATGGGGCGTGGGTACAGGTGAGCCTGAGCAGATGTTTCAGCTATTTGTCACAGTGCAGGACAGTCAAGTACTAATATTTTCACCTCCAGAGACCTTCCATCTCACTCAGGCTGCCTTACTTAAAGCCTAGATGACCAAATAGGCTTTTGTAATCAAATAAAAATGCATAGAATGTGACAAATGCCACATAATGATATGGAATGTGAGGAGGAAATATAAAGAAAAAGCAAAATACTTCCTTGTTGCATTAACGCAGGTGTGTCTGTCTCCAGAAACCATGAGGGCACATGTGGCATTAGGTCCTCTCGGAAAGGAGAGGAGATCTAGACACACACTCTTTGACTCTTCTTAGGTAATTCGGGCTTGCACAATCATCAATCCAACCCACCACCACATTTTGGGCTAACTATATGCTTCACTACGAACTGGGACAGGAAATGAATGAGTGCTAATGGTGCAGTCAAGGAGAATGAAGTCCAGTACAGGGCTACCCAGGTATTACTGAGTAATAACCCAGCTTCCTGGAAATTATAAGCAGAATGTCCCAGGCTACTTGCTTAGGGTGGAATCTGGAAGGAGGAGCAATAAGGTGGAGGGTAGGAGGAAGTAGAAGACTTTATGCCCACCTCTTGATCCTGGAGTTGGGGGGAGGGAAGGGCACTCAACTGGGAGTTAGAAGCCCCTAGGGCTTATTGAGCATGGGGCTTCTCAGAGAAAACACAAAACACAAATAACACTGTCAACATAACTAATGTGACTCTGGTGACTGTATTCTTGGAAGCAAACAAACAAAAACTCTTCTTTCCCAGCCCAGAGAATACTGCATCTGTTACTATAAACGGTGGCTTTCTAGGGCATACACTGCCTTCTTCATCACTCCTGTCCCCTTTCCTATTTAACTCCTTGGTCACGGGTACATTTTTCCTACCCAAAACGACCCACTATGAAGGATCCCTTCCTGGGTGCACCGAAGAAGGCAAACACATAGTCAGCCTGTTTTTGCCCAGTTACCTTTTACTGTGTGCACTTTCATCTGCTCCATCACCAAGTAAAGAGACTTGTAAATTAACACACTTAAATTTAGCCAGATCTGGCCAAGACTGGGGCTTCTTAACCTTTTTGTAAAAATCATATCCTCCTTTAGCTGTCTATGAATCGCCAGCCAAGGACTCCCTTCTCAGAATAGTATTTTAACACATAAAATAAAATACACAGGATCACAAAGGAAAGCAACTTCATTGAAATATGATTACAATTTTTTAAAGATTTCATGAATCTAAGAACACCTGCCTTAGATTGAACATCTCCCTCTGTCCCAAAGACTCTGAAGGGAGCAAGATTCTCTCCTCTATCCCTACCAACTTCAGATTCACCCTAATCCTGCTCAGAACGACTGCGACCTCCCGAGCTCTGCGCAGCCAAACAGGTCACTCTGACCAGGACATAAAAGTTCTGTCCCCCTGTGACACCCTTCCGTGATCCAGGCAGATTCCCCTGGACCGAGGGCAGCAGACTCCAGTGGATAGAATGCTGGACTTAAGAGTCAAGTTATATTACCTATAACCACGGGTAATTCACTCAGCCACTCGCATTTTATACATAGGAAAACTGAGGGTCAGAGTATCGTACTAAGGCCCCTTCCAGCTCTAATTCTAGGATTCTAGGATTCTCCAAACAGCCAGGGCAAAGATACCAACATCTTCAAATGCCAAGGAAGCAGGTGTGCGTTGGAGTCAAGGACTCTTCCAAGCAAATTCTGCCCCTTGCTGTCTCACTCTCTCCCTGACCAAATACCAGGCTTTTCATCCATCCTCAGCAGCTTGAAGAATTTTAGAAAGATCAGAGGGATCTCCGGCTGCCCCAATCCTTCTGTTTCCCTTGGGAGGCTTCCGCAACTAGGGGGTGCCTTTAGCCAAAAGCCCAGACCACTTAGTTTTGTTATCCAAACTCATGCCCAGTGCCCAAGAGGAGAAAGGACAACTTACCCTCATTGTCTTCTGCAGTATGTACATAAAAGCCCGTGATCAGGCAGCAGAAGCAAAACAAAACAAAACAAAACTCCGAGTGGTGACCGGGGGACAAAGAGGGAGCTTTAGGCTGTCAGCACTGGGTCCCCCAGCTCCAGCTGGCCAGAATCATCCCCTCATTCCATCCCAACCCGGGTTCCTTCTTGTTTGCTGCGGTAGCGTTTCTCCTGCTTCTCTGCCTGCCTGCCTGCCTTCTCTGCTTCCCGCCAGCTTGGCTCTGAAGCGCCCCAGGCTCTTTGGAGTAGAGAACAGAGAGCCCGAAGCTGACGTCACGCCCTCCCCAGGCCTGTGGTTGGCTGAGGGGAGGGCTGCCTGATTCAAAAGCAGCCCTAGCAGAGCTCCGTGGGGTCCGTGGGCTGCAGGCACATGCCTCCGCTTGGTGGGGATGCTAGTGCCGCGGCTGGGGCTGCTGACAATGATGCTGGGGGAAGGAAGCTGGGGGAGCCCAGATTTTCTCTCCCCTTTTTGGCAACCGGAACCTGTGCATCAGGTTAGGCAACTCCTATGAGCCTCCTCCCCCTGTGGCAGCCTAGAAGAATAAAAGGCATTTCCACATTCCTTATATGGCTCAAGAATAATCTTCAGAAAACGTGAGAGGAGAGAGACCTTTCTCTGCTTTGATCTGGGTCTGTTTATGGTAAGAAAAAGCCCAGGACTTTCAATCCTGGGGTAAGATGGATTCCCCACAACCGTCCCTAGCAACCTCTAGCCTATAAGGTTGCCTTGACCAAATTTCCAGGGAAATTTCCATTTCACCTCGTTTCCTTCAGATCTTTTGGCCCAGATGGCGTTTCAGACTGAGTGAGGACCCCAGTCAGCACCACCATCATCCCCAATTTCTCTATTCCAGGCTCTCTCTGCAAAAGAGGGAGAGTTCTTATCCCTTCTTCCTGCATCTCTTCACTTTGAGAGCGTTCTCTAGTAGGAATGCTCACCCTTCCCTTCTGCCAGCATCTCAGAGTGCATCCTTCTCTGAACTAAGTCCAAATGCACCCACAGCTTGGCTCAAGACCCACCTCCTCCCCCAGTACATTTCTGCTTTTCTCTGTAGTCCATCTGGCTTTACCTTTCTTTCAGCTGTTTCTGAACTCTAGGGGAAATAAAGGCTAGGGAAGACTTCTTATTTCCTTACAGAGCAGAGGGGCCATGCAGGGTATGGGAGCAAGAGAGCCCCCTACATATGGAATCCTGTGAGATACAATGATTCAGTTCTGCTCACTTGGAATAAGTAATATCATCTGCTTTCCTCACCCACCAGGTGGTTGGCTGCACTACCTTTGCCATGTACAAAGGTTAACCTGACTCTGATGCCAACATCAGGAGAAACATCAAATCCGTTGGTTGTCCTCAGAACCATTCATTCTATAGCCAGATCATAAGAGCAAGCATGCCCAGTTCTTTGGACTGAGTACATACTTAGCATGTTACCCTCAGCCAAACTTCTGACACATTCCCTCTCCACCCACACCTCTAAGTAATATTGTTTTTTACTGTCATTATCTCATCCTCAGGCCTTTTGGAGTCTGATGTTACCTCCCCCACTCCTGATTCAGTAACCACAACCAGCACATCTTTCATTTACTTCAATTTAACAAACACCTAGTAAGCACCTACATATAGTATGCAAGGTGAAAGAGAGCCTGTGTAGTAGATAGAAAGCTGGCTTTGGAGCTAGAAAGACCTGGGTTCAAGGGCTACTTGTGGCACAGATTATCTCTGTAAGCCTGGGCATGTCATTTAAATTTTTAGTGTCTCAGCAACCATCAAAGTATAAGTAGCAGAAAAGCTGCCAATCTGCTTTGGTAGAGGGAGGATCCTCACAGGGAATTTCCTTGTTGTTGAATTGTTTCTATCATGTCTGACCCTTTGTGACTCCATTTTGGGATTTTCTGGTCGAAGATACTGGTTTGCTATTTCCTTCTCTCTTTTTTTTTTTGTTTGTCATTGCTTTTTGGTGAGGCAGTCAGGGTTAAGTGACTTGTCCAGGGTCACACAGCTAGTAAGTGTCAAATGTCTGAGGCAGTATTTGAACTCAGGTCCTCCTGACTCCAAGGCCGGAGCTCCATCCATTTTGCCACCTAGCTGTCCCTTGCTATTTCCTTCTTCAGCTCATTTTATAGATGAACTGAGACAAACAGGGTTAAGTGACTTGTCCAGGGTCACAGAGCTTGTAAGCATCTAAGGTTGGATTTGAATCATGAAGATGAGTCTTTCTGATTCCAAGCTCAGTGCCTATCCATTACGTCACCTAGCTATCCCCCAAGAATTTCCTTCACCAATGAAATCACAAGTCTAGATTGACACAAAAATTGAAAGGCATAATGGTTCCCCTTAAGCTCAGGATAGAAACAGGAAATATTCTTTCCCTCATGGAACCTGCACTTTACATGAAGGGATTTAACCAAGGGTGTGCTAGACTCAGGAACCAACTCAGAAGAGTTGATCATTAAATTTTCAATGTGAAGATTCACACCTTGATTAGCCACAAAGCTACAAATCGACTTGATTTATTTTTGATTTTGTTGTCTAGACTTAAGAAAATGATGGAGAAAATGTAATGTAGATTAAACATATTTGGAGACCTGGTTGTTACACATTTACAGTACACTCCTGGTTATAACACATATACAAATATATACACACATATATTTGTGCATACATATACGTACATATACACATATAATATGAAGTAGGCTGTGATGAGGAAAGACAATAAGAAATTGAGGGGAGGAGAAAACCCATTTGAGGTGAGGACAAGGGAAGGAGGATCAGGGAAAGCTTCATGGAAGAAGGTGGTACCTGAGTTCAGCTTTGAGAGGATAGCACTTCAGAAGGCATGGATGAGAAGGGAATGGATCCTAGTAATGGGGGATGGTCTGTATGAATGTATGAGAGCCTAGGATGAGATCAGGGAATAGGAACATAGGTTTAGAGCTGGAATGGAACTAAAAGACCATTGAGGCCAACCTGGAATTTTACAGATAAGGAAACTGAGGCACAGAGCAGTTAAATGACTTTCCCAGGCATATCTATAAGTGCTAAAGTCAGAAAGACCTTCATAAAATCCTGCTTCAAAGTTCAGTACTCTATCCATTTTATCATCCAGTTTGGCTCATATGTAGAATGTATGAAATAATGCTGGAAAAGTAGAATAATAATAATAATGATAATAGGTCTAGATCTAGGAAGGAACTCAAAGGCAATCTAGTTCAACTCCCTCCTTTCACAGATAAAGAAAATGAGGCCTAAGAAAGGTAAATGATTTGACTAAGGTCACACAGAGTTGGGATTTGAACAACCCAGGATGTCTGGCTCCAGAGTTAGCAATTTTTCTACCTTGTATTCTGGTCAGGGGATGTGGAAGGAGGGTTAGACCTTTAACACTAGGTCCTCAGAGCATACTGCTTCCCATATCATAAGGTTTAGAGTTAGACAACATCTAATCCAACCACTTTTTACAGAAAAGGAGACAGACCCAGAGGGGTTAAACCTTGACCATGATTACTCCAAATACTCAGATCACAATCCATCCATTCCTGTGCAACTTGTGGGACTTTTATCAATGTCCTCCAATAAATTCTTCACAAGGGGTCACTTGTCCGCTCCAACCTTCCTGACATTTTGAGGGGGCAAATGGAACATTTGGACTGTCCACTTGTCATTCTTTGCCCCTTCAAATGGTCAGCCAATGGTTTCTAATTTTCCATTTCATCGATGATGTCTTCTACGCCTATCTTCAGAAGCTCCTTAGGGGCTATGTGTTGTTGTCTGCTCAGACCTACTATGCCCTGGGTCTGTCTTTGGATCTGATTATACTCCTTGTCTCACTGGCACACAGGTCGCACAGCTGGAAAATAGCATAGACCTGAATGAAGGTCTGCTAACAGTGATAGTCAATTGGCACGAAGGGCACCATAACCAGAGAACTGGAAAGGTATTGTTTCAAGTCTGTTAGTATGCTTTATTTGTTCAGAACTAATTACCTCCCTCTCTTCTAACCTCTTCCCACTGATAATTGAGTTTCTGCTTCAACTTTCTCTTTGAGTATGGCTAAGTAGCCTTTGTTTGTACAAGGGGTTGGCAGGAACATGCTAATTGCCCATCAAAGGTAGCCGAACAAAGTAGTCATATCAGGAGAAAAAGCAGCAAGCCTTCTATAAATATCAGTCAGAGCTCCCCCCCCAAAAAAAAATGGATGCCAGCACTAACAGGAATAGCAAACAGGCGTGTTGGTCTTTAATTAGCCACAAGAGCTAGTAGCAGGAATGACAGAGGATTGATGGTCTTGGTATGTCTGGAGCACAAAAGAAATTGTATAGTGATCCCATGAAAATGTGTTGCATTTGTGTTTCTGCCAGAGGGAAGAAAGAGCTATGGAAGAACAAAGTTCCAGTTGGTATCCCTCAGAGCAGAGAAGGTGAGAGGGCAGAAGGCATTCCTAGCCACTCTCCAGGCGATTAGGGAGAATGACATGGTCCTTAAGAAGAATGGGAGTTCTTTCAAGAGGTAGCAATGAAGGAAAAGAACCTGAAGAGGAATCCTGATCCAAATAATGGGATCACAGCTTTAAAGGTGGAAGAAATCCTGAATTTCCTTCATTCTATCCCTCTCTAACCCCAATGCCACCCTCACAGTACAGATTAGAAACCGGATGCCCAGAGATCTGAATCGACTTTTCCAAGAGCATATAGAGAATACGTAGAATAGGACCAAAACCAGATCTCTGACTCCCAATCCAATGTTATTTCCTCTGCACGATGCCACTTTTCATGGTGGAAGGCAGAAGAAATGTGATTCAGTGAAGGAAGGCAAGAAGAAGAAGAAGAAACACTTGAAGGTATATAATAGCTATGAGGCTCTCTCCTGTGCCACCCAAGCTGTCTCCAAGGCAGCGAAGTGGTGCAGTGGATAAAGTGCTGGCCCTGAATCAGGAAAACCTGAGTTTAAATCCAGCCCTAGACACTCACTAGTTGTTTGACCCTGGGCAAGTCACTTAACCTCACTATGCTTCTGTTTGGCCATCTGTAAAATGGGAATAATAATAACACCCGCCTGGAAAGATTGTTGTGAAGATGAAATGAGATATTTCTAAAGCATGTAGCACAGTGTCTGGCACACAGTAGGCATTTAATAAGTTCTTATTCCCTTCCTTCCCTTTGCTCTCCCTATAGAGAGTATGGGGAGGAAGTAGCTTCTTGTGTTCAAAAGAATGATAAGATGGATTCAAAAGTTGCTCCCAGGAGTGAATTTACCTGGTCATGATCAAAGGAAGAATAGGCAAGTATCTGTGACATGAAGAACTGACTGTGATGAAGGGTACACAAATTTGTCAACCTGTCACAGTTACCAAAGAAGGCTGTGGCTTTCCTTGGACACTCATCTTCTAGACTGTTACAGGGAGTCCTCTGAGGCTTTTCAAAACTGGCACCACTACCCACTCACGATGATTCATAAGGGAACAAATGATACTGTCAGCAGGCACTTAGCATGGATAGGTATCCTTGACCTTCCAGGACAACGAACTAGACATTAAGGGGCACAGGTGCTGTTTCCACAACTGATTTTTACTGAAGTTACAGGCTTCTCAGATGAGAAGGATAGATGTGGAAAATAATTAAGAAGATGGTTCTGTCTCTCCCTGGGGGTAGGGGTTGTACATAGGTGTGGGACAGTGCATATGAGACTAGATTTTTTGTTGTGTGTATTGATTCATTTTACTGATTTTTCACCTTGTTCCTCTTATTTTTTAAAATTGTTAAATATTGTTTGTTGCAATTATATATATATATATATATATATATATATATATATGTATGTATGTATGTATTCATATCCTCTGGGAGATAGGAGGGGGAGGGATATAAAGAAGACCTCTAGGGTATATAAAAACAAAAACAAGAAATAAAAATCCATTAAGAGAAGAAAAAAGAAGTAGCAAATTAAAAAGAAAAAAAAGATTGTGTCTGATAGTGATTGGTTTCTGAATCATAGATTAAAATATAGTAATCTCTGGCTCTTGTCTAAGGTTGGAGAATGTCTAATAAAAGTTAAGCAACACATATTTGCTTGGAGTCTTACAAATCAGATTAAGAGTGCTATAAACTGAAAAGGGAAAGAGAAAACTACCCATGCATCTGCTAAGACACATACCTTGGAGAAGGTATATCATAGCAAGAAGATTGTCAGTAAAAATTATGAATAATTCACATGAACCAATACAAAGAGACTACTAGATGGACAAAGGCTTGATCTTGGGGGTTTATATACAAATGCAAAAAATCATGTGTAATGAACAAGGTCAAGTAGAAATCCTGATTCAAGGAGGCAAATTTGACTCTACTAATCAGTGAGATGTGGTGGGGTGTCTCACAACTAGAATACGTCTATAGAAATGTATACTGTTTTTAAAGGAACAGGCTAGATAGAAGGGGCAGTGGAGTGGCATTAAATATTAAGAATATATACTCTTGTGAAAAAATCCAGGAACTGGAGTAGGGCAGTATGGTAGAGAACATTTGGGTGAGAATTAGTGGAGGGAAATATTTTGGTATGAAACCACTGGGACAGGAGGAAATGGATTAGGAGTTTGATAAACACATCACAGACCTAGGCAGGAGGTAGAACCTACTAGTGATAGGGGAAGGGGGTGACTTCCCCTCTATGGACACATCCTAGCTCTTTTGGTCATAGATAGAGAAGCTGGTAATGACTTGATGACTTAACAATAATCCCAATCTTCAAAAAGGTAAATAAAATGATGAAGACAGCGGCTACTCTGGTCTCAATTTAGATTATATAGAAGGACTCAGTGAAGTTGAAGTGATGGAAACTTGGAAGAAAGTGACCACTGCACCTTAGAATTTGCCATAGAGAAAGAAAGGAAAGCTGTGAATAGTGTGATATATACTATAAATTTGGAAAAAGCATATTTCATAGTTTTGAGAAAGGAAAAATAAGATCCTGTGGCCCAAAATTCTGCAGGGGAAGTCAGAATTTAGTTCTAGGGAGTTTCACAGTCGTTTTGCACTAACAATATGAAAGTAAATGATTCTCATGAGGCAGAAAGGACTGTCCAAGGATGTACAGAGAATTTGTGTACAAACTTAGATCATAAAATGGCATGTATAGAAGAGAGAGGCAATGTCAAATAAAGGAGAATGAAGACAAAAAAGAGTAGGATCCTGTAATAATAGATTCAATAGGGCTAAAGCTCAGAATGGATTGAGGCTGATCAGGAATATAAAAGAGCAAAAAGGGCCTCCTATAAGATAGCAGCAGTAGGGACAGAGCCAATGCTTGAGATGAATCAATGATAATGAATGATGGAGAGGAAACAACTGTACTTGGTCCTTATTTGACTTGTGATTTTTATGTCAAGAAGAGTGATCTTTGGAATGAAAAATGACAGAATAAGATAGCTAATGGGGAGTAGAAACCAAAGACAAATGAGGATATGGTAAAGGAACATCTAGTTGCCTTTAATGAGTTCAAGTCACTAGACATGAGTAGACTGCTTCACAGGGTACTGAAGATGTGGGGATGATGATGATGATGATGAATATTCCCTCAGAGATTTTTGGAAGATCATGGTTAACAGGAGAAGTGTTACAGGTTTATAGACAGACAAATATTGTTCTTTTTAATGGAAGAGAGAAGCATGAAAACTATAGTCCAGTGAATTTGACTTTTTTATTCCTTGCAAAGTTATAGAATGTATTATTCAAAAGATGAACATTTAGAAAGGGAAGCAGGGATGACTTTTACTCAGTCATTCTAGACTGACCTTCCTTCTTTCATTGACTGATTTATTGGATCAGAAAAAAATGAAACAGAATGACTATACCTGAATTTAAGAGAAGCATTGGACAGCCTTTCATACTATTCTTGTGGATCTCCAAGGTGTATATCTTAGCAGGAAAAAAAAAAGTTGTGGACTAAACAGTGATATAGTTAGAAGTAAAGTGTAGATTTATAGGAAGAATATCAGATTTGGAATGTTCAAACTTGGATTTAAATCTGCCACTTAGCTATATGGCCATGGGCAAGCTTTTTTCCCCTCTCTACACACTGATTTCTTCATGTGTGAAACAAGGAGATTTGAACTAGATGATTTCTAATCTTCCTTCCAATTCTAAATCCTATGAACCTATGAACTGAAAAATAGTCTTTAGCAGAGTGCTCTAGGGATGTGCACATGGCCTATCCTAGTCTGCATTTTTATCATTGACTGGATGATGGCCTAGATGGCATTCTTATCAAATTCTGAGACTAAGATGGAAAGGATAGCTAATATGCTGAGTGATAACATTTGGATAAAAAAAATTCATCAGAGCTTCAATGAGCTGAACCTAAAAAAATGTCATTTAATTGTGATAAACGTAAAGTCTTTCATTTGGGTTCAACAACTCAAAAGGATAAGACAATGACAGGAGAGGTATAGCTAGATGATTCTCTATGAGAGAGAGTTTAGAGTTTCTATTGGATTGTAAACTCAATATTCCATCAGCAATGCAACATGGTTTCTGTAAAAATGAATGCGATCTTGGACTTCGTGGAGAGGAATAGGCTACAGAATAAGGGAGGTCACAGTCCCGTTGCACTGTGCCCTGGTTAGCCAACATTTGGAATATTGTGTTCAGTTCTGGGCAAGGCTAATGGGGGCAAGAATGGCATGGGCAATGGGAGTACTGTCATGAATATCAGATGAAGGAACTAAGGATATTTAGTGTGGACAAGAGAAAACTCATTTCTTTATTTATTAGAAGGGCTTCATTTGGAACAGGGATTAGGTTTCTTTTGCATGGTCCCAGACATAAAAAACTAGGGGGAAATGATTGAACTTATAGAGGGGAAGGTTTATTTTTGATTATGGTGAATAAGTTGTTCTGGGAAATGGTGGTTTCCCAAACACTGGAGGTCTTAAAAGTGGAGACTGGATGGCTAGTTATTTAGAATGTTATATAAGGAATTACTGATCACGCTTGAGTTGCGCTAAAAGACTTCTGAGATTTCCACTTTGCATCTGCTGCCCTGCTGTTTTCAACTCTAAGATGCCCCTCCCAGGATAAGGTCATTACTTCTAGCTTTACTACCAAGTTGCTAACTCAGTCTTGAGTGACACCATCTCCCTCAGCCTCCTCTCCCCTCTGATTGTCAGGTTGGAGGGCAAAGTACCAAAGCTTCTCCCAGTGGCTTCCTTTATAGACTCTCACTATAGACTGGACTCTCATTCATTCTGCTTTGCTTCGGTTGCTCTGCCTGGTGTCAGCTCCATGGAACTCCTGCTGTTGTGTCTGGCCCCCGCGCTCCAGCTTCTTGACTCTTTGTGTGTGTCTCCCCCTTTAGTATGTAAGCTCCTTAAGGTCAAGGAATGTCTTTCTTTTTAGTCACTGCCTTCTCAGTGCTTAGCATGGTGTCTGGCACATAGTAGGTGCTTAATAAATGTTTATTGGATGTATTTTTTCCAACTCTGCGATGCTCTGATTTCCAAGATCAGTGTTCTATAGGCCTATGGCTCTAAGGCACCTACATCTAGGCAACAGGGAGCTAATCCAGTTTTCTGAGGGAGAGTCACATGTTAAGACCTATGCTTTTGTAAGATTATTTTATTAGCTGTGACAAGCATCATTCCTATCTTTGGGAAGAAACAATGCCATTGAGTCTAGACTTTTCACCTTCGAAAGTTAGAATAATTAAAAGAAAATGTAGAAAATTAGAGAAATTAAAACAGGTGGGAAGAGGTGTGCTGGCAAACATTTAACAATAAGCTCATACACATACATACACACATGTACACATATGTAAACATGTATATATGTCCATGACATGTTTTGTGTTTTATTTGCATTAGTAACATTTTTTCCATCACTTTAAATCTAAAAAAACAAACAGAACAATAAATCAAAGCTTGATTTGTAGCATTTACTGATTTCTGAGGTATAAAAGCTCACACTGAAAAATAGCAATTAGTATGAACTGCTATGAGCTCATTTCAGCACATCCCTGGAAGGGAACCACTCCTTTTCACTGGTGGCATAGATCATCCTCTTCTCCATAGGTTTCCAAGAAGAAGAAGAGCCTGGTGTGAGAACTGAGTTTGTGTGTCTTCCTGGGTCTTACTGGTTGTGCGCATACGTCCTAAGTCTTTCTGTACTTGAACATAACATACCTTTTCATCTCACAACCCAGAGAATGCTATACTAGGGGGACTTCCTAATGTCCTCTGGTGCCCTAGGAATGGGCATGATCCGTATATTTATATACACTTAGAATATGGCCATGGTCTCTATGTCTTTGAAATCTTTCCTAAGAGAGCCACAAGGCAGTCTTCCTAACTCCTTGTAAAAGATGATCTGGTTTCCAAACCCAGGACCTCATGTTTTTATAAGGGCCTCAGCCTGAGTCAGACATGCTGCTGGTTGAAGAAAAGGACTGAATGGAGTCTTGGGATGAGAGCCAAAGAAGCTGCTCCCACTACTTTCCCATCAGTCCCTCTTCAGCCCTGGAGCCCAAGGCCTTGGGCTGATTACCAGCTGAGGTTGGAGAAGAAAACTCTGCCTTGTGCTCCTGCCTTTGGCCCTGCTCCTTGTCCTGTTTCCTCACACAGACAAAGCCCAGCATTGCTCTTTGATCATTTACTGCCTATCATATCTGGTAACAGCATCTGAATGGCAGAGCTGCCCTAGGCCTCTTTAAACACTAACATTTTGTACCTCTGTGTTTCTTAATCCAAGAAATCAGACTTCATCCACTGACAAGGTGAGTGAACACGGTTAACACTTACGTAGCACTTACTTTGTGCGGGGCACCGCGCTAAACACTTTTCAATGATTATCTCATTTGAACCTCACTACAACGATGAGAGGTACTGTCTTTTGTTGTTCCCATTTTACAGATGAGAAAACCGAGGCTAACAGAGGCTAAATTACCTGCCCAGGGTCAATGGTTAGTAAGTATCTGAGGCTGGATTTGAACTGAGGTCTTCCTGACCCCACACCCAGCACTCTATCCACTGTACCACCTAGCTTAATCAAGAACATCACGCATTCATTCATTCCTCGAGTCCTTATTGACCACCTCCCATATTTATAGTACTGTGGTAGGTGCTGAAGGGAAAGAAGATTTCTTTCATTCACCAGACATTATTTAACATCTACTAGGTGTAAATCTCTGTGTTAGGTAACTGTGAGGCATACAAAAATGAATGAGACATAGTTTCTTTTTTCAAGTAATTTATAATCTAACAGGTAGGAGGTACACATAAGCACCTACTGTTCTAGGAGCTCTAGTTGGGGAGTTAAGAGAGACAACAGTTGAGTAGTACTTGTAGTTAAGTAAGATACAGGCTCAGTATTGTAAGTCTTATCTTTTCTACCTTCTTAACATCTCTGTAGGGCAGTTAGGTGGCTTGGTGGATAGATCACCAGACCTGGAGTCAGGAAGAACTGAATTCAAATGTGGCCTCAGGCACTTACTAGCTGTGTCACCCTGGGCAAGTCACTTAACCCTGTTTGCCTCGTTTCTCATCTATAAAATGATCTGGAGAAGGAAATGGCAAACTGCTTCACTGTGTCTGCCAAGAAAACCCTAAGTGGTGTCATGAAGAGTCAGATATAACTAAAATGACTGAACAACAACATCTCTGTATAAGCCTACTTCTCTCCTCTGACACTGCCCCCACCCTGGTGCAGACCCTCATCACCCCATGCATGGACCATTGCAATACTGCTGGGGGGTCTACCTGCCTCAAGTCTCTCCCCACTCCAGTCCATCTGCCATTCAGCCACCAAAGTGATTTGCCAACATCGCAGGTTTGACCTTGTCCGTCTCCCTACCCATAAACTCCAGAGGTTCACCTTTACCTGCAGGATCAAATACAAAATCCTCTTTGGCTTTGAAAGCCTTTCACAACCTGTCCCTTCCTTTCCAGTCTTTTTACACTGTACTTCCTTCCAGGTTAGGGGCAGCAAGATGGTGCAGCGGATAGAGCTCTGAGCCTAGAGTCAGAAACACTCCTCTTTCTGAGTTCAAATGTGGTCTGAGACACTTATTAGCTGTGTGACCTTGGGCAAGTCACTTCACTCTGTTGGCCTCAGTTTGGAATCCTCTCCTTCTTCACCCCTGCCCCCTTCCCCCAATCCTCACCACCTGGCTTCTTTCCAGATTCAAATCCCACCTTCCGCAAGAGGCCTTTTAGGCTCTTCCTCCCTTCACTGCTATGTCTTCCTTCTGGGATTATCTCCCATGTATCCAGCATAAATATTATTTGCATATAGCTGTTTACATGTTATTTCCCCCATTAGGATCTGAGCTCCTTCATGGCAAGAACTGTGTTGTTGCCTTTTTTTTTGTATCTCTAGTACTTAATGCTTGGAACATAGTAGGTGTTTAATAAATGCTTGTTGATTGATTGACTGAAGGAAGTGTTTGGGGTAGGTCCTTCCAGAGGAGGTGCTATCTGAGCTAGACCTTAGTGGGACTATGCCATTTAGAAAGGGAAAGGGGGGCTCTCTAAATTACTTCCTAATCTTTCTTTAGGATCAGAGCATCCTAAGAGTGTCTTTTTTTTTTTTTTGGCTAGGCAATGGGGTTAAGTGACTTGCCCAGGGTCACACAGCTAGTAAGTGTTATGTGTCTGAGGCCGGATTTGAACTCAGGTCCTCCTGAATCCAGGGCTGGTGCACTGTACCACCTAGCTGCCCCCCTAAGAGTGTCTTCTTGCTGCCTTCAGGCTGGACTGCATTCAGCCCACAGGAGCCAGGTTGCCTTCAACTTGTATCCTACCTTCCTTGGAGGCAGTAACATATTCATGCCCTAAGACTTACCTACTCACTTGTGGTATTTCCTTCTGAAAGACATTAAAGGCCAAACCTCATCTGGCCAAAATCTAATGAAATGCAGATCACAAGGATATAAGACTCACTAGGCTACTCTGATTTTTTTCCTCTCTCACCATTCTGGGGACTAAGTAGGGGATGGGGAAGAACACCTGCTGATGGCCCACGGGGTGGGGGGTGGGGGGGAGGGGTGGAGAGGAAGTGAGGAGTTGGGGCTGGGGGAGGGAAAGGGAGAGGATGGTGGAGAGACCGGCACAAGTCAACTAATTTAATTGGATGCATGCAACAGGTTCAACCAGAGCAGAGGCAACCTTGCCTTTTCTGCAGTAGCTAAGGAGATCTTATCTGGGGCTGGAAGTCTGAGTAATCGGGCTGGTGGTTGGTTGCAAGGTTTCAAACATCAATACATATTCAGTTCACTTGAACCACAAAAGCTCACGAGTGAGAGTTTGCAACAAACAAGAGCAGCTACAGACATCCTGCCCCAGAACTGAAATGCTAATTTCCTGAAGATATGTTTATTCCTCTCTGGTTAGGGACTAGACATCGAGGAAAGAATTTGCAGATTAATTGGGGAGGGGGGAGTATCTGTTTGATTGTCTCCCTGTGGTACAATTCTGCAATGGTATTGGGAGAAGAGTGGAGAATTCCCTTCTGGGCCCTTCAGATCACTCGTGTGGCCCAGCTTTCTATGAGACAATGGAGAGAACTCTAACTACCAAGCAAGGTACAACTGACCCAGGTGAATCAGAGAATAGTTCTCTTCCAAACAACTTGAAGCAATGCTTGCATTTTGATCTGAGTATAGACCTGTCTGAAAGTCCGGAGGGGATTTTCTAAGAGAAGTGAAAGGCAGGTGAATGGTGTGGGTTAAGGGAAATTAATCTTCCTTTAAACACTCCCCTGCTAGGTCACTACTCAGAAGCCATCAGTGGCTTCCTGTTTCCTAGTACGTCAAGGCTGAATTGTTCTGCCAGACTTTTAAGATCTTCCCCAATCTGTTCCCCCTACACTTATTCTCACATCACCTTAATGGGGATTGTCAGATCCATGATTTCTTTCATCCATGTAGATATTCCCTTTACAGACACAGATGGCAACTCCTCCATGTCTTACTCAAGTTTCATGAGTTGTGATTAAAAAAAAAAAATCATCATCTGGCATAGCCGATCCTTTGACAATGATCCTCTCTGAAATTAGCAAAGCTAATTTTCCTACAATAGTAAAAGTGTCCTTTGCTAGACCCATACTTGAATTTCCAGAAATTGGGCTTCATTTGAATAGCCTATACCATGAAGCTCCAGCTGGACTTTAGTGGAAACTTCCAAACCCATCACTCACTATACTCTAAAGTGAATCCTCCTCTTTAATCATTCTGATATCCCCACTTCCGCACTGCCTCCTCCACCCGAGGCCATACTTTCATGAATGCTGATTGTTCTCTTTACTTGGAATAGCCCTTAATAATAGCTGTCATTTACAGAGGGGTTTGTAAAGCTGCCAAGGGCAGCTACGTGGCTGGCAAAGTGGATAGAGCACCACTCCTGGAGACAGGAAGAGCTGAGTTCAAATCTGGCCTGAGACACTTACTAGATGTGTGATCCTGGGTAAGTCACGTAACCCTGTTGACTTCAGTTTCCTCATCTGTAAAATGAGCTGGAGAAGGAAATGGCAAACCACTCCAGTGTCTTTGCCAAGAAAACCTCAGTGGGATCACACAGAGTCAGACATGACCAAAAAGACTGAACAACAAAAGTTACCAAAGGAACCTTGGGCATATAATCTAGTGGAGCCTCATCAGAACCCCATGAGGTTGGTACTGTGGATGTCATTCTTTCCATTTTACAGATGTGGAAACTGAGGCCTACAGAGGTTAAATGACTTGGCCATAGTAAGGGTCAGAGGCAGCATTTGAACTCAAGTCTTCTAGACTTTAAGTCCAAAATACCATAAACTACACCATACTCCTTCATCCTATTCAAATGCTAGCCTGCTTCCAGGCCCAGCTCAAATCCCACTTTCTCCGTGAAACCTTTCTTGACTACTGCAGCCCTCATTGACACCTATCTCGTGTAGATTTCTACAACACCGACAATTTGAACCAATACCCTTTAGCATTTATACATATATTGCCTTAGAACAGTCATTGTTATTTCACATCTGTAGGTCTGGACTCCCAGGCCAGGTCTCAAGGTCAGAGGCTATAAATCTGACCTCTAATATACTTCTCCCCTCCTCCCAGCAGTAAGCACAATCCCAGGCACATGACAGATTCTCAATAGATAGCTTTTATATCTCAAACTCCTATGAATATGTGTATACATTGGGGTCATTGGAGTAACGAGTCATTCTCTTTAATTGCTTAAATGGCTTGTTTTAAGAAGTGAAACTCAATCTCTAAGGTCCCTTTTCCCTGAAAGCCATGTGAGTCGATACTTTTAGTCAGGCTTGTTTCCAAGCTGTGTGCTCTCTTATGGCCAAGTGTAAGGAACAAAGTGGTTCTGTGGCACTTTCTCCCCCTGAGGATTGTTTGTGTTGAGCTCATCTTGCTTGGCATTTGGGGAGCTGTGTGTGCTTGAGAGACCCCAGTGTGAACATCAGCCCCATGAGCCTTGTACAGCACACTGATCAGGCTGGCCCCCTATGTGGTCACAAATTGAATAGACTGAGAGTGAGTGTGCTTCAGAGCTGTGGCACTGAAGATGTGTGCTTCATTCATTTTAGTTCGTAGACTACAACTACAGTCTGGAACCTCAGTCTAATGCTGTCTCCCCTCCCTTTTCCCCACAATCACAGAATTTCAGCGTTGAAGGGGTCTCATAGATTGTCCCATCCAGCCTTCTCATTTTACAGAAGATACAACTACTGAGGCCAGAAAGGTAAAGTCACTGGTCCAGTGGTACACAAATACTTGTTCACAGAAGCAGCATTAGAACTCAGATCTATTTTCCCACTACTGTGCCCTAGCTGAGGGGTCAATACTAAGAAGACATTTCCAATAAGAAAACCTTTTGGATGAGCTCTAAGATGGATACATCTAAGGTTGAATTTCGTATTCTAGAAGGATCATTCAGTAAGACAATAAACATTTAATAAGCACCTACTATGTATGCGCCAGGCACTGTGCTAAGCGCTGGAGAGTCACAGAAAGGAAGAAAGGAAACCCATTGATACTTCTTCCTGTCTCTTCTTTTCCTTTCCTTTCCTTCTCTTCCCTTTCCATGGGGTCATTGGCATGGGGACAACCAGGGAAAATTCATGGAGGTGTGCTTTAGGGGAGGGGCAATGAAACATGTAGGTCATTCATTGGGTGAGAAACTTTATATCAACAATATTTTCACTTAATATTATCCTTGGCATCAGTTAAGTTCCTGTGTAAAGTTGATTTCCTTTTCCTTCTTGGCCCCCACCTCCAAATCTTTATGTGTCTATTTACTTTTCCTATTTTCCATTCTGAGAGGACCAGAGGGACAGGAGAGCCATTCTTGGTAAACAAAACAAGGCAAATAGGGGAAGGCTGAGATTGCTTAATGGTCTTGTAAAAGATGCAGACAGCTGAGGTTGCTGCAAACAATTTACTTAAATGTACTTGGGTGAGGAATATAAATTATTTTGACTCTAGGAAAAAAACATGCAATTACTTTGCTATCAATTTGCAGTGTCATCCTATGCTAAAACCTTAATTATAGATTGTCTCTATATAGAGCACTTATAAACCTTTTCAATTAAGCTGTACCAGCACTGGTTGGACACATCCCATGGAGACCAGGGCTGAAATGGCAACTAAATGCTGACTTCAATCAATAACAGAGAATCCACTTGAATATGTTTCTACACTCATTGAATTATTATATAGAAATAATATTGATAGCATTTATAGTTTGCAAAATTATTTACAAATATTATTTCACAACAACCCTAGAGAGGTAGGTGATATCATTATCCTCATTTTACCGATGAAACAACTGAAGCATGCAAAGGTTAAGTGACTTGCCCAGGGTCACACAGCTAGTAAATATCTGAAGTCCAATTTCAACTCAGGTCTTCTTGTCTGAGTCTAGATTTGAACTCAGGTCTTTCTGACTCTAGGCTGGACACTCTATCCCCTGCACCTCTTAGCGGCCTAAGCAGGGAATGGCAATGAGGGAGGGAGTTGGGAGAGAAAGATTGAGAAACTGAGTTCAAGCTAGCTCTTCATCACACACAGCCTGCCAGACTTCACTGAACATAGAAGCACCTTCTTCATGCCACAAGGACCTAGTTAATTGCTTGGTGTTTACAAAATGAGAGATAGCACAGGACAGCCAGCCTTAGAGTCAGGAAGACCTGGGTTCAAGTCTTCCATGTGACACATATTAGCTGAGTGACCATGGGTAAGTTTCTTTATCCTTCAGTCCTCCAGACAATGCTCTGGGACTAAAAGTTACTAATGGCTTCCTGTCTGCTTTGGTGAAAGAAGTTTCCACTTCAGGCCTTCCCTATGTTTATGAGGGTAGGAGATAATTAACATAACTCTCTTATGGGAGAAATGGAGCTAAGATGGTGACCATTCTTTCATAGGATTCACTAAGGAGCAGAACTTGGGCCTTTCTGAATGCCAGCACTGTCTGGGTCTGTTAAATGGAATACTTTCTTTCCTCTCTGAGTGATAAGTTTGCACTCAGAAACTTTAACTGGAAATTAGGCCAAAACCTTAGTCTATAGAATTCTGTCAGCTTAAAGGTAAGAAGAATAGGGTTTGGGGTTGAGAAGAATAACAGAAAACCAGCTGCCCCATTCTGTTTTCGTTCTATCCATTTATGGAGGGAGCTTGTTTTACTGTAAAAAAGCACTGGCCTCGGAGCTAGAAGATCTGATTTCTAGTCTCAGTCTTTCACCTAGCAATTTGTGTGACCCTGGACAAGTCTTTTTACTTTTCTGGGCCTTAGTTTCATCATCTGTCAAATAAGGAAATAAGATTAGATGGTGTATAAGGTCTCTTCCAGCACCACAGTTCTCTATTGTTCATTGAGCCCTCTAGATAGCAAACACGGTCTGCTTCATTTCCTACCTTTGGTCCTTGCTGGGCTTATATAGGAGGACACACCTTTTTCTCCTTATTCAATCCCAAACAAATGAACTCAAAGCCCAAGCTTCAGGCCTGTCATGAATTTGACCTGCTGGTGAATATTACAACAATGTCTGCCATTTGGAGTCTCTCTACATTTGTGTTTATGCTGCCTGGTCCAAATGTACCCTAAAATCCTCATTGACTTAAAAGGGTCCCAACATGGTTGTTGACTTTCCCACCTTTCAAGATCCTTGCCATTTACTTGGCACCCCTCTGTCTCCCTTCGTCTCCCCTCAGGAGCTTATCTTGTGTTAACAGAATCTCAGCATTGAAAGGGGCCTCAGAGGCAACCTACTTCGACCAGTACCTAAGCCGGAAGCCTCTCTTCAACTTCCTTGACAAGTGGTTTTCTGGCCTCCATACTAACCGGGAACTCATTATATCTTAGCCCACTTCACTTTCTGGCAACTCTAATTCTTAAGACATTTTTCCTCATATAGAGCCAAACATTTCTCTCCCTGCAGCTTCCGTCCTCTGCTCCTAATTTGTTTTCTAGCAAACCAGACCATTTCCCCCTTCTATGTTACACCCCTTCACATTTGTGAAGACACCACATAGCCACTAAGTCATCCTTTCTTCAGGCTAAATGTTCCCACTTCCTCCAATGGGTCTCCAGTCTCCTCACCATTAAGATCACCATCCTCTGGCTATGCTACAGCTTATCAATATCCTTCTTTAACCACGATGTTCAGAACTGAACTCAATAATCCAGGGATTTGCTCACAACTCTCAACTAATTCTTTACTAATGCTAGCTGATAACTAAAGAGTTTCTCTTCCCAGGGTGTTATGCATTTTAATTGTGAAGGCCTGAAGACTGATAGCCACCTATACTGAAAGAAATCAATCCAAAACAGTACAGTATCAGACATTATAGCATACATATAGTGGCTATAATTAAAAGAGCCTTAGGCTGTATAGTCAGAGTAAGAACTTTTAGTTCTGCCACTAATCATGTGACGTTGACCCATATTGGGGAGTTACCAACTGGCACTCATGAATGATATTAGGGAATATATATATAGGATGAGGGCTTGTGAGTAATACTACTACCCTCAGGGTTATCATTGAACCACGACTATATAACAACAGACAGAGCAATGAAAACTTAACTGGTTAGTGGAAGCCAGGGTTTTGAGAGTGAGCCCATAGCAGGTACGTGCTCCAAGTAAAAGAGGGGGTTGGACCAAATAACCTTTTCAGGCTCCTTTTAAATCTAAACCTATGATCCCATGTGATTAATAAGATCCACTGAAACTCTAAGAGTCTAGTAAGGGGATGTACTGGGGAACAAGGACACCTCTATAGCTGTCTAATCTGAAATCTGACACTGGCCATTGGGCAAAACCCACTTTGGGCCACAGTGGGAACAGGAGTTGCCTTTGGAAGAATCTTTTTACATCAGATGCCTTCTCTTGCTCCTCAGACCACTTCAACACACAATGCTGCAAGATTTTAAATATATCTGTGGAGAGTTTCTGGTTTTGAGAAGGATGGGGAGGTAGTCTCTTCTTTTAAACTTATTCTCGTCACCCTTTTATTGTTACTAAGACTTCCTAGCAAGTTCCGCCAACAGTGGGCCATCTCACCCCACTGCATTAGTCAATTAGGGCAAGACAGGGCCCGTGTTGTCAGGGTATCTGGGCATCAGTACCCTCAGGGTAGGAATGGGGAATGAAGGGGAGGGGAGAAGAACAACCTGCATGCCTGCTTCTGTCAATCTCTTTGCAAGTGGTATTTCTGTAGCTGCACATGGGCTTCTATTTTTTAACCTACTCAACAAAAACGGAGGCTATATTTAGCCCAGCAAGCTGCAGGGCATCACAATTAGTAACTGAAAATTACACATCTTGCTAGTCAACCTTCTGTTGGCTGGGAGAAAGCATGATTGCGATTGTTTCAGTGAGGAAGCGATGTATCCAGCTATGTTCCCTAGCCCAACCTATTTAACTCCTAGGGCAATATGTATTGCCCTGGTCCTGGTTTGTATTGCCCAATGTGTTTGCTGGTCATTCTCCATCTCTAGCAGGAATCTGGTGTATTTGGAGTATTGTCTGCTTGGTCATTTTCAAAAGAAGGTAAAATAATGCCAGGATACAGTCAATTAAATGTTGCATTTGGAGTGTGATGGCTGGGTTCAGATCCTGGTTCTATCATTCACTGTGTCAGCTTGGACAAATCACTCAATTTGTCTGGGCCTCAGTTTCCTAATCTGTAAAATGAAGAGGTTGAAGTAAATGATCTCTTATGTCCTTTGCAGTTCTAAATCATACGATTAATGGTAGAATATAAGCTCATTCAGTGAGGGGTCATGCTAGTATTTTATATTAGTATTCTTAGCAACTTGCTCTGTTAATAAATGGTTGTTGATTGATTGATCCATGAACATGGAAGCCTTTGTGGAAAAAAAGCTGACAGTGCTTTCCCTTCTCTTGTCTATTGAAACTCAAAAACTGAGAGTGGAATTATTAATAAACAGAGGGACTAGAGACACACAACTGCTGTCTGAGGTGGGGAAGATGGCATTGCCTCTGGATGACTCAAACGATTGTAGTAGGAGAGTACTCATGGAATTGAGAGGGGGATCTTTGGCAATGGCCAAAGTCCAGCGTCTCTGGCTTCTAACATCCTACTTTCTTGCTGGTGACCACCTCAAGCCTATTATCTCACTGGACCTTGGGGCCTCAGCCACGCACCAGGAAATCACGTTGCTGTATCTTCTGTCAGGCTTAAGAAGCAAAGGCTATTATAAAATTCAGACCAGCTCTTTTAGCATTAATAACCCTGGAACTTGTGGCAGTTTGTTTCTCTAGCGTGGAAGAACTGACCTCATGCATTTTGGGTTGACTTTTGGGGGTGTGTCTGCTGCTATTTCTTTTTCCACCTCAGTGCATGAATTTGCATGCCCAACAGAGCGTGGCATGGCTTCTGCTTAGCTGTGTCTGCTGAAGAAATAAATGGTCCTATACGCCCAAGGATGTAATTCATCCTCATCCACAAGGCAGATGCTTCCGGGGATCAAGTCTCAGTTTCAATTGCCAAACTTCATAAATACTGCAACCTTGTGTACCCTGGAATCTGGGAAGCAATTCTCAGAGCTAGCATATGGTTGCATCTTACCTTACACCGAAAATAGATTTCTGAAAAATTGCATGTAATTTGTCTTTTTGTAAATCAAACCACAAACTGAATCCCATTTTCGATGTACTAGGAAAGCCAGCTACTTACAGGAATCCTGTGATAACATGGAAAGGCAGATGGCCTAGGTAGCCACTAGTTCAACCCATACCTAGACAAGAGAATCCTCTGCTGTGGGGATCATCTAGTCTTTGCTTGAAGACCACCAATCAGCCAGAGACCAGTACCTTTGAAGGAAGCCCACTCTACATTGTTCTCATTGTAAGGAAGTCTCTCTTTATATTAAGCTTATGTTTTGGCTCTTTGCAGTTTCCACCCATTGATGTTAATTTTTTTTTTTCTGGCAAGACAGAACAAGTTGCTTCTACCCAGCAGTGTGTTGGTAAATGTTTAACAACTGGCTCATCAGGAAAGAAAAATGTATGCATGACACACTTGTGTACCCTGGAATCTGGGAAGCAATTCTCAGAGCTAACATATGGCTATGTGATTCGCATTTTCTCCATCATGTTTTTAAATCTGATCAATCAATGAAACAATGAATTAAGCCTCGACCTGTAGCATTTCCCAATTTCTGACATGTATATGTTCACACTGAAAATTTAACAATCAGATCTCAAGAGCCCATTGGAACTGACTCTGGCACACCCCTGCTTCCACCCATATATCTTAGTTCACTCCAGAACTCGTTCTCATCAGAAGTCTGCTCCCTCTTCCATATGATAACTGTTCAGATAGTCAAGGATAATATTTTCTCCCTAAGTCTCTTCAGGCTAAATATCCCTATTTCTACTGAATGATCCATATATTGCATGATTTCAAGTACTGTCATCATCCTGGTCACTTTTCTCTGGGTATTCTGTATGTTGTCAGTGTGTCTACTAAAATGTGGCATTCAGGACTGAACACAATACTCCAGGCTTGATCTGACCAGGGAGGGGTTCAGTGGGATTAACATCTTTCTTAATCTAGATTAGAGGGCAGCTAGGTGGCACAGTGGATAGAGTGCCAGCCCTGGAGTCAGAAAGACTCATCTTCCTGAGTTCAAATCTGGCCTCAGACACTTACCAGCTGTGACTATGGGCGAGTCACTTAACCCTGTTTGCCTCAGTTTCCTCATCTGTTAAATGAGCTGGAGAAAGATATGGCAAACCACTTCAGTATCTTTGCCAAGAAAACCCCAAATGGGGTCATGAAGAGTCAGACACAATTGCAACAACTTGAATAACTAATCTAGACATTACATTTTATTACTGAAATCTAAGATCTCATTAGCTTTTGGGGGCAATTACATCACAAAATCTACTAGGAACATCTATAAAATCAGTTATCCCCCATCTTGTCTTATGCAACTGATTTTTTTGGGTGCCTAGTTAAGTCTACGCCTTCACATTTTTGTCTCTTGATTCTTTCTATCAACTGAGTCTGTTGAGATCTTTTGAGATACTGATTCTCGTATCCAGATAGTAGCTTTATTTTCCATATGCACCAATGGCTTTGTTCATTGGTGGATTTGATAAACATAAGTTTATCTAGTTTACTGGTAAAAATGTTAACTAGAATAAAGTCAAGGATAAAGCCCTGTAGAATCCCACTAGAGACCTTTTATTAGAGACTAGAGGTTGGCCTTGATTCATTCATAAATCTATACTTTTGGACCTAGTATTCAACCAGCTACAAATCTGCCCAACTCTTCTATCAAGGTTGGATGCTCAGAAAGTTATCCTGAGAGAATTCCTTAAACATTTCCTTAAATATTTTCTCTTTTAAAGATACAAAAATCACTAGGAGTGGTGACACCTTAGTTTTGGCTACCTCTAAGGTAATAAGATTTGCTCATAAGGAACTGAAAGCAAAAACAAGACACAAGATAAGTAGATTCATCCTGAGGGAGAGAAAATAGTGCCTGGAAAGGGAATCATGGCACCAGAAAGGAAGAGTGGGAAGGCATGGAAAACTGACTTCCATTGTAGATCCTAGGATCCCACCATTTTATAGATGAAGAAACTGATGCCCAGTGGAATGAACTGACTTACCTAATGTCACCCGACTCTTAGCTTTAAAGAAGTCAACTGCATGATAGCTAGAGGGCCAGCTCTTGTTCTGTTCCAGTCTTCTGGCTTAAGTTGCTCTTGCACTGATTTGAGCAAAGTTTGAGGTCTTGAGTTGTGAGATTCTCCAGAATCCTGGGTTCTGGTCCAACCTTTGGTTACAACTCACTGTGTGACCTTGGGCAAGCTCACTTTAACTCTCTGGGCTTCAATTCCCCCACTTTTAAAATGAGGGGCTTGGTTTATAACATTCTTTCCAGCTCTAGCAGTAGTTGGACTTTGGGCTCAGGTAATTGTTTTGGGTGCTAACCACAAAGGGGTCTGTTCAGAAAGTAGTGGAAACCAGGTCATAACTACATGAATTAAATGGTCTCCTAGGTCACCCACTGCAAAACTGAAGTTTTGTTGTTCATCTGTCACCTGTCAGGGAACAACCAATAAGCAATAGGCCAGGTGTCCATAGCAATGGCCCAGGGTCATGCTAGACAGTTGGAATGTGGTAATGGGGTTGGCAAAGGATTACAATTCATGTTGGCTCTTAAGAAGCTGAGCTGATAGCTATGCCTTCTTAGAGCATGAGAGGCATTTTGCCCTGGGAGTCTGGGTCACCCTATTTGCTGTACCCTTAATTGGTGCTGTCTTATCATTTATCCATTCAACTTTGTTTTGGTTCCAAAATGGAGGTTCACAGATTTTGAAGAACACACTAGTCCCGTACTGGCTCCTGACCTTGAAGAGGAAGTGTGATGTTAATGAAAAGCCTAAGACCTCTCTCAGACTCAGTTCTTTATCTGTGAATAAGGATAATAATCACACCTACCTCACAGATTTTGTGAGAATCAAATGAAATAATGTATGTAAGGTACTTTTCAAGGCTTAAAGTGCTATATAAGTGTTAGCCATGATAAGCACAATTATTATTCCTAAAAGACCATAGCATTTGATATCAGATCACGGGGCTCTAGATGCAGTTCTGTGACTAGCTGTTCAACTTAACCTTTCTGAGTCTCACTTTTGGCATCTGTAAAATGGGACCAATAAGTTTTATTAGGTAATTGATGTGAAAGGTTTTTTTTTTAAGTTAAAAGCATCAAGGGCAGCTAGGTGGCACAGTGGATAGAGCACCAGCCCTGGATTCAGGAAGACCTGAGTTCAAATCCAGCCTTAGATACAGAACACTTATTAGCTGTGTCACTCTGGGCAAGTCACTTAATCCCATTGCCTAACCAAAAAAAAAAAAGTTAAAAGCATCCATACATATTTAAGTTTTAATAATTATTTCAGAGCTGTCTGCTAAACCCTATAGAAGTGGACCCTAATCAATGGAAAATCCTCTTACATTCTCTCTTCATCCTTCTTGTTATGTGGCTCATTTTAGCCTTGCTGACTGAATCTAAGCTCTTTGAAGGGAAGAATTGTTTCATTTTTGTCTTTGATTCTCCAACATGGAGCCTTGAAGATAATAGGCTTTTCATTGAATTAAGTAGAAAAAAACAATAGTAAATGGTCTTCAGGATTTGGCAATATGTTGACCATTTGAATGGGTCATGATAATCCAAGAACTCACTGTTCTCTCATCTCCGAGTCTAGATGCGTGCCACTGGAAAATCTCATAGAGTTAATGGGGGAAGACAGGTATGGCTGCAATCAGTCACACAATCATTTACTTCTGATGAGATAATAGTGGGGTGAGGCGGTGTGTTTTATGAACTCTCATTAGGGTGATGGGGTGGAAAGAGTAGAGAATTTTGAGATAAGGGACTCTGAGATAGGACAATTCTGGCTTCCCTGCTCCCTCCCTGTGTGACCTTGGGCAAGGGACTTTAACTCTCTTGACCTCAGACTCCTCTCCAATAAAATGAACAGACAAGACCGAAAGTATCAGACATGTGGCCTGCTGCAACACTCCTGAGTGAGGCCACACCAGATTGAAAGGTAATTGGGAAATGTTTAACAAAATAAATAAAAATACAATAGAATGTAGATCACATTACATTTTAAAAATGAGGTCAATATGTGGCTCGAAAGGACCCTTATGTATGTATTAATGGCTCCTGTTTCTATTAGAGTCTAGCTGGCCTAGCTTTTCCCAAGGGCCTCTTTCAGCTCTGAAACTGTATCAGGCAGCTAGTAAACTGTCTGAGGTCACATTTGAACTCAGGTCCTCCTGACTGCAGGGCTAGTATTCTATCTACTGCACCACCTAGCTGTCTCCCAGGCAACATACTTAAGTCTATAAAATTGAGAGAGCTTCCTCGTTACTGAGCTCCCCATATCAATGAAATCATTCTCTAGTCCATCTTTGTCCCTGATAATGTTCTAACCCTGTTCATGACACACGCAGAAAGATCCTTTGGGAACACATTTTAAGAATGAGCATATTAAAAAAGAGTTTAAGAAATCTGTCCCTGTCTCAAAATGGGATGGAGGAAGAGATGGATGATTTCTTTTCTTGGGGTCCCTTAACCTGGATCAGTGGAGAGTTCAGGTGCTTTGCAGGGAGGGGCTAGCCAGAGTTCCTATGAAGAACGAGCTTCCATGGTATGATGACATCATGGTGTAGTCACACATTCTACCCCCTTCCCCTGAAGTGTCTTAACTTTAGCGATGGTGGAAGAAATGTATCTTTTGGAAAACAAAACTCTGGGGTACCATGGGAAATGCCCCAGGCTATAAGGAAGAAGCAGAAAGTTGTGGATCTTTACTGACTTTTTAGTGTGGTTGCTTTCTACCTGCTTTGGTCAGCAAATCAAAAGTGTTGATGTGAGGGGAATGAGAGGTTACTATTCAGGGGGAACAAACTGAAAAGAGTTCGTGCAAGGGCAGAATGTTTTGGTGCCTGTCACATGTGGGCTGGGCTGCTTTGCTCCCACTGGGGAGGAGGGAATAGGGAGAGGCCCCATGTTGCCCAGAGACAAGCAGGTGACCTTGAGTCTGAAAGCTGCAGGGCTGAAGGGAAGCAGAGACGGAGGGACCCCCCCTCCCCCCAGTAGATAGAGAAAGCAGGGCTGTGCCTGAAGCTGGTTACTGGAAGAGGCATGGCCATGAAATCCTTGCTTCCAGAAAGCTGCTCTATTGACTGATTTCTTCCTGTTCCCATGGTGCTTTCTATTTGCAAAGGCCTTTATAGCATTTCTCCTTAGTTTGTGTGAGAGAAGCAGATGATAGCAGCAACCCCTTTTCTTTGAGATCCAGGCAACTGCTATGTTTTGCTCAAGGTCAGGACCAGGGAATGTAACCCAGGATTCCCCACTCCTAGCACTGCAAAGCCAGCCTGACTGACCTAAAGGCTACTGGTTCCATGTATGTAGTTAACTAATGTAGGACTGATTTCACTGTGATCTAAAGTGTGACCCTGTTTAAACTTCTTTGGAGGCACTTGAAGGAAGCCAAGGATTCCAAGAGGTAGGAATGAGGAAGGAGTGAATTTCCTGCATGAGGGACAGCCAGTGCAAAGGGATGAAGATGTTATGGAGCAACATGTATGGCTATATGGGGTGTTCAGGAGGACTAGCACCTCTGGTGTGAGGGCTTGCCAAGCCATTTTCAGGGCAGCTCATTCACCTCTGATGTCCACATGATTCACCCAACTCTCACCTGGGGCTCTGAGAAGCTGTAGCCTGCACAATGGCTATACCTAGGTAAATCACCTTGGCAGATGAGCTAAACCTGAGTAAGGATTAACCAAGGAGCCTCAGATCCTTTGGTAAGTCAGCAGGGTGTCCAACCCAAGCAGGTGAAGACTTTCCCCAGTAGAATGGGTGGATGAGAACAATTCATTCCGAAGACCATGAAGGCAGCTGAAGCAGTCTGTGGAGTGCTTAGAGCTTGGCCAGACATTAAAGCCACCAAGGTCATCTACTGCATTCCTGGCCATTGCTAGTCATCTTGACTTTGTCTTGCCGCTAGACTTTGATGACTCAGAAAGAGAGTTAGCTGATGACTTTGTGCAACTCTGCCACACTTAAATCCAATTCATAAGCAAATCAAGGCATCGCCCACTGGTGTTGTCGGTTTCTTCAAAAATGAAGGACAAACAACAACAATTGTGTATAAAAAGCAATAGGCATGCCAGTTTGGCTGGAAAGGTAAGTTTGGGCCGAACTGCTAAAAAGCTTTAAAGGCCAAACAGGGGGGTTTATCTTTGTTCTTAGGGGTAATAGGCAGCCATTGGAGTTTATTGATTGGCAGGGTGATATGGTCACACTTATACTTTAGGAAACTTACTTTGGCAGCCACCTGGAGGATGAATTGGAGTTGAATGAGACCTGAGTCACAGAGGCCAATTAAGTGACTTGCTACCATCCAGATGAGAGATAATGAAGGCTTAAATGAAAGTGGTAGCAATGTAAGTGAAGGAGAGAATATATATGCAATGGATACTGTGAAGATAAGAATGATAAGATTTGGCAACTGATTGGACATATGGAGTGACTGAGTGAGGAAAAGGAATCAAGGATGATATAAGATTTCAAATTTGGATGACTGGGAAGATTGTAGTACCCTTGACAGTAACAGAGAAGTTCAGAAGATAAGTGGCTTTGGGGTAGGGAGACAATGAGCTCTGTTTTTGACATGTTGAATTTGAGATGCTCATAGGATGTCTAGTTCAAAATGTCCAATAAATATTGGGCATTGTGGGACTAGAGCTTAACAGAGAGGCTGATTGGACATAGATCTGGGAGCCAACTGCACAGAAATGATAATCGAACTCATGGAAGATGATGAGGTCAACAAGTGAGAGAGTCTAAAGGAAGAAGAGAAGAAAGCCTAGGAAAGAATTTTGGAGTACAGCAACAATTGTTGGCCATGATATGGATAAGGACCCAACAAAGGATACTGAAGAGCAGAAAAGAACCAAGAGAGGAAGAGAGGTATCAGGAAAACTCAGAAAGGAAAGAGTATCGAGAAGAAAAGGGAGGTCAACAGTGCCAAAAACTGTGGAAAAGTTTAAAAGAATGAGCATTGAGTTGGCAATTAAGGGGTCATTGGTAACTTTGGAGCAAGTAGGTTCAGTTGAATGTTGAGTTAGAAGCCAGACTGCATAGCATTTACAAAAGAGTGAGCAGAGAGGAAGTGGTAAGCAACCAGTCTAGACAACATTTCCCCTCCAAGAGTTTGGCTGAGAGATAGAGGGGAAATATAATGTGATAGCTACAAGGACCTAAGATCTAGTGAGGGTTTTTTAAGAATGGGGGAGATATTTGTGTGTGTGTGTGTGTATGTGTGTGTGTGTGTGTATTTAGGTAGCAGTGAAAGAACTAGTGGATAGGGAGGGAACAAATAGAATGATACTGGGAAAATTTGTTGGAGAAGATGGGAGGAGATGAGATGAAAGAAGGGTTGACCTTGACAAGGAGAGTTTATTTAGCCAGACTTTGAAGTAAAGGAAAAAAATAGTGAGTGATGACTTCAATGACTTGTGAGACGAGCAGAAAGCAAGAAGAAGGAACTCACTGTCCAATGTTCTGGAGTACTTGTTTCTCAAACATTCCTTATGCTTTCCCTATGTCTACGTCTTGGCTCATACCATTCTCTCACCCTCTGCCTGGAATGCCCATAAATAACTGCATGTTATACCTAGAAGCAGCTAGATGGCATAATGAACAGAATGCTGGGCCTGGAGTCAGGGAGGACCTGAGTTTGAGTTCTGCCTCAGATTCTTACAAGATGTGTGACCATGGGCAAATCACTTTAACTCTCGGCCTCAGTTTCCCTATCTATAAAATAGTAATAGTAGTATCTATATCACAAGACTATTGTGAGAATTGCATGAGATGCTATAAGCAAAACACTTTGAAAGCTTAAAGTGTTACATATATGTTAGTTACGATCATCATCATCTGCCCTTCAAGTTAAGACCCATATTACAATGCTTTTCTCTATAACCTTTGTTGACCGCTCTCCCTTCTCTGAACTTCTATGGTATTTACTACCATCTTCTTATATATATGCCCTATGGTAGTATAATTTACCTCATAGAGAGGCAAGGGCCATGTAGAATGTAGAATTTTAGGTAGATTTGGAGGTTATCTAGTCTATAACCTGCTCACTTTACAAGTGAGACAACAGAAGTGATGGCCAGAGTGATGAAAGCAGAGATGTGTAGGAGCCAGCTCTCCTGTAAGTGCAAATATTTACACCTCAGAAGTCAGCCAATGCTACAAATCAGGGCTTGATTCATTGTGTCGATTGTCTAAAGTGGTATGGAAAATGTTATTAATAATGTAGATTAAACTTTAAGGTATGTGCTGACTTTTAGGAGTATTGGTTGTTAAATATTCACCAGAACATCTCTAGATGAAAATGACTGGCAAGCTCTTCTAAGGAAAGGAATCTGATATTTATCCATCACATCTCTTAGACTTCATTTGGATCTCTGATTTCATTGGTGTGGGAAGTGCTAGGTGTGCAAACTGCCTCCACTGAGGCAGATGGGCAAGTCTGTAATTTGCAATTTTAAAGAGCTACTTGGGGGCACTGAGAGGCTTTACCTGGGAAAAGCATAAGTCAAAAGTAAAACCTGAATCTGGGTTTTCTGGATTCTCAGTCTACTCTTCTAGCTCCTACTCTATCATGCCTCTTAGTCTTAAGGCACAGTCCATGTTTATACTTCCACACTTGAAGAGTCTGTGATTTTTGCCATTGTGTGCACTCCTGCTAACAGCCCCTCCTTAACTTAGATGGTCTTTAAGAGTTGCAATGCCTGAAATCCATCAGTCTGGAGTCAACTTGGTGAGGAAGGTTGTCCCTACTCAACAAATATTTCATTCATTTGATTGAAACTCAAAAGAGTTAGAGCCATGAGACTGGAGCTTTCTGAAGGCTATTTAAGTTTGAGAAGGTAAGGAACATTTTAATACAAGAACTGGCAAGAACATCATCTTGTTCATCTTGTCTTCAGGCCAGAAAGCACCCAAGATTGAAGAAAATCTCTCCCATTTTTCAAGGATTTCAAAGGAGGAGATTCCATGGCTTTGATTGGTGGCCTGTTCAAAGTAATGCCTGAGAACACTTGATTCTCCTCCCCTGCTTCTTTAATCTCTTTATTTCCGCCCCCTCCCCCCAAGGTTGCAAATAGCTCTAAATTAGATCTGTGTTAGAATGACGGACACTGGGCTCAAGAATCTGGCTTTTCTGGGTAACCTCAGAGATATATTATGCAGGGGCAGATGTCAACCTCTGGAAAGCACAGAAGGGGGATAGGAATTGGGGAGGGGGGAGTTGGAGAAGTTCAATAAGTATCCATGATGTACTTTTCTCAACAAGAAGGGCAATGATCTCAGTCCAATAAGCAAAGAAAACTGCCTCCGGAAACCCGTTTCTCTATGACCCTGGGTGATAACTGTGGGGTTCACTCACAAGATCCTTGAGAAAAGGCCCAAGACCCAAAACAAATGACCCCAGCTCTGACTCAGCCCCAGATAACATAAGGAAACCATAAACAGCTGCATCCTCTTGCTGTTCCAGCCTATCTGGAACTATCCTCACCCTTGGATCCAGACTCCTTCACAAAATCTACACATGTATAAATAAAGAAAACTTGCCCAGTGAAGTAGAAGAATTGACAGCAAGGAAATTATTTTGAGCTTTTTTCCTCTCCTCTCTCCCCTCCCCATACACTCCCCTCTCCCCCAGGCACACCCCTTTCCTTGTCAACAGCCCGAAAAATTATATTCCTATCTGCCTGAGCTTATCCATCCAGAAATTTGTCTGTATAGGGGAAACAACAGCAAATCTTCTTCTCTCTGATCAAAGTCAGGGCTTCTAGGCCATGCTTGGCATGGCACTGGACTCATTATCTAGAGAGGTGGTGGAAGGGTATGGTCAGTGTTTGCCCTGGGGAGGGGATGGAGGAGAATTGACCCCCAAAACATGTAACTCCATTGTTCTCTCTGCCAAAATTAGCCTCCATTAGCTGGCTGATCATTGGAATTCTACCTGCAGAGTCCTGGGCCTTCATCCCTGATCCTGGTTGCAATGCCAATGTCCCTGGAAAGGGGAATGAGTATTTTAAGCTGTCATCAGCTTCAAAGACCTCACTGTCAATGATCAGAACAGGTTTGGATAGGGGAAGGGAAGTTGAACATGGAGGAACTGAGCTTCTGAGGAATAGAGGAAAGAGTGTAGAATAGGTAGGCAGCAGGCCCCACAGAAGCTTCTCTGACTTTACAATTTTTTCAGAGGTCCCTCTTCTCTTTCTGTGGTGTGACAAAGTTCCCTTCAGGGCCACCTCAATGATTCTTCCTTGTATTCAAGGCTAAAATCCCATCCCAGCCCCCCTTAGACCTTTCAAAGCAAATCCTAATCTATTACAAAGTAGGAGGTGGCATGTGTTGTGTGCCAATGAAATCAGTGAGGGTGGAGGATGGATTTTGAAGAGGCTATCTCCAAAGGACTATAGGCAGACAATCTCTCCGGTCCCCTTGTTTACATTCTTTAGCAGCCAAGCTTGGTTTCATTTCAAAGGTTATTCCTTAAGGTAATCAATTTCTCATATATATTCTTAGTTTGAGGGTCATCCCTGAAGACATGATTGAGCAATTTTGATTTTTTTTTGGTATGTGTGGTTATTCCTATGTAAGATACACATATGAATAGTTGATCAAATATTCTAGCATAGTAAAGGAACAGTGTAGTAAAAAGAACAGTGGAATAGAGGTCAGATGATCTGTATTCCAGCTCTCATATTAGTTTGTACTATGCTACCTGTGTGACTGCATGGAATTTATAAGATCAGAGTTTTAGAGACCTATGGACAGAAGGGCCCTTAGAGGACATTTGTTCTAATCCTCTGATTTTATAGATGAAGGATCTGAGGCCCAGAGACATTAAGTGACTAATCCAAAGTCACACAGATAATAAGAAGGATCATGGAATTAGAGCCAGAAGGGAACTAGGATGCCTGAGAGAACCCCCCCCTTCCTCACTCCTCTTGCTAAAGATGAGGAAACTGGGAACCAGGGAAATTCAGTAATACCCCCAAGATCACCCAGGTAGTAAGCATCAGGAAGAGGGATGTGAGCCCAGGCTATAGAAGCACCAAATTGGAGAATTGGAAAGGACCTCAGCAGCCTATATAGGAAAAAAAAATCCATGCCACTCCCTGCCCCTACCACAGTAGGCACTCTTTGGATTATATCACACAAAGCCAGAATCCAAATCCAGGTTTCCCAAATCCAAAATCTGGTGCTTTCCCCACTAAACTATGCTATGTCAGTTATCTTATCTGTAAAATGGGCTAATAGTACTTCCTGTATCTAACCTTATGGGTTTATTTTAGAGAAAATATATTATAAAATACAATATAAATGTGTACAATTATAATCAGTTCACTAATGAAAGGCTGTGTTTTTAAAATTCATTTAACTTCTCTGGGTCTCAGTTTCCTCATGTCTGATGGGGTATTTGTATTTACCCAATATGTGTCCCAGTGGTGTTGTGGAAATCAAATGAAATGATGGGTGTGAAAATATTTGGGAAAACACAGAAAGGCACACATGTAAAATATTATTGTTGTTGTTATTCACATGTGGCAGGAATAGGTGTTGCTAGGACAGTGCAAGATCTCACACTACACTTTGTGCGCTCTTTGAAGTCATCAATTAAAGTTTCTGCACTTTGAATAGTATGGAGACAAAGGTGAGGTCAGATAGTGAATTGCATGCAGGAAAGGAAAATGAGGATAGAGAAGAGGATGTTAAAGCAGAACAGGACACTTCGGTAAGGTTAGGTAATGCCTAATGTTTGCTTGGGGATAGGGGTGAGGGTGGGAAGTATATTAAAGCTATAAGCTGCCTTGTTCTATAGAGCTTGCACAGGTGACCAGTGGCATAGAAAATATATGTGGAAGAGACTTTGAGAAGGCATCTGCTCCATGGTCCTGCTCCCAGCCAGTACTGCCCTCAAATCTCACTTATAATCATTTCCTCAAACACCACAGTAAGAACAAGGCTGAGCCCATCTGTCAGGGAAATCGAGTCAGGGTGGACCTGTTGGGAGTCACCATCCTGTCCTGCTTGGCTCGGAGCTGCAAGTGCCTTAACTCTTTCCCTGCTGGCTAGAGCCCTGTAGATAAGAGAATATGGGTTCGGGAGGAATATTCCAGCTTTCCTTATGAGGTTCCCCCCTCCTCCTACCATTCGCCCATCACCCTTATCTTCCAATGATACCCAACCCCGAACATTCTGCCTTGCTTGGGAGCTTTCCAAACACCTTTGCCGAGCTCTGCCAGTTTCAAAGAAAAAAAGGCCCATCATCATCTCTCTTCCCCCGCCACCTCCTGTGCCCTGTGACCCACCCAAATAGCATGCCAGTCCAGCTGGTCATGGTACCCCTTCCGCCAAATCCCCAGCTCTGACACTGCGATCTGGAGGTTTGGATCTCTGCGTATTCAGTGCGCCCAGGGCGCTGTCCAGACACTGAAGAGGAAGGAGCTGGGATCTAAGGCGAAGGATCTTTCCACCCCCCCAACAGCTTCTACCGGCACTGCGCAGCTTGGCCCCAAGCTCTGGCAGCCAGCCTGTGGTGGCTCCGGCTCTATCTACAGCTTTGGCTCCGGCTCCTGACTGATCTGCGCCGTGTTTGGGGGCTCGGGGGTGGGCGGGGAATGGAGCGCACAGCGGACTTACCCGGCTTGGACCAGCGCTGCGGTCCTGGACAAGGCTGAAGGAGGCGCCCGCAACACTCTGCTCCCTAACCCCACGCTGGCCAGCTGGGGTAGGGTGGGAGCTGGCGGTGGGAAGCGCTTAGCCTTTGCGGGTTCCCCTTCCCCCCACGACCCAGCCCTAGAAGGATGGGCGAGGCTGACCCCTCCCTCTCTTAGCACCCAGCTTAGCGCCTAGCCTGTGACCGGCGGCTCCGTCCCTCCCTCCCTCTCCTTCTTGCCTTCCCTTTTTCCTTCCTTCTTTCCTTCCTTCTTTCTTTCCTTCCTTCCTTCCTTCCTTTCTTCCTTCCTTCCTTCCTTCCTTCCTTCCTTCCTTCCTTCCTTCCTTCCTTCCTTCCTTCCTTCCTTCCTTCCCTTCCTACCTTCCACCCTCCTTCCTCCTTTCTCGGTCTCTCTCTCCCTCCCACCCATCGCCTCCTCCCCCAGGCTTCGGCTCACGCACTGGGGACCCGATGCGCTCATGCCTTCCTCTGCTCTCAGACGTTTCGAGGATTTGGGTCCGGGAGGGAGGAGTGGGTGGAGAGAGGATGAGGGCGATACTGTAGGGAAGATGAGGAAGGGGCAGAAGGGGAGCTTGTCCAAACCTTTTCTTAGTGGGACTGGACAATGTTTGGTTTGGTTTGGTTTGTTTCCTCTTAAGAGCGCACTTACACGAAGGAGAGCAGAGTAATCCTCCCCATGCTCCCACCTCAACTTCTTCCAAAGCACCAATTCTCTGTGTTTCATCCCTTTCTGCTCCCCCCTCCTCACTTCTAGCCAATGCCAACTTGTAGAGAGTTAACTAGGAGTAAGGAATTCTGTCGGGTCTCAGATTTTACCTCTGTTTTCTCCTTCTACCCAGGGCTCAGAGTTTTGGTCAGTGGGAAGACAGATAGTCTTATTTTAGTAAGAATACAGGGAGTGAGAGTCAGGCGATCCAGATTTCAGTTCTGGCTCTTCCCTAACTTGGTGCGGTGCACGGACCTGTCTTTTAAATCTCTCTAGTCCTCTGTTGCTTCATCCGTAAACAAGGAGGTGCAGATTAGGCCTTTTGGCCTGGTCTTCTTAACCTTCAGTGATTTAATTCTTACAAGGATCATACTTCATCTCAATTTTGTATCACCCTCAGTGCCTAACACGGTGCTCTGTATAGAATACGACCCTAATAAATGCTCTTTGAAAGGTAGGAGAAGAAAAGATTTGGGAAGCAAGGCTATGCCATCTTTCTTTGAAATCAGCCTAATGCTGAATATGCAATGCCTCCAATCTTCTTTCCCTCAGTAGGCCTCGGTTCCTAATTCCTCAGCATTGTGTGCCTGAGTGATACTGTTGGACAGTTCCTGGAAGGCACCTGAAATGGGAACTGGTCAGCCTAAGCTGCTTTCCCTGGGAGAAAGCTGTCTTCTCCCAGTCAGCATTGTTTTGGATCTACGACTTTGGACAAATTACCTAAACTTTTGGAAACAGTTTTATCCTCTGTAAAATGGACAGATTATGATAAAAGGTCAGAAAATGAGAACTTGGGCTTTGCTCTATCCAGCAATATCATGGAGATCGAATGGAAAGCACCCAGCAACAAAATCAATCAAGAAACACTTATTAAGTGCCTGCCTTGTGCCAGTCACTGTGATAAATTAACATTTACACAGAGTTCTTTTTTTTTTAAAAGGTTTGTAACATGCTCTTCACATAATATCTCATTTCACCTCTCCCCAAACCCCTTCAGAGTAGGTGCTATTATACAGATGAGGAAATTGAGGTTTAGAGAGGTTAAATGACCTATCCAGGGTCAAACAACTAGTAAGTATCTGAAGAGGTATTTGAATTTAGATCTTTCTTCCTCCAAGCCCAGCACTCTAGTCACTACCAAGTATACATGTGAGCAATAAGGCTGTATCTGAATTCCCAGGATGCCAGCAAATGGGGCAGGGTTTCTAGGATTTTCTGGTCATCACTGAGCTCTCTCTAACTTTTAGCAGGATAAACTTCAGATTCTGTTACAGACCACCAGGCAAATGTTCCAGGAGGTGTTGATCATTTCAAAGAGTTTTGGAACGGGAAGGTATCTTAGAGATCATTTTACCCATCTTACCAGGCCTTTGCACAAAACTCTCAATGGCCATTTCACTGCCAGGAGAAAAAAATACAAGCAGCTCAGCCTAATATTTACAGCTGCATACAAGCTGACCCTTCCTACCTTATCTTACACCACTCTCTGGTTTAAGAATCTATGCTTCAGTCAACCAGGCCCTTTCAACGTCAAATGCATGATGTTTATTTTTGCCTTTGTATCTTGGCTCAGGGTCTCTCATCAATTATAATAGCTAACAAGGGGAAGTTAGTGGATAGAGCACCCACCCTAGAGACTGGAGGACCTGGGATCAAATCTAGCCTCAGCTACTTACTAGCTGTGTGACCCTAGGCAAATCGATTAACCCTGATTGCCTCCCCCCAAATCCTCCAATAATAATAATAGCTAACATTTACAAGTTTTGTTTTAAGGGTTGTATTTTCCATATATTTATATTGTCCAATTCTTATAACAATCCTTACATAGGATGGTCTGAGAGATTGATGAACTTCTTGGTCACAGAGTAAGTAAATGTCAGAGATGGGATTTGCACTCAGGTCTCTGCTGACTGCAGGTCCAACATGTTCCACACTACACCATGCTGATTTATGATTTCAGGTGAATTCAAGCCTGTCAGGGGAGGGACACAGGAGCTTTGGGGGAGCTAGCTTTTCCTCAAGATTTTTTTGCACCTGTAGAAGTAGGAAGAACATGGGAAGTGTCTTGCCCCTCTCTTCTGGTAGAGAATGGATAGGCTTTTTAAAAAAGTCAATATTATCTCCTCCGTCCTCATTCCTTTAGGCTTAACTGGCAGTTGCTCTGCAGGACATTTTCGGTTCTAATCAGAAACAAGCAAGTGATTAATTTTTCTTTCTGATTCATGTGTATGTGAGGAGAGAGTGACTAGCTTTATAGATATTTGGGTTCCCTTTTTCCTAGTCCGAGGAGAGAAAGCTGAGGCGTGGGGAGGGTGGTGAGTGAGGGATGGTGGGAGGTTGTATTTTTTCCATGTAAACAAATCATTAAGACCTAATATTCCCAAATCCTGAACAGGAAAGACCTTATTTAAACCAATTTAAACTCTAGGGCAGTACAGACATTTGTCTTATGTTCTGTTGTTGTGAGGGGTTAATGGGTCATGGGTCAGAGCATTAATCAGTGACTGTGGAGCAGAAAAGAGATGCTAACCCTGGGTGAAATATGAGGCTGCTGTCATGGGAACAGGAGCACAAGCAGAGCCTTCGAAAGGCGCCTTCTTGACAAAAGCCACCAGCAAGTGGGAGAAATTCTAATAATTAAAGCTTTGTTCCATATGCATGATTCAATTTTTTTTCTCCTCTAAATTCTTTTTCATTCCTGAGTACTGTTTGGATTAATTGTGGGAATCATAGTGTCTCCTCTGAACTCTCCTATACATAAATTCAGCAAAGCCTAGTGATTCATTTTTATTTTTATTTTTTGTTATTTTGGTTTTTTTCTCTAGTAAACCTCTTCTACTGAAGGCTCTGGGGACGATATCGAGTTGTCCATCAAATGACATTTCATTATTGCACTGGCTGCCACTTATTAAGAGTGATGGCAATGAAGCAGGTAGGATAATCTTCTGGCTTTCCGAGGATCTCTAATAGCTCCCCAGCTGCCATGCAAGACCTTTATGTTTATCCCCTAAAGAATGGATGAATTCAATTTCCCATTATTTGGATTCTGCTTTAGTTTTACACACACTGTCTCTTGTTCTGCCCTTAGGTCGATTCTATCCAATTCAACAGGTATTCATCAGATACCAATGCTGAGCTAGACTGGACCTTGGAGATCACCTAGTTCACACCATCCATTTTACACAAGAGAAAATTGAGGTCCAGGGAGGTACAGCAAGATAGTAATTAAGATGGAGCAATGGATTTGATTCAAAGTTATTGAAATTTACTGGGGGGGGGCGGGACACTAACAATACTTTCAATCCTTCAAAGACCTAGACAACTGAAATTAGTGTCTAGTAAGCAAGAACATGGGCAAAAAAAGGAATGATTTATGATTTTTTTTAAGCAGGTGGAGACCCTGGTGTGGGAACTCTCATCACCAAAAGTAGAATGACATCTCATCTGTGATTTAGTGAACAAGTTTTAGAGAGCTGTCTGAGGCACACAAAAGTTAAACGACTTGCGTAGAAATCACTTGGCTCTTAAGTAGTACCGGAGGTGAGATTTGAACCCAGCTCTTCCTGAATCCAAGCCAATACTCTTATCAACTAAGCCAATTTCCCTCTTTGTCATCAGGTCATTAAAATAAGAGACTACCACACAGAAGTTTTTTTTTCCTATGGTGTCTGTACCCTAGGTCAACTCCTCCATGTCTAGGCTACATACTTCTTCTACCCACCCCTCCAGGCTCTCTAGCAGTGGCTTTATGATGCATCCCACCCCCAAAATAAATTCATCTATCTTTCCAGAGGCATCTTTAATGCTATTTGCAAAAGGGCAGAAACTTCTAACTTTGTAGAGAGATAAAGTAATCCCAGGTCTTATATAGTTTCAGTCCCTACCCTTGAAGGGCTTAAGGTCCTCTGAAAGAAACACACACATGCACAAAGCATCTCTCATTTTGCATTATCCTCATATTCAGTGCCAGAAGAAGTGATATACACATATGAGTTGAATAGGAAGTTAGAGAATGAAGAAAAAGTTAAGGGAAGCTTCATGAAGATGGAACTAGAACTGGATCATGAAGGTCAGTTAAGATCTATGTAGTTCTTAGAGATATGGGAGGGGGCAGTCTCCCATATCTCTAAGAAGACAACAGTCTGGGCACAGCTGGACATGGCTGCATAGGCATAGAATCCTAGCCCCTAAGGGAGAGTGAGGCTGGAGCATTTTTGGAACTAGAGAGTTCTGAACTGCAGTAATTTATGTTGATTTGGTTTCTACAATAAGTTTTTCATTAATATAGTGAGCCCTGGAAGTAGGAGGACTACCAGGTTGTCTAAACAGAGAGAAAGTACCTCAGAAATGGAGCAAGTAAAAACAAAACTATTCTACAGATCAGGCATGGGGTTAGGCCATGAATAGCCCCCTCTACATCCAATTTGAATGAGAAAGGAGAGAAGAAGAAGAAGAGGAGGAGAAGGAGGAGGAGGAAGAAGAAAGAGAAGAAAGAGGAGAAGAAGAAGAAGAAGAAGAAGAGAAGAAGAAGAAGAAGAAGAAGAAGAAGAAGAAGAAGAAGAAGAAGAAAAGAAGAGGAGGAGGAGGAGGAGAAGGAGGAGAAAGAGGAGGAGAAGGAGGAGGAAGAAGAAAGAGAAGAAAGAGGAGAAGAAGAAGAAGAAGAAGAGAAGAGGAGGAGGAGGAGAAGGAGGAGAAAGAGGAGGAGAAGGAGGAGGAGGAGGAGGAGGAGAAGGAGGAGAAAGAGGAGGAGAAGGAGGAGGAAGAAGAAAGA